>NC_018212.1:2341020-2665280 GCF_000219625.1 Zymoseptoria tritici IPO323 | reverse complement strand
CCCTAACCCTAACCCTAACCCTAACCCTAACCCTAACCCTAACCCTAACCCTAACCCTAACCCTAACCCTAACCCTAACCCTAACCCTAACCCTAACCCTAACCCTAACCCTAACCCTAACCCTAACCCTAACCCTAACCCTAACCGAGGCTATTTACGTAGATATCTACTCTTAATTTTTCTAAGCTCTAATCTTTTTTTCTAGCCCTTATTCTATTTTTCTCTTCTTTCTTTAAGTATTCTAATTCTAATAAAAATACTAGCTAAGGATTCTAAATTATAGTAAGCTCTAGAAAATTATATCTAGAATACCGATTATCTTAAAATAATTTTAGCTTCCCGAAGAGAGTACTTTTTCGACGTCTCTTATTTTTTCCTTAATCTATAAGCCTTAAGGGCTTATAGAAAAATCCCCGAAGCCCTCTCGAACGACTCGTCGCTTCGCGAAAAATCGCCTTATAGCTCCGCTCGGGTCGACTTCGTCGACCCGAGCTACGCTATAAGTAGGTTTGGAAACCCAAGGTACGATGGACGGTGAGCGATTGCCGGAGCGATATTTTGCGTTGGGATGCGGATTAGCCCATCGGTGGTCTCTCTTTTTGGCGGTTTGGTCAACTCGGGAGATGGTGAAAAGGACACCGTAAAACGTGGTTGGGCTGGGAGTAGCTGCGGTGCCGTGCATCGCGAGGCGCTTTACGTGGGAGCGTGGGTCTGTTTCCTCCCCTCTGAAGACGGCCAAAAGAGCCGGGAGCAAGGGCTTGGATGGGGCTTCAGTTCAGATCAGGTGCAAAGGTAGACTAGCCTATATAAACAAGTACAATGAACCCCTAACCCTAACCCTAACCCTAAACAAGTACAATGAACCCCTAACCCTAACCCTATAACCCAAACCCTATAACCCAAACCCTAACCCTAAACCCTATCGAAAAGGAGTCTCTTCCCTCGAGATGAAAGTGGGCGTCCGATCGGTAGGACGTTAAAAGGCTGCGCTGCGACGTGGGAGACGTGGGCGACTGGCGAGGCCCGGACTGGCTCCGTACCGGACGATCAACTCTATCCGGAAGGCCCAGCGGTGGATGTGAGGCGTGTACCCTAGATCTGCGGCTGCTTCCTCTCAAAGCCGGGGAGCGGGAGGAAGAAAACTGGTACCTCTGTAGAGCAGTGGGAGGCTTGGAGGAATGCGAAGGCGACAGCGTGGTGGGGGAGAGGAGTGGACGACGACGATCGCTAGAGGAGGAATTCTGGCCGAAGGGAAGACGGCTCTCCCCAAACCGTTCGGGAAGCACTTGTGGACTGGTGTGCAAGCGGCTCGATCGGAATTGAATGTCTCCGATAGTGGATACGCCGGACGGAGGGAGGACAGAGCTCCACCGGACGGTCTTGAAGCGGGATGTTCCCCCTTAACGAGACGGGGTTACAGTTTCGGGCGGATGAGGAGACGCACACCTCGTCCGTTACCTGGGAGGTTTGGAAAACCAAGGTACGATGGACGGTAAGCGATTGCCGGAGCGATATTTTGCGTTAGGATGCAGACTAGCCCATCGGTAGTCTCTCTTTTTGGCGGTTTGGTCAACTCGGGAGATAATAAAAAGGACACCGTAAAACGTGGTTGGGCTGGGAGTAGCTGCGGTGCCGTGCATCGCGAGGCGCTTTACGTAGGAGCGTGGGTCTGTTTCCTCCCCTCTGAAGACGGCCAAAAGAGCCGGGAGCAAGGGCTTGGATGGGGCTTCAGTTCAGATCAGGTGCAAAGGTAGACTAGCCTATATAAACAAGTACAATGAACCCCTAACCCTAACCCTAAAACCCTAAACCCTAAGCTCCCGCCGCGAGGATCGTCGTAGACGACGGCGACAGTACTTCCGGACAAAACGCCCTCCGCGAGGGGGGCCCTCTTCTAGGAGATGCGTCCGGACTGGACCAACAGACTGTTACGGGCATGTACGAACAGTAGGAGAACCAGGGTGCCCTCGGCCTTATTAGACGAGAGACCCTTCTCCTTAGTAATCCCTCTGATCTCCCGCTTAGTAAGAGATTATAAGAGAGCAGCTTAATCTCTCTGCTCTCCCTAATCCCGAGAGAGCGCGGAGAGTATAGAGAGCAACGCTTGCAGTAATAGGTATATAGACCTTAACGATGTTCCTTCTGAACATCGTATACAACTTATTGTTTAATCTTACTAATTAGAATTCCCGCCTTTACTCGCATCTATTGTAAGAACACTTGTTCCTTAAACTGACGAGCACTAACCCGTGCCTTATACCTCTTCGGAAGTGTGAGACATAACAACTTTGTACACCCTTAAAGGATAAGTTCCTTAAGTGTTCGGGGCATACCCGCGCCTAGTAAAGCCGGAAGGATCCGCTCCCTACCGTCTAACAAACCCGACCCGATAATTACCTCTAATAACGAAGACAACGACAACGATGCCGAGATTAACTTCAAAGTTGCTAAGCCGGACTTCTACTATAGAGACCGGGACAAACTCGACAACTAGCTTAACCAGATAGATATATATCTTATGTTTAACGAGAAGTTGGAGTGTAAGCAGTACACTCTGTTCGCTGCTACCTTCCTCCGTAGACGTGCCTAGCACTAGATGAAGCCTTACCTCCGCAGCTACCTCGACAGCATACGTAAGGTCGACGATATCGGAATGTTTAAGAATTACATAGTATTTAAGAAAGAAGTTAAGAAGCTGTTCGGAATCTCTAACGAACAGAACACCGCCATTCGAGTTATTAGAGGAATAAGACAGAAAACTTCGGCCGCCGAGTATGCTGCTAAGTTCAAGGAATACTCTGTCATTACGGGATAGAACGACAAGTCCTTAATAGATACGTTCAAAGAAGGGTTGAAAGACTTAGTTAAGGCAGAGCTTATGCGCTACGGTAGAGATGCCAGCTCTCTCGATAGCCTAATTTAAGCATCTATCTATTTAGATAATTAGCTATACGAACTCTACTAGGGCAAGAGGTTTAGAGGAAACCTAGGAGGGACCTTTAAGACCTATAATAACGACAAGGCTCGCTTCGGACGAAACCAGTTCGCTAACTAAGGGAAGCCTCGCTACAGCGACCCCTATAGACTAATGCTAATAGAACTGGATGTTACGACTAAAGGACGACGCTTCGCTTAGAAGAAGCAGGGAGGACGGAACAACGGAAGAAAGCAGGAAGGACTAACTTGCTACGCCTGTAGTAACAAAGGACATATAGCAAGGGACTGTCGCTAGAGGAACATAGTATTACGACGACAGTTTAACACGATATAGCCAAAGGAAAGACGAACCTTTAGAATAGTCCTACGTGCAGACTCGGGGTGCGGTGCCCTTCGTTAGGACAACTGCTAAGACCGAGACTGCAGCGAACATTAGAAAGATAAGTGTCGCGCCGGATAGTGTAAGCATTAGGAGGAATTCCCCTACACCTACGACACCGCCTAAGGACCAGTATAGGAGCAACACCTCCGCCAAATCGACTGCCTAAACTAAGAAGTAGCAGAATCGAGCGAGGAAGAAATAGAGCTATACGAGGACAAGGAAAACGTGCCTCCTATAGATAGGATTCCCGAGGAGATCGAGGAATCTAAGAGCTCTAGCTCTAGCGACGACGAATTAGACGAACTAGGCGAGAACGAGAACATGCTACTGGAATTCAGCATGGATGCACCTTAGCCCCTAGCCGAACTAGTACTCTTGTTAACTAGGAAGAGTGAAGAAATATTCCCTAAGGAAGAAGGGCAAAGACTACTCTACGCCGAGAACTTCGATCGCATGCTTAACCAGATGCGACGAGTAGTTTGGAGCCGCCTATAACTAGAACCTTAAAACGACTTCTATGCGATCGTGTAAGAATGTCCCCTAATCGGATCTACCTTTACTCTACACAGATACATTACGCTATGCGGCGATGTAGTTATAAGACGAATGCGAGAATTAGTTCACTCTACAAAAGAATTATACCGATAGTTTTAGATCTGCTAGCAACCTCGAGCAGTTATTAAAACACGACAAGAAAAGGAAATAAACGACTCCGCTAGAAAACATAAGAAGATCATTAACGACTGGCTGAACTAACACTAGTCGGGAAAAGGATCGACTCTCTAGGAACGGACGACCGAAGGGAGTTTAATGTCGCAACAAATGTCTAAGCATTAACAGCAGTCCTCCGTACATAAGTTATTGTCAACGGGCACAAGACAAGTGCTATGATCGACTCAGGCGTAAGTAGAAACTTTGCGTCCTAGTCGTTCGTCACGCGTACGAGGATCGCAACCCGACGTAAGAAGGAAGGGTATGAATTAATCGTAGTCGATAGATTACCCCTACCTAATGTAGATCGAGAGACAATACCGATACTACTAGCTCTCTAACGGCACTACGAGGAAGTTGTCCTAGATATCGTCGACATAGCTAGTCACGACATCGTTCTAGGTATACCTTAGTTAAGAAAGCATAACCCAGTAGTAAACTAGATAATAGGAGTACTTAAATTTACGGAATGCGATTGCGTTATCGACATTCGGCCTACGCGCCGACAGCGTTCGACGGTAGATAAGATTAGGGAATTTGGCGCTACAACGTAGTCCTAATCGACAGGAAATACGAGAGGTGTTCTAACTCGGACAGACACTAGTACAGGCAAGCCGGGTTACAAGGTTACAGGGGCCGGCGACGAGGAACACCTGTACGTGGTGCCGGCTACGAACCTACGACGACATCGTCGTCGTAGAGCTAAGTTTCCTCCGGAGGATTGGAGAGGCCGTCGATCCCTCTTCCCTTACAAAAACAATACGACCTGGAGGCACACCTCCTATTAAAACACAAGCTATAGAACAATAGCACGATTCGAACGAACAGCCCTCTACGCTACGAACAAGAAGAAGTAGTCCACTCTATCCTATACGCGCACCTTCTCGAAATCCGAATCGAAATCGTATGTCCCTAGAGACGTCGTCGCCCTCGAAAGGAAGCATACATGCACTTTAAAGAGCTGGAACTCGGTAGAATCCACAACTCTGCGATTAACCTGCGTAGCTGTATACGTTTGGAAGCGGCATACAGTTCTACAAAGGCATATTAAGGATAAGAGAAGGTAGCGAGTTAGATAGCTGCTTTTGTACTACTTTTGTACGGCATTTTGCACTGCTTTTGCACTGCTTTTGTACGGCATTTTGCACTGCTTTTGCACAGCATTTTGCACTACTTTTGCACTGCATTTCGAATTTGTAGCGTGCGTGCGAAGCGGAAGGATCCGCTGAAAATTCTGCAAAGCTTAGCGCGAAAATTCTGCAGCCTTAGGCTGCATGCAGCCTTGGGCTGCAATACTCGTTTGATTTCCTTTGTCTCGAATTTGTTTAAAGTCCTTTAGCATTGCCTTAGGCACGGGGTCTCCCCTAAGGTCAAAGAATACCGAAAAATCTAATTGTAACTAGATCTACTGCTTTACCTTTATAGCAAAGCCGTCCTATATAGTCTTAGACTCCGAAAGGACGTAAATGGAACAAACAAATAAACAAACAAACAAAACAAGGTCATAGGCAAAAGTAGAAGTAACGCCCTACTTAAGATCCCTAAAGAGTATAACGAATAGAAGCGCCTCTTTTAGGAAGAGGAAGGGCTCGAAGCCTTACCTATATACGAACTATAGGACCACACAATCGAACTTTAACCAGGAAAGGAGCCTCTATAGGGACCTATCTACGCGCTATCCGAGAAAGAATTAAAAGCGCTCCGGGAATAGTTAAAGAAGATGCTAAGTAAGGGCTAGATACGCGAGTCCAGGTCCCTAGCTGTATTACCAATTCTGTTCGTTCTAAAAGCAGGAAACCCCGACGACTTGCGGCTGGTAGCCGACTTCCGTAAGCTTAACGACATTACAATTAAGAATCGATACCCTCTGCCTAACATTGACGAGTCCCTAGACCGACTCGTTAGCGCAGATTGGTTTACGAAAATCGATCTTAAGGATGCATTCTACGGAATCCGGATAAGAAAAGGCGAAGAATGGAAAACAGTAATACGAACGAGATACGGACTCTACGAGTACCTCGTTATGCCGATAGGACTTACTAATGCGCCGGCAACCTGCCAGGCCTTAATCAACGAGACCCTAAAAGACCTACTCGACATCTCCGTTATTGCATACATCGACGACATCCTTATCTTTATAAAGGGGTCGCTGGCCGATTACATAAAGGATGTTAAAGAAGTCTTCCGCCGACTATCTAGGACTAACTTTAAGACCGCACTAAAGAAGTGCGAGTTCTATAAGAAGGAAGTTAAGTTCCTAGGCTTTATTATAGGAACATAAGGAATCAGCATCGACCCCGCAAAGACAGAATCGATCCGGGAATGGCCTTAACCACAGAACGTTAAGGACGTACAATCCTTCTTAGGCTTGGCAAACTACAACCGAAAGTTTATCGCCAACTACTCGAAAATCGCGATGCTACTTACTAAGCTTATAAGAAAGGACGAAGCGTTTAAATGGGATACGGGACAGAAAAAGGCATTTAAGCTGTTAAAGGACATATGTTCGCAAGCACTAACACTCTAAATGTATAACCCTTCCCTGCTACTCCAAATCGAAACAGACGCGTTAGATATAGCTATCGGAGCCTGTATAACGTAAGAGCGAAATAGTAAGCGCCATCTAATTGCGTACTACTTACGCAAGATATTACCTGCGGAACAGAATTACGATATCTATAATAAGGAGTTACTTGCTATCGTAGCCGCATTACAGCACTAGAGAGTATATATCGAAGGAGCGCCTAGACTAATTATCCTTACGGACTACAAGAACCTCGTTACCTTTACGACTACTAAGGTTTTAAACCGACGACAGACTCGTTGGTCTAAGCTCCTCGGACAATACAAATTCGAGATCCGATATACTCTAGGCAAAGACAATAGACGGGCAGACGCGCTTAGCCGAAGAAGTAACTATATAGAAGGGGTCGGCGACGAGGAACACCTGTACGTAGTGCCGGCTACGAACCTGCGACGATACCGTCGTTGTAGAGCTAAGTTTCCTCCGGAGGATTGGAGAGGCCGTCGATCCCTCTTCCCTTACAACAACAACAACAACACGACCTAGAGGTACGCCTCCTATTAAAACACAAGCTACAGAACAATAGCACGATTCGAACGCCCTCTACGCTACAAACGCTATAAACAAGAAGAAGAAGAAGAAGAAGAAGAAGCAATCTACTCTGCCCTATACGCGCACCTCCTCGAAATCCGAACCGAAACACTTTAAAGAGCTGGAACAGTTAGTAGAATCTATAACTCTGCGATCAACCTGCGTAGCTGTATACGTTTGGAAGCGGCATATAGTTCTACAAAGGCATATTAAGGATAAGAGAAGGCAGCGAGTTGGACAGCTGCTTCTGCTGCTTCTGCTTTTGCACTGCTTTTGCACTGCGTTTCGAATTTGTAGCATGCGTGCGTGCGAAGCGGAAGGATCCGCTGAAAATTCTGCAAAAAGCTTAGCGCGAAAATTCTGTAGCCTTAGGCTGCAACACTGCAGCCCCGGCTGTACGACACTCGTTAGATTTCCTTTGTTTTGCGCTGCTTTTAAAGTCCTTCGGTAGATTCTGCTTTGCAGATTCTACCTTAGGCACGGGGTCTCCCCTAAGGTTAAAGAATACCGAAAAATCTAATTGTAACTAGATCTACTGCTTTGCCTTTATAGCAAAGCCGTCCTATATAGTCTTGGACTCCGAAAGGACGTAAATGGAACAAACAAACAAACAAACAAACAACAACTATATAGAAGGAAAGGATCCTCTTAAACACAGCATTTTGAAGAAGAACGCAGATAGCAGCCTTAGTGCTAACGTTCTCGAGTTTAACTATATGCTAAGGATCACGAGCGACGATAGGGAAGAATTTCCTATCGCTCAAGGAAAACGACAAGTGCTAGAGCACTAGCAGACGGAGTGTATACGACGGTACTACGACGAACTAACGAATAGATACCTAGGAATTGCGCGTACAACGGAACTAATCTAACGACACTTTACCTTCCCGTAGATGCGACGGAAAGTGTATTAGTACGTCAAACAGTGTAGCACCTGCTAACGTAACAAGGTAGAGCGACATGCAAAATACGGACACATCTAGTTCTAGGAACTAGCAAAGGAGCTATAGGACGGAGTTACGATAGACTTTATTGTCAAACTCCTACCCTCTACAGATCCCTCGAATAGACAACGATACGACTCTATTCTAGTTATTATCGATCGTCTTACGAAGTACGCACACTTCATTCCGTGCAACGAATCTATAATAGTAGTACAACTCGGACACCTCGTCCTTAACCGACTAATTAGATATTATAGAATACCGTTATTATTTACCACCGACCGCGACAAACTCTTTACGAGTAACTACTAGAAGACCTTAGTCGCTACAATCGGAATTAAGCACAAACTGTCTACATTATACTACCCTAAGACGGATAGACAAACAGAAAGAATGAACTAATCACTAGAAGTATACCTTAGATACTACGTAAATCATGCTTAAAATAACTAGGTATCGCTACTACCTATAGCACAACTAGCTTTAAACAACCGCTAGTCGGAGACAACGAAGGTCTTACCGTTCTTTGCTAATTTTAGAAAGAACCCAAACCTCTTCTATATACCACGCGACAACCCACAGGCCGACAGAGCCTTAGTCAAAGCGGAAGACCTAAAGAAACTGCATACGTACCTGTAGCAGGGCATTGCTAAGATGCAACGCAGAATATCCCCGGCTATTAACAGCAAGCGGAAAATAGCACCTTAGCTTAAGGAGGGGGATAAGGCTTACCTTCTAACGAAAAATCTGAAAACTAGAAGAAAGACTAGGAAATTAGACTACGTTAAAGTCGGACTATTTTTAATTGCTAAGAAACGAGGACTAAACAATTACAGACTAGAACTGCTACCTAACGCTAAAGTTCACCTAGTATTCTACGTATCACTCCTCGAACTAGCGGATCTAAACACACCCTTGTAGGAAACATTTCATTTCGCTGTCTAAGAAGAAGACGAATTCGAAGTCGAGAATATCCTACAACGGAGAGGTTAGCGATACCTCGTTAAATAGAAAGGATACCCGGATTCTAAGAATACCTAGGAGCTAAAAGAGAATCTCTCGAACTGTCGACAACTCCTCGAAGAATTCTACAAAAAGTAATATACTTCTAACTACGCTATAGGTAGAAGTACATCGAACACTAAGACTAGGAATCGAACCTAGGACGCTAGTTAAACACGTTAACCAGCTGCACCAACTGCCTTAACGGAATAGGAAGAATTACGAACTATTATAAACTACCACTTCCTCTAGTAGGAATTTTATTTGTATCTAGGAACGAAGGAAGAGGCCCGTCCTAGAAGGCGTCCTCTATGCCGCCTATAGCGCTCTAGGTCTAAGGAGACAAGGCAAGAGGCGGATCGGAGGACGGATCGCTAGGAACCGGCTGCTCCTCGGAACACTCCTCCACAAGTACGCGGTCCCCTAGAGCACGACCTTCGGCGACCTTTCGATCTACAGCATCTAGTTGCTTGCGAAGACGCATTTCCTTCGCGTAAGCAGTAGCTAGCGCCTCCTTTGCTGCGTCCAGCTTAAGAAGAAGCCTGCTTCGCTTAGAAGCAAGGCGTTTCTACTCGCTTTCCGTAACCTTCGCGTCACAACCTTTTAAATTGTGCTGCTAGCACTCCGCACACCGACCCGACGAGATATGTACCTGACAAACTCGGCCCTTCTCTTTGTACGAGCTGCATGCCTTTATCGCAGTGTCTCCTTCCTCGAAAATCTAGACGGCCTTCTTGCGACGACGGAGGGTGTGTGCCGATAGGGATAGATAGACGGACAGATTGCAGTTAGGGAAAGGACAAGAAGTTATTCTAATAACGACAAAGCAGACGAGGAAGAACGTAGTACTAGATAAAGCTTCGGGACGAAGCTAGTCTAGAAGGGGGATAGTGTTACGGGCATGCACGAACAGTAGGAGAACTAGGGTGCCCTCGGCCTTATTAGACGAGAGACCCTTCTCCTTAGTAATCCCTCTAATCTCCTGCTTAGTAAGAGATTATAAGAGAGCAGCTTAATCTCTCTGCTCTCCCTAATCCCGAGAGAGCGCGGAGAGCATAGAGAGCAACGCTTGCAGCGATAGGTATATAGACCTTAACGATGTTCCTTCTAAACATCGTATACAACTTATTGTTCAATCTTACTAATTAGAATTCCCGCCTTCACTCGCATCCATTGTAAGAACACTTGTTCCTTAAACTGACGAGCACCAACCCGTGCCTTATACCTCTTCGGAAGTGTGAGACATAACATAGACTCCCCGCCGGCTTTACAAAAGAGGACGTAGTGCGGGAGGGCCTAGGGACGGAATAGAACGCCTTTAAGCGTATAATTAAGGTAGGGAGGCGCTAGAGGAGGTTCGTAAGGGTTCTAAACCTTAACGCCCTGCTCCTTATCGACCTCGGGAGGGATCTGTCCTATATCTAGCACACTATCCCGCTTCCCGTCTTTGTCGCCTAGGTCTATCTTATCCGTCAAGTGCGGCCGGAGATTGCGCCGACGGCCGAGCGACTCTAGAGGTGGAGGTACTACGACCGCGCGCGAACCGCCGCGAAACCGTACATAGCGAACCTATAGCTCGAGATGCGCAGGTATCGCGAGCTATCGCTAACGTAGTAGTTTGAATTCTCGGGCAGCGAGGACAGCGGGCCGCGGACGTACGATCCGAGTATCCTATCGCAGCCTAGCGATGCGGTAACCGACGTCGACTAGGGTTCGTCGTTTTCGACCTTTCTAAACGACGAGGACGTAGGCGGAAGGGCTACGGAGGGACAGGATAGTTAAGAGGAAGCGCGGAGGAGATGAGGTCTAGCGAGTTATCCAAGTATAGATTTGATCCGGACTAGTCCGGCTCCTCTAATTCGTCGACCGCAAACTCTGAGCCCTACGTCTTAGTTAATTAACTAAGGTAGGTCCGTACCCGGTTACGTAGGCCCAGAAGCGCACTACTGAACTGTCCTACCCGGACTCCTCCCTCCCTTCTACGACCTCCTCCGCGGTAATTGCCTCTATCTCCTGTACGGCGAACTCCTCCGTCTCGTCCGCCTCGACACAGATTTCGTTAAATCCAAGTCTGCTCGAGGGTAAAACAAGCTCTTATAGATACGACATAGAAGATTTTTAATAGATAGTTCTTCTCGTAATTGCCCGGTCTCGGAGCCCGTCTTTGTTGCGAAAGAAACTATTACAAGGTTTAGAAGTGAGGTTTTCGAAGTATGCGACGAGCATCGGATTCGTCTTACTGCCCCGACTTGCCGGCAGTAAGCTTGTTATATTAGATTGTATTGTATATAAGGGTAGTAACAATATAATATAACGTATATCTTGGCAACATACAGTGGATATCTACTATATACAACACTCTTAGACCTTATCGTCCACCACTGTTACTTATAAGTCTCCTTAAGTAGTACAAAAGGTTGTAAAGCCGGCTGTTGTATCGCTCATAAATGAGCTTGTTGTCTGACTATCTATAGACTTCTTAATGTCCTCGTCGTCGTTAAATGCTAGTGTTGTTACTCCGGCTCTTGTTGTCTTAATTAGAGGTCCATATGCACTGCGAAGGAACGCACAAGCCTCGATAATGTCGCTATAGAGCTGTAAACGGCGGTAGTTAATTATATCTCTGCCGGAGCTAAATAAGCGCTTAGGGTTATCGCTTATGAGGGGGACTAAAAGGCAGTCGAGTGCCATTCGTGAGAGGCATGGCTACTAACGGCGACGAGCTATCCACCAAGCAATAGCGTCGAATAGTAGTGTGCGTTCGCACAACGAGTATATTTAGTGCCCTTAATCTTAAAGGAGTCCGGCTGAAGGGCCTTGTCGAATACAGCGCTGCTCTTACAGAGCGTAACATAGTCGGAGGTGCGATCCTTGCGTAGTAGCAGTTGCTAGCCTACTGTCGAGGGTGTTAAGGCTAAAGATAAGGCTATGTTAATAGCAATAGTGTTGTTACAATAGTTATAAGAGTAGTGGATTAATAGCTAACTTCTTAGGTGCAGACTCTGTTTATGCAGTGCAACAACACCGGCGCAGACTCCGAATACACCTCTAAAAACACTACCTCCGAATATACTACTATAAACATAGCCCTTAAAACTATGCCTACCATTACTAGATACAGCTGTATTGTATCCAGCCGTACAGCACGACAATATAATACACTAGCCTTAAGGTAAGGATCTACGACAGCTGTATATACGATAATACAATATAATATAACAAGGATACAATACAACAAGCTTACTGCTTGCCGGCAGACCCTTTATAAAGGATTTTCGGGTTTCGACTATAACTAACAACACCCGAGCAAGACATAGTACTGCCGCGGAAGAGGATAGTAAAGAGGAAGCGCGGAGGAGATGAGGTCTAGCGAGTTATCCAAGTATAGATTCGATCTAGACCTGTCCGGCTCCTCTAATTCGTCGACTGCAAACTCTAAGCCCTACGTCTTAGTTAATTAACCAAGGTAGGTCCGTGTCCGGTCGCGTAGACGAATCGGCCGCGACGGGAGGGCCGCTACGTCCTCCCCTGCCTATTAGCTGGCCGCAAACTCTAAGCCCTACGTCTTAGTTAATTAACTAAGGTAGGTCCGTACCCGGTTACGTAGATATAGAAGCGCACTACTGAACTGTCCTACCTGGACTCCTCCCTCCCTTCTACGACCTCCTCCGCGGTAATTGCCTCTATCTCCTGTACGGCGAACTCCTCCGTCTCGTCCGCCTCGACGCGGATTTCGTTAAATCCGAGTCTGCTCGAGGGTAAAACAAGCTCTTATAGATACGACATAGAAGATTTTTAATAAACAGTTCTTCTCGTAATTGCCTAGTCTCGGAGCCCGTCTTTGTTGCGAAAGAAACCGTTACAAGGTTTAGAAGTAAGGTTTTCGAAGTATGCGACGAGCGTCGGATTCGTCTTACTACCCCGACTTGCCGGCAGACCCTTTACGAAGGATTTTCGGGTTTCGACTATAACTAACAACACCCGAGCAAGACATAGTACTACTGCGGAAGAGGATAGTAAAGAGGAAGCGCGGAGGAGATAAGGTCTAGCGAGTTATCCAAGTATAGATTCGATCCAGACCTGTCCGGCTCCTCTAATTCGTCGACTGCAAACTCTGAGCCCTACGTCTTAGTTAATTAACGAAGGTAGGTCCGTGTCCGGTTACGTAGACATAGAAGCGTACTGCTGAACTGTCCTACCCGGACTCCTCCCTCTCTACTACGACCTCGCCGTCTCCTCCGCTCCGAACTCCTCTATCTCCTAGACTCCGACGTAGATTTCGTACAATCCAAATCTGCTAGCGGGCGAATGAAGATCTAATATATACGATATCGAAGATTAAAAACAGACAATTCTTCTTGTTATAACCCGCACTCGGAGCTTGTATTAGTTTCGAAAGAACCCGTCGTAAGGTTAAGAAGTTGGGTTCTAAAAGTATACGACGAGCCTCGAATTCGTCTGTTCGCCCCGACTAGTCGGCAGACCCTTAAGAAGGATTTTCGATAGTTAAGAGGAAGCGCGAAGGAGACGAGGTCTAGCGAGTTGTCGAAAGCAGTGCTCTTGTTCGTATAGTTACTAGTAGACATTAGCCCCTTACTACTACTACTAAGAGTGTGAGGACACCCTCACGATGACGCCCCCTACCTGTCCCAACCTGGACCATCCTGGCACTACAGATTACCGGTGCCATCTCATCTGGCCTAGACTGGGACATCCTGTAGAGGGACGAACCTCACGGGCGCACGATGGCCCCCGAGCGGACGTCGGACTGCGACCGGTGCCTGGTCTGGGCGGAGGGACGCATTTGGTAACACGAAGGGCGGGTACATAGCCTCGGGGGACGCTCTTGTCCATTCCCTTCCTTATCGAATCGACTCGTTACATTCTATAACTATTTGTTTTCGGTGCAAGCCTACATTCCCTCTCGAGGTGCTTCTAACATTCGATTCGATCAAAAACAACCGTACAACTGTACCGAAAACCACCGACATAGCTCCAAAGGTCACCCGTCGTTAGGACGATTCCCTTCCTGATACCTCCGCCCGACAGTAGGCGAGCGCCTCCTCCACGGAGCTATCGGCCACGCCTGCTAGTCAACTGTAGGACGTTGACCTTCTCAACCAGCCTGGCTCGGGAGAGACCGCGGAAGAAAGGGCTACCCGGGAGCACGACAACGAAGTCGCCTGCGCTACCTTCGAGTTCTTGACCCTTTAGCAGAAGATTAAGGAACTCCGTGCCGAACTGGACCATCCTACGCCAGAAGGGAACCTAAGGACGGCTACCCTCCGCTACCTTTTCTCCGAACCTGACTAGTACACCAAAACGAGGGATAACCTCCCCAAGTCGAAGGAGCTACCAGTCTTCGAGGGCAAGTCGCGTGCGAGCTACGACAACTGGGTCCGAGCCCTCGAAAGAGCCTTTAGACGACACGAAGGATTCGCCGAACGCGAAGACCGCAAGGTCGACTTTGCTGCCGACTATATAGGAAAGCTCTAGCAAGACTACTAGGAACGCCACGTCGACGGCCTCAACGACCAGTCTGAGCTAACCTGGTCTATAATAAAGGAGGTTATGCTTAACTCGATAGGCACAGAGACCGAACGGCGCGAGAAGGCCTACGAGAAGCTGAAAAAGGTCACCCTAGGTGACCGTACGCCGGAAGAACTCCTCGAGGAGCTAAAGACACTCTGGAAGGAGCTCGATGAAAGGGACGATGGCAAGAAGATCCTTAGGTTCTATAGCGCCCTTCTATAGACCCTTCGCAACCGCCTCTCGAACTACCCTACCGCCCTACTGAACCTGGTGGACGCCGAGGAGAGGGCCAAAAAGGCCTACCGTGCTAACGAGGGCTCCAAACAGGAGGCTCGTAAGAGGCAGGCTGCTAAAAGGTCCGCTAAGCAGGCGAAGAAGCGCCCTAGCGACGGCTCTGCTGCTCCGGACGGCAAGAAGGTAAGGACTAGCGATAGCGAACAGAACCCGAAGGCCCCCTCCAAGGCTACGTGCTACGGATGCTAACAGGTCGGGCATATCCGCCGCGACTGCACTAACTAGCACCTGTGGAAGGATTCGGGGAAAGAGACGCCCCCTAAGTAGACGCTGTTGCTTAGGTGGGCTAAGTCCTCTACAATAAGGATCAGCGGCGCTCGGCTGAGCTAGGAAAGCGCCGCGCCCAGCAAGGGCGCCTAATTAGCGTCGAGTTGACGCTGAACGGCCCAGGGGAGTCTAGAAAGGTCCGGGGCCTAATTGATAGCGGCGCCTAGGACAACTTCTGCGATTCCATGCTGGCAAAGGAAATAGGGTGGACGGTTTCCGAGCTATCCACCTAGACAAAGTACCTGACTCTGAATAGCTAGAGCCTGCAGGTCTTTGGAGAAACGAGAAACTCCTATAAGGCTGTGGACACCTCTGGCAAGGCGCAGGGGTGCGTAGACACGTTTAAGGTAGGACGTATCCACGGTTTCGAAGTCGTGCTCGGCATGCCCTAGCTCGAGAAGTACAACCCGGGTGTTAACTTCGCTCTGAAGGAGGTCTTCTGGAGGCAGAAACCTCGAAAGCGTTAAGCAATGGCGGTAGTGTCCCCGGACAGGTTCTACCGGGAGTATCTTAGTGAAGTCGAGGCAGCTCTTTACGTCATGTCGATCTAAGAAGTCGAGGATGGACTCGAACTGGACCAGAATAGCGTCCCAACGGCGTACTCTAACTTCTCCGACGTCTTTTCGGAGGAGTTGGCTAGCGAGTTGGCACCGCATGGACCGCACGATCTCAGGATCAACCTAGTTGAGGGAGCAAGGGTCCCATTTAGCCCTATGTACGCTCTGTCGGAGGCAGAGATAGATGCGATGCGCAAGCAGCTCCCTGAACATCTAAAGAGTGGCTTCATTCGCCGCTCAACATCCTCGGCGGGCGCGCCAATCCTCTTCGCGAGGAAAAAGGACAACACACTCCGCCTCTGTGTCGACTACCGCGGCCTGAATGCGGTTACGGTAAAGAACAGGGGGGGTCTTCCCTTGATTTCCGAGTCAATGGACTAGCTGGCTAGCGCCAGGTACTTCACGAAGATAGACCTCCGCCACGCGTACTACCGTGTCCGTATCCGGGAAGGCGACGAGTAGAAGATAGCCTTCCGGACTAGATACGGCCATTTCGAATACACCGTGATGCCCTTTGGGCTCTGCAATGCCCCCGCGGTGTTCCAAAACTTCATTAACAGCGTGTTGGTAGGGCTAATCGACGTGTTCTGCGTCGTTTACCTCGACGACATCCTTATATACTCCAAAACGGTGGAGGAGTACGAGGGCCACGTCCGGGAGGTGCTGGAGCGCCTCCGGAAACACAAGTTGTACGCCAACCTGTCTAAGTGCGATTTCTACAAGGACCGCGTTGACTACCTCGGGTACGTTATTATACGTGATAGGCTGGAGATCGACCCAGAACGGGTCAGATCGGTCCAGGAGTGGCCACTTCCCCGGTCAATACATAACATTAGGGTCTTTATCGGCTTCGCGAACTACTATAGGCGCTTCATTAAGGGCTTCTTACGCCTCGCTGCGGTACTCAACCGCTACACGGAGGGGAAAAAGGTAGTAAACTAACGTAAGAAGGAACGAGTATACTTGGAGCTCGACGAGCAAGCTGTGCTTTCCTTCGACGAGTTGCGGAAAAGGTTCTCGGAAGCTCCCATCCTGCGCTATTTTGACCTAGAACTGCCCTGTAGGGTAGAAACCGACGCCTCAGGCGAGGCGATCTCGGGCATCCTAAGCTAACTATACGAAGACTACGGCAAGACGTAGTGGTTCCCTGTATCATACTTCTTACGAAAGATAATCGCGGTAGAACGGAACTACGTTACGGAAGACGCTGAGCTGTTAGCAGTCGTGGACTCCTTTAAGCACTTTAGACAATACCTGGAGGGGGCTCGACACTAGGTCGAACTACTAACGGATTATACAAACCTACAAACTCTTATAACGACCAAGACCTTGTCTAGGCGGCAGGTTAGATGGGCCGAGTGGTTATCGCAGATCGACTTCAGGACCATTTATAGACCCGGCAAGGCCAATAGGGCGGCGGATGCACTGAGTAGAAGGCCCGACCTTACGGACAAGGACCACTCTGGACGGTGGGCCACAGACGAAGAGTCGTCTACAAGCTTGCGGCTCCTCTAGACGGCATTCCAACCGCATCTGGACCATGATGGACTAGTAAGGCACGTGGGGGTAGTGAAGGACGCCCCAGACCTGAAAACGCGCCTGAAACGCGCCCTCTTAAAAGATCCGACCTTTAACAGGATCAACGAGGAGAAGGACCAAGCGGAACCTGCTTTCTGGGCAGATCGATAGACTAACGAGGATAGAGTCGCGTACATAGACGGCAAGGCCTACGTACCTAAAGGAAGCATAAGACTCTAACTACTTTAGGAATGCTACGACGACCCTATGGTAGGGCACTTCGGCTTCTCTCGGACGCTCGAACTTCTACAAAGGAGTTTCTACTGGCCCAAAATGAGGAAATACGTTAAGGACTACACACGAACGTGTCAAGCGTGCAGCAGGGCAAAGCCACGGCGGCACAAACCTCACGGATTGCTGCACGCAGAGCTACTATCGCTCACACTATAGGAGGATGTGACGCTAGACTTCATAACGGACCTGCCACCTAGCATGCTTCTGGGCCAGGCTTACGACTTAATCCTGGTGATCGTGGACAGATGCACTAAAATGGTCTATTATGCGCTATGTAAGAAGACGATTACCGCAGCAGAGCTCGTAGAGGTGTTTATGAGGGAAGTCGTACGACTCTATGGCGCACTAGCTACGATCACGTCGGATCGAGGGCCCATCCTAACCTCAAAATTCTGGAGCACGTTCTGTTTCTGCCTTAGCATACGCCGGAAGCTGAGCACAGCGTTCCACCCTTAAACAGACGGGCAAACAGAGCGCCAAAACCAGACGCTAGAGCAGTATCTTTGCACATACTGCAACTATGAACAGGACAACTGGGCCTCCCTACTCTCTACTGCGGAATTCTCGTACAATAACAGTGTACACTCCGCAACAGGGGTTACGCCATTCCAGGCGTACACGACACGGGACCCTCGGCGGTGCTACTAGCCTAGACTACGCTAGAATGGACGAGAAGCCCCGTTCGCCGTACAACTTGCGGACCGCGTTATCTCCAACCAGAAGAAACTGCGGGTCAGACTGGCCAAAACAAAGAAGCAAATGGCTAAGTGGGCGAACGAGCACAGGAAGGACATCTCCTTCAACGTCGGAGACGAAGTCTACCTTAACACACGCAA
Source organism: Zymoseptoria tritici IPO323 (assembly GCF_000219625.1). Lineage (NCBI taxonomy): Eukaryota > Fungi > Ascomycota > Dothideomycetes > Mycosphaerellales > Mycosphaerellaceae > Zymoseptoria > Zymoseptoria tritici. Next base: position 2,646,891 of record NC_018212.1, on the reverse strand, counting down.
CATTAGGTTATTGAGACCTTCGGCGAAGCTCGATCACAAATACATTAGGCCTTATAAGGTAAAAGCGGTCATTAACCGCGTCGCATACACGCTCGATCTACCAGACTCACTAAAGATCTACCTAACCTTCTATGTTTCTCTGCTAGAACTATCTATCCCGGACCAGTTTGGTCGCAAACAGGACAGGATGATGCGATACGACGCAGGAGAGGACAATAAATACGAAGTCGAGGCTATTCTAGCCGAACGTGTAGACGAACTGAACAATCGGGAGTACCTTATTAAGTGGAAAGACTACGACTGGTCCGAGAACTCCTAGGAAGCAGCAGTTAACATCAGCCCGGCAGTAATGCGGGCCTACCGGCGCAGAATAGGCCAGGAAGGACCGACTGCGCGCGGTAAATTCCAGAAAAAACGCTGACCCCCTTAGTCAATTTTTCAATCCTTTTTTGCTTTATGACATTGGACTTTAACATTTTTAATAATTCTAGGGATTTCATTTGGGTGTCAAGGCTTTCCATTCTGGACCATTCTGGTCCACGTTAAGCTATTCTGCGCTATCATAACTCAAAAGGGCCCCATTACTCTGCGTAATAGCGTTATCTGTTATACCCTGCACACTGCTAGAGCTAACTGGACCAAACCGGCTTAATTATCGCTATCCTCGTCCGAAGCGTCCTCTCTACGCTCCCAAGCGGCCGTAGTGCTCACTAAAGCCTTCAACGCCTCCCTATTAGTCTTTCCCGTACCCCTAGCGTACGAATTAAACCTCTCCAGGGCCTTGCTGTTGCGATGCAAGGCAGTCTTGTACTTGTTAAGCTTGTCTGTTAACGACTGGACCGTAATAGCGCCCTTTGGATCAATCAGGCGGCTTCTCTTGGCCCTCGGGGTCCCGGCAGCAGCCTGCTCCTACATCCTGGCGTTAGCATGGCCCAAAATGCGCTAGAACGGTACACTCACGGCCTTCTCTATGTAAGCAGCGGCCGACCTGTCCCGCTTCTTAACCTTTTGACCCGTCGTGTCCTACTCGCGGGTACCCTAGTACAAAGTGAGACCCTCCGGGCCGCGAACGCTATTTCCTAGCTCCCTAAGGCGCCAACTGTCAGCATACTAGTCCAAAATGAGCCAGAACGGCACATACAACTCAATCGAACCAGCAAATAGGAGCACCTTGCTCCTCAACTTCTTCCTATTGTCCGCGTTCACCACCGGATTGGCGTACTCTACTTGAATCTAGGCATTAATGGTGTCCTACTCGCCCTTACAGGCCGGAGGGAGCTATTTAGGGTTAGCCTGGATCTAGAAGACTCCAGAATAGTCCAGAAATATCCTACCTGGAAGCAATCGGCATTTCTGTCGTCCAGACAGCCGGCGCATTTGGCAGTAATGCCCTTAATGGGTTTCTCTAGCCCTAACTAGCACAGTTTGGTCAAGTCTTTGTTTAGCTTGACGTCTTTAATGCAATTGAAGCACGGATTGTGGTTGAAAGCCCCGTTGCGGACCTTTTTGGCGTAATCGTTGCGTACGAGGGCCGCGGCGGCGGAAGACATAGTGTGTCTGCGCTAATGTTAGCCTTGCTGGACCCAAACTGGACTATACTAGCACCACCCTAGATTACTTACTTTTTGGTAGTTAGTAAAGAAGAGAGAAAGTTTAGAAGAAGAATTAAATTAATATGGCGACGCCACGGACCCGCAAATCCTTCCAGATTGGGACATCTGGCAGCTGACAGCTTGTGAATTTTCTACCGCAACTAAGGTTAGTTGCAGAGAGGGGAGGGGGGCAATGTGAGGACACCCTCACGATGACGCCCCCTACCTGTCCTAACCTGGACCATCCTGGCACTACAGATTACCGGTGCCATCTTATCTGGCCCAGACTGGGACATCCTGTAGAGGGACGAACCTCACGGGCGCACGATGGCCCCCGAGCGGACGTCGGACTGCGACCGGTGCCTGGTCTGGGCGGAGGGACGCATTTGGCAACACGAAGGGCGGGTACATAGCCTCGGGGGACGCTCTTGTCCATTCCCTTCCTTATCGAATCGACTCGTTACATTCTACAACCATTTGTTTTCGGTGCAAGCCTACATTCCCTCTCGAGGTGCTTCTAACAAAGAGATTGCGAGGTCTATACTAACTCCACTGCTAAGTGTGCTATTCTTAGTTATTATTTAGGGGCCAAAATGTGACTTTTTGGCAGCGACGATACTATCGATCCGAAGCCTTATAAGAGGGACGCAAATCGATGCATTCGGCTTGATTGCTACTTCCGTAGATCGAGCCCTTACAGCCTGCACTTCTAGACCTCGCCGTCGCCGTTTCTACTATTTCTACTAGTTACTGGTAAAGGATATGTCTCGTACTACCAGATAAATCGCTTACTAAACCAACTGGTAACCGTACTAACTACTACTACTAACTAAATCCACTACACTAACAAGAGCACTAGTCGAAAGAGCCCTGCTCTAGACCCGTCCGGCTCCTCTAATTAGTCGACCGCAAACTCTAAGCCCTACGCCTTAGTTAATTAACTAAGGAGGGTCCGTGTCCGGTCGCTAGGACTAATTGGCGCACCGCTGAACTTCCCGCTGAGACTCCTCCCTCTCTACTACAACCTCGCCGTCTCCTCCGCTAGGATTGCCTCTATAGCCTACACTGCGAACTGCTCTACCTCCTCCGCCTAAACGCGGATTATATCGCTTTCCGGAGCTATAGCTAAAGTCTACCCTTCTTACGATATAGACGATGCTAGGGCAGGCCGGCTACGGATTACGGGTGTAGGCGGATTTCTCGCCTAATGCCGGGATAGGTAGATTTCCAGCCCACCTTGCCGCTAGGCGGATTTCTCGCCTAATGCCGGGATAGGTGGATTTCTAGCCTACCTTGCCGCTAGGCGGATTTCTCGCCTAATGCCGGGATAGGCGGATTTCCAGCCTACCTTGCCGCTAGGCGGATTTCTCGCCTAATGCCGGGATAGGCGGATTTCCAGCCTACCTTGCCGCTAGGCGGATTTCTCGCCTAATGCTAGGATAGGCGGAGAGCTAACCTAGCAGCCGAACACGTAAGCGGCCTATACCTCCTACTCGACGCTTAAGAACAGCTACCGTAGAAACCTCTATAGACATAGAAGTCCTACGATATAAGAGCCTGCGACGCTAGCGCTACTACGTGCAGCTTTGTTACGCTTTCCACCGGGTGCCCAATAAGGAGGGGGTAGTACTAAATGTAGGCAGGAATTACTACGACGGGAGAGCACTACACTACGTCGTCGAGCTCCTTGTTAGCAAAAATACACGGATAGCGAGTCTAACGTAGATTTAACAGCCTATAGAGGACGGCTCGGGTACGAGAACGGTACGAGGGAGAACAGATTAACGAGAGTAGGGCGGAGGAGGAGGAGGGAGAAGACGTAGACATAGGAGATTCGAAAGCGAGACGGTAAGGCAACAGACGAGACCGGAGACGAGCTAGGCGAAGGGAGAGGAAGACGGGAGGATGAAGAGGATATAGGCCTAGCAGGACAGGATAGTATCGAGATAAGGACGATATAACGATGCCTAGAGAGGACGATATAACGATGCTGGGGATAGCCTATTCTCGGACCGGGGAGTAGAGGAAGAGACGACGAGTAGGACGAGTAAGTACGGAGGGGAGGGTAGCCCTTTATACTACCACCTCGTCGAGTATAACGATTCTAATTAAGCTATAGACCCTAGTAGACGGCGAGATAAGAGGATAGCTATCGACGATAACTATCGACGATCGTAAGGCTAACCCTACTCGTGATTATAAGAAGGACGACTATACCCCGGCCCTATAAGAGCCGGATGTGTTCCCTCCTCTCTAGAGCCTCGCTACTATCCGTTTACGCTCTTAGCCTTAGTTTTCCTCTACGGTAGAGACTTCGAACTATCTATAAGCACTCTCTACCTAGGTTGCCCTCTCCTTCGAGTGCCTCCTACTACCGATCCCGACTCGTTACTTCGCCGACCTCTCCCTCGACGTTCCTCGTAGCTTCCTCCTCCCCTCTACCCTCGGCGTCGCCCTCTCTGCCCTCTAACCTTCGGATGTTATCCAAACTGTCGACGAGCGCAGTACGGCCCTAGGAAGGTCTAACGGCCTTTGCGGACGCCCTCTGGGAGCTCTATAAGGGCATTATCCCGTACGGCGGCGAGATCGACTACTTTGGCGTCCTAAGGAATAAGACTAGACATCCCGATACGGAAGGACGATACTACCGCACCTTCGAGTATAAGAAGTGTCGTACAAACAAAAGGCGTACTATTAAGGCGTAGATTAAGAGCGTTACCGCGGAAATCGGCCGGTCGAGACTTACGCTTATAGCGCAAACGATCCTAGACTAGCTTCGTAACCGTAGTAAGGATACGGCCTAGCTTGTTACCTAGATTAAAGATCGACTAGAGGAGCCGGTAACCGCGCTAGCAAAGCGAGCACTCGAGTCCGAGTCTTCGATTAAGACTGCGTCCGCGGATTGTCGGTTAAGGAAGACGATCCGGCGTAAGGAGGACGTGTTCCTAGATATTGTCTCTATAGATCTTCCTTCTACGAGCATCCCTTTAACGAAGATTCCGTCGACGAATCTTCCTTCTACGGACATTCCTTCTATGGACATTCCTTCTACGAGGCTCCCTACCGACATCCCTTTAACCGGGCTGCCTTCTATCGACATCCCCTTAATGGTCCCTACCGTCCTCGTCTTAGAGACCGACCCTTCCGCGATTCTAGTCGACCCTATACCGAAGCCTATTATATAGATACCCTTCTTTTAGAAATACGCCGAGGCCTGCCTAATCCGCGCGGCGAAGGAGACAAAGCGATCGGTTAACCGCCTCCTATATACCCTAGGCGAAGGTCCTCCTCATCGCTCGGACGAAGGTCCTCCTTATTACTCGAGTAAAGATCCTCCGGACCCTCCTAGACCTAAAGACGGCGCGAGCGAACACTAGAAGGAATCGAGACCTGCTACGAACGGAGCCCTACCGCCTAGCCGGAACGACGCGCGAGCGGAGTCGATTAAGGAGAGACGGCGGAGGAAGAGTCTTCCGTACCGTTCTATTAAGGAGAAGCGCGGAGGGAAGAGTGTTCCTCCCGAGGTGCAACCCTACGACCTCTTTCCTAGTAAGGACTACGACCTTCTCTCGCCCTTTTCTACGGTATCCGTCCCTCCTCCCCTCGTACCCTCTCCGGACACGCCCTTTCCTATAAAGGCGAAGGAGCTTACTCCCTTTCCGTTCTCTTCGTCGGGACGGTAGAGGCCGTAGATCGCGGACCTAGCCGCGCGTGCCGAACTAGTAACGCCCTCCCCGAAAGCGAAGACCTTCCGGATTCTCTCTGTAGAGCCGAAGCTACGAACGAAACCGACCTCTCCTTTAGCGGACCGTAAGCGGAAACCACTCTAACCCTGCTCTATAAACCTTCCTAGGAGATCGTCTACGGATTAGGTCCGCGAGTTCGTTAATCGCTATCGAGAAGCCGATAACAAATTCAAAAGGCAAGTAGTACGGTAGAAGGCGAAGAGTGCTAGCGTCTTTGACGAGTTTAAAGCCGAGCTAATACGGCAGGGGCTAGAAGAGGAGCCGGCGGGACGGGAGGATAGCCTAGGCTCGAAGAGAGAGACTCGAGGAGCATCCTCTAAGAGAGAGAGTCGAGAGGCATCTGGGGGAGGCGAGTCCTCTCGCGGGTCGCGAGACTAGGAGGAATGCTAGGATTAGATATATTAACATCCGGGGCTTAGGGGATAATAGGTAGCCGATCCTAGCGGCGCTAATTAACGACGACGTCCTCGACTACCTCTTTATCGTCGAGACCTAGTTCGTCGAGCATAAGAAGCGCTAAGCGGATTACCGCGTAATTGCGACTACAGTAAAGCCCGATACGGTGCTAAGAAAGGGTCGCTTAGGCTATAGGATTCTAGTAATAGGGACAGTACGCGCGCGAAGTTAGCTTACCGGCGAGGCGTAGATCATTAGGACGGACGCTATAACCCTACTAACGGACCGGGGAACGATTAGCGGAGTCTACTTTCCCCCTAAGTAGAAGCCGGATGAGGTCCGGTCTACGCTCGAGGCGGTTGCCGGCTCGGATGTCGTTCTCGGAGATATTAACGTCCGCTTTAGTAAGATGTCTCTCTAGAGCGGGAAGGCGTCGCTGCTTCCGAGACGGAAGGTCGTCTCGCAATAGATCGAGGACTCTGCGATAACCTATCTAATACCGATCTAGGAGCCGATTACGATTGCGGACGCCGTATGTAAGAAACAACTAACGACTAACTACTGCTTTGTCCGCCGGACGCTGCCGTATGCGACGCTAGCTCTACCGCGACTAACGGAGAAGATAAATACCGACTATGTCTACTAGCTCTACCTCTAGCTAGACCCGACTATAGGTACTCTAGGTAGATTAGCCGTGCTGTATTAACTTCGACGCTATACGATAAGCTAGCTAAACGACGACGATACGGCGTAGGCGCTCTACTATAGCTAGGAGAGAAGGGCGCGGCATCGACGGCATCTATACTATATAAGCGCCGATGTAGACAAGCGGAATGCGGAAATCGTATCGCTCTGCCAGTAGGTAAGCGAAGCCGTGCTAGGACTCGCCTCTACGCATTATCGAAATCGTCCTCTAGGTAGACGAAAGGTGGAGGATATAAGTAACGGAGGCGGAGAGAAGAAGAATAGAGACAGAGAGAAGAAGGATAGAGGCGGAGAGAAGAAGAATAGAGACGGAGAGAAGAAGGATTAAGGCGGAGAGAAGAAGGATCGAGAGGGAGAGAAGAAGAATAGAGGTAGAGAGAAGAACGACGGGCCTCGAAAGGCGATAACAGACCCGAAGCGAAAGCGAGCCGAGGATAATAACAACGCTACTCGCAAGCTAAAGCAGCTACGCCGCCGTAGTAAGAAGAAGAAGGACTAGCGTCTTAAGGCGATAGCGAAGCCGAATCCGGACGCCGATAGCGGGACGCTCAAGACGGTCCGTCTCTATAAGAGAGCGTAGCGCCGCGCGAACGAGAATACACCGCTAGTGCCGACCCTAGCGGGGAAGGCAAGAGGGATAACGGCAATCGACAAGGTAACGGAGGGATTTGCCAGTCGATTCGTCTTGACGGCGACCCTCCTAGTATAGGAGATGTTTCCTATCGACGATCGATCCGCCTCGCTCTCCTTCTCGATCGACGAGATAATATAGGAGCTTACCTACTAGGATGCTACGAAGGCCTGCGGAAACGATAGGGTATATATCCGTCTAATAAAAACCCTCGCGACGACGAGCTTCCTCCGGATCCTAGCCGCCCTCTACAATTCCTATCTCCGGAATAGTAAGACGCTATAGAGCTAGAACGAAACTATCGTCTGTCTAGTCGTTAAGGACAAGACCCGACGGGAGGATAGTACGATGCCGGCAAAGGACGCTAATAACGTTCGTCCGATCTCGCTAGTAACGATGTTTCGAAAGGTCTTTAAGCGCCTACTCCTCTAGCGCTTTAATAGCAGGACATAGGCGAGGATACATCCTAACTAGGCGGGATTTCGAAGTTACTACTCTACCATAACGAACGCCGCGGTCGTCTACGCCCTCCTCGAATCGAGCCGGATTATATACGCCGTGTTCCTCGATTTTCAAGCCGCCTTTAACGTCGTAGATCATGTACTACTCGCAGACGTTCTACGCCGGCGGAGATGTCCGGAGAATATGCTAGCTCTAATTACGAGCCTCTGCTTTTTCGACGTCTAGTCCTTTATCGTTTCGGATTGTATGGCTTCTCGGTAGTTTCCGCGGACGAGGGGAGTTCTACAGGGCTTACCCCTCTCGCCCTATCTATTTAACATCTTTATCGATAGCTTGCTCGAGGACTTAAATCGACCTAAGATACTCGCCCTAGCCGGCTCTTCCGACGTAATGCCCGCGGCGCTGCCGATTCCTCGTGCGCTGTTCTTCGCCGATGATAGTGTTCTCCTCGCTAGCGACTTAGACGAGGTACGTATACTAATCCAGATCCTCGAGCGCTAGTCCTCCGCTAACTATATCGCCCTAAACATTAAAAAATGCGCCTATCTAGCGCCGGCGTCTTCGTAGGAGGCGATCTACCTCTTTAGTACAGAGGTACCGAGGAGAGAGGTATATACCTACCTCGGATTTCTTATAACGGCGCGAGGGATTGACTTAAGGAGGCACCTTAAGAGCCGGCTCGAATAGGCCGGGAAACGAAGCGACTTCCTAACCTTCGACGCGGACGGTTAGGGCTTCGCGCATCGCCTGCGAGTCTATCAGCAGTATCTCGCACCGATGTTCGAGTATAGCGCGCCTCTCCTCGCGGCGTTTGCCGAGGACTCTCCTAAGTTCTAGGACGAGACGACTAAGGACGTTACGAAGCTAACGAAGTAGATCTCGGGTTATGCTTCTAACCCTTACTTTACTCGTAATCTCCTAGGAATCTCCGCCCTACCCTCGCGATTTAAGGCACTAAAAACTAGCTTTTAGGTCGTAAAGAAGTACGCTCCGGAAGAAAGTCCGCTACGGAAGTTGGGATTACTAATCTAGAAACCTAAAGCGTTCTTCCGGCGCTTAACGGAGGATAAGCTCTACGAGAAGTACTGTAAGACACCCGAGTCCTAGCCTCGCGACCGAAGCCTTAGCGAAGACCGCCGTTCTATCTAGCGGTTCCTACGCTAGGAGAGAGAGGAAGATATAGCCGAAGAGGCTAAGAAGTGGAGCCTAACCTGGATTATACCGGAAGAAAGCCGCCTAAAGTAGGACTTACGAGGAGCCGATTACTTTTTAAAGGCGCCGTAGTCCTTCTAGAAGCGCTTCCTCTAGTATCGGCGTAGAACCTTCTATACCTATAGTTTCTGCGTCTATACGAGCAAATTCATCCGAGGACACGAGACTTGCTACCGGGAAAACAGGACGAGCTGGCTCTCGAGGAAGGAACGACGGGCGAAGCAGAAGATGCATAAGAAAATGGGCACTACGAACACGAAGTTTACTAAGGTAGACTTCCTTCTAAATACAGGATGCTAGGAGCGAGCCAACGAGATCCTCGAGCGAATCTCGACGAAGATTACGAAGGAGGAAGCTGCGAAGGAGGAAGCGGAGGAAGCGGCGGCACAGACCTAGTGCACACTGTCCTAAGTAGGACGTTAAAAGGCTCCGTCCGATGAGTAGGATGTAAAGTGGCTCCGTCCGATGAGTAGGACGTAAAGTAGCTCGGTCCGATAAGTAGGACGTAAAGTGGCTCCGTCCGATGAGTAGGACGTAAAAAGGCTCCGTCCGATGGGTAGGACGTAAAGTGGCTCCGTCGACCCGGGACGCAAAAGCGGAGATCATCCCTCGAGGATAAATTGGGCGTTTACCCTATCGAAAAGGAGTCTCTTCCCTCGAGATGAAAGTAGGCGTCCGATCGGTAGGACGTTAAAAGGCTGCGCTGCGACGTGGGAGACGTGGGCGACTGGCGAGGCCCGGACTGGCTCCGTACCGGACGATCAACTCTATCCGGAAGGCCCAGCGGTGGATGTGAGGTGTGTACCCTAGATCTGCGGCTGCTTCCTCTTAAAGCCGGGGAGCGGGAGGAAGAAAACTGGTACCTCTGTAGAGCAGTAGGAGGCTTAGAGGAAAGCGAAGGCGACGGCGTAGTAGGGGAGAGGAGTAGACGACGACGATCGCTGGAGGAGGAATTCTAGCCGAAGGGAAGACGGCACTCCCCAAACCGTTCGGGAAGCACTTGTGGACTAGTGTGTAAGCAGCTCGATCGGAATCGAATGTCTCCGATAGTGGATACGCTGGACGGAGGGAGGACAGAGCTCTACTGGACGGTCTTGAAGCGGGATGTTCCCCCTCAACGAGACAGGGTTACAGTTTCGGGCGGATGAGGAGACGCACACCTCGTCCGTTACCTGGGAGGTTTGGAAACCTAAGGTACGATAGACGGTAAGCGATTGCCGGAGCGATATTTTGCGTTAGGATGCAGACTAGCCCATCGGTAGTCTCTCTTTTTAGCGGTTTGGTCAACTCGGGAGATGGTGAAAAGGACACCGTAAAACGTGGTTGGGCTGGGAGTAGCTGCGGTGCCGTGCATCGCGAGGCGCTTTACGTGGGAGCGTGGGTCTGTTTCCTCCCCTCTGAAGACGGCCAAAAGAGCCGGGAGCAAGGGCTTAGATGGGGCTTCAGTCCAGATCAGGTGCAAAGGTAGACTAGCCTATATAAACAAGTACAATGAACCCCTAACCCTAACCCTAGAAGAAATAGCAGACCAAGATATCCGCAAAACGAATATCCGTAGAGGTAAAAAGGAATGCGCGCAACTTGCCGGTAAAACGTTGCTTTGTAAGGTAGTTAATGAAGTATGGTCTGGAAGCTTTAAAGTGCGACTAAGGATGTTCCAGCTATTAACTTTTGACCGCGCCTGCACCTTAATGCCCGTAATGGCCGCCATCGCGAATAGTATATGTCAGCGCTGTCAAATTTAAACAGTGGAAGTGAGATGGATTATATTCGAGATTACTTACGCACGCCTACTTAAGGGCGGTGGCATGTGACCCGAGTCTTCGCTTAAGTGTTGTTACGAACGCTTGAGGTCCTCCTCGACTGTTCCTTGTCCGGCTACGGCATCGCGCTGGGCCCAGGCCTCTTGTATTCGGGGTTTGGCGTCCCTCGCTCTTTCGTATGCTCGGAGAGGGCGGCTTAAAAGTCCTTGCTCTCGCGGATAGTTCTCTACGGCGGTTCTCGCCGCTGGGGGCGTAGCTTTCGAAGTAGAGGGCTGGATAGCACGGAGGGTTATCCGTGCCTGAGAGAACTAAGGCACCTCTAGGAACCGTGTCTAGTTAGGCTTTGTTACCCTACCCTAGGCCTAGCTTAGGGTTTCTGCCGAACCTAGCGGAGAGGGATGATCCCTACGAGTTTACGCTGTCGTTGCCTATGCCGTGTACTCTCTCCTCCTCTTCGTAATCTTCCTCTTCGGAGTTCTCTTCTCCGTAACTATTCTGTTTCTAACGAGTTACGAACCGAATCGCAATTCTCCTCCCTATAGCCTTCTTCCTCCTTACCTCTTCTCTTATATTGTAGCCGCCTTAATTAACCCGATCCTCCGAAGAGCCTTTATTATCGCAATCGTAGCGTAGTCGCATCTAGCGCGATCGCCTCCTCCCTCCTCGAATCCTCCGTAGTCGCATCTGTCGTAATCGTAGTATAGTCGCATCTAGCGCGATCGCCTCCTTCCTCTTCGAATCCTCTATAGTTGCATCTATTGTAATCGTAGCGTAGTCGCATCTAGCGTAATCGCCTCCTTCCTCCTCGAATCCTCCGTAGTCGCATTTGTCGCAATCGTAGCGTAGTCGTATCTACCGTAATCGCCTCCTCCCCGATCGAATTCTCCGTAGTCCTATCTGTCGTAGTCGCCTCCTCCCGTAACCTTCCTAACCGCCTACTTACTAACGATGCTCGACGAAGTAGATAGAGTAGTGCGAATTCCCTTAGACATCCTGGACGCGCTCTTCTAGGCGACCGAATAGTAAGCCGGCGATGCGAACGACTTCGTTATTGTTCGCGCTAACGAGGCCTAGGACCGCTGTAAGGTCTACTATCTCTCTCGAGGATCCTAACGCCTTCGGGAACCGTTTGCCGTCTCTGAGGCTTAGGCTAAGGAGCGACTAAAGCCGCATACAGAGAAAGAGATAGAGACTTGTATAAATAAGGAGGTCCGCTAGTACATATCGCGATATTTCGAAGAGAAGGCCTACCGACGGATCTCGTCGGTAGTAGGAGCGGAAAGGCGGGGACAACAACGCCTACGCGCGACCTCCTCGCCTCCGCCGGCGTATACGGAGTATCCCTCCTCTACGCAGCCGGCACTAGGCAGAGCGGGTAGTAAGGAGACAGCTCCTACGTTGGGAAGAAAGCGAAAGCGGGACGACTACCGCATATAGAGCTGCCTAGCAACGTTACCCCTTCGACGCTCTCCTTGTCGAAAGAAGTACTCTAAACCTACTATAGAAGACGGGGTAAAGGAAGACTAGCCGGCGGAGAGCGACAGGGAAGAAAACGAGCCGGAAGACGAGCAGCTATTAAAGAAGCGTCGGAAGCCTATTTCGCTACGGTAGGTAGTAGAAAACGACGCCGACGAAGACGCTGTCGACAACGGTAGCGACGACGGCAACGGGGAGCCCGAGGAGATCGTAGTCGCTAAGGTAAGGGCCGCCTCCTTATTCTGTTACCTAAAAAGGTATCCGAAGCAGAGGCCGATGTAGCTTAAGGTACTAAAGGACCTACTACTATAGAAGCGCAAGTCTAGTAAGGGGACCCTAAGATCGACTATTTCCCGTAAGAGTATAGACGAGATAACAGGTCGAGAACCGGGAGCAGTAGCGGAAGCGAGAGAGTAGGACCCTACGGATCCGGAGGGGAATAGCAGACTAGAGAACGCTAGAGGAGGGCTAGACCTACCTAGAAGCGATATAGAAGGGTTAGATCCTCCCGAGAATGCTAGAGGAGGGCCAGACCTACCTAGAAGCGACAGAGAAGGGTTAGATCCTCCCGAGAACGCTAGAGGAGGGCTAGACCTACCTAGAAGTACTAGAGGGACGTCGGATGTTCCGGAGAATACTAGGGAAAGACTAGACCCTCCTAGAAGCGATAGAGGAGGACTAGATCCTCCTATAAGCACTAGAGGGACGTCGGATGTTCCGGAGAACACTAGGGAAAGACTAGACCCTCCTAGAAGCGATAGAGGAGGACTAGATCCTCCTATAAGCACTAGAGGGACGTCGGATGTTCCGGAGAATACTAAGGAAAGACTAGACCCTCTTAGAAGCAATAGAGGAGGACTAGATCCTCCTATAAGCACTAGAGGGACGCCGGATTCTTAGGAAGATACTCGCCAGCCGCCCTATAGTACGTTAAAACCCTCCGCCCTATACCGTCCGCTACTAACTATCCGAAGCCGGCGCTAAGGCCCGATGTGCGGAGGGCCTCCTACAGCTCCGCTAGCGTCCTGCGGCGGCGGGCGCTGTATCTAGTGTAGAGGGAGTAGGAGGCATTTTCCCTACCTACCCGGATTACCGCCTCTAGTGTAACTTTGTTTAGGACGTCGCCGATAACGCCGGTAGCGCCGAGGACTATTACGTAAGCGCGCAAAGCCTACGGAAAACACGGGAGGTCGACCTAGGTCTCTAGAAGTACTTCGAGAAATGCCTCGCCATCGCTCGTAGGACTATAGGAACAACCGTAATCGACGAGTGGCGAGGCTTTTTATAACAGAGTCGAGACCTATGCCGGCGGGATAGGGACGAGGGGGAGACGGCGTTCGTCGAGGACGAGAGGCAGGAGGAGAGGCGGGAGGTGGTCGCCGTAGCATATCGGGAGTACTGTACGGCCGTAGATTACAAGGTAGGGATCTGGCGGTCGAACTTTGAGTTTCGCCACGCGACGGTGCGCCTAGCGGACTAGCTAGACCTCTACAAGAAGCTCCCGCCGCGAGGATCGTCGTAGACGACGGCGACAGTACTTCCGGACAAAACGCCCTCCGCGAGGGGGGCCCTCTTCTAGGAGATGCGTCCGGACTGGACTAACAGACTGTTACGGGCATGCACGAACAGCAGGAGAACCAGGGTGCCCTCGGCCTTATTGGACGAGAGACCCTTCTCCTTAGTAATCCCTCTGATCTCCCGCTTAGCAAGAGATTATAAGAGAGCAGCTTAATCTCTCTGCTCTCCCTAATCCCGAGAGAGCGCGGAGAGCATAGAGAGCAACGCTTGCAGCAATAGGTATATAGACCTTAACAATGTTCCTTCTGAACATCGTATACAACTTATTGTTTAATCTTACTAATTAGAATTCCCGCCTTTACTCGCATCTATTGTAAGAACACTTGTTCCTTAAACTGACGAGCACTAACCCGTGCCTTATACCTCTTCGGAAGTGTGAGACATAACAACTTTGTACACCCTCAAAGGATAAGTTCCTTAAGTGTTCGGGGCACACCCGCGCCTAGTAAAGCCGGAAGGATCCGCTCCCTACCGTCTAACAAACCCGACCCGATAATTACCTCTAATAACGAAGACAACAACAACGATGCCGAGATTAACTTCAAAGTTGCTAAGCCGGACTTCTACTATAGAGACCGGGACAAACTCGACAACTAGCTTAACCAGATAGACATATATCTTATGTTTAACGAGAAGTTGGAGTGTAAGCAGTACACTCTGTTCGCTGCTACCTTCCTCCGTAGACGTGCCTAGCACTAGATAAAGCCTTACCTCCGCAGCTACCTCGACAGCATACGTAAGGTCGACGATATCGGAATGTTTAAGAATTACATAGTATTTAAGAAAGAAGTTAAGAAGCTGTTCGGAATCTCTAACGAACAGAACACCGCCATTCGAGTTATTAGAGGAATAAGACAGAAAACTTCGGCCGCCGAGTATGCTGCTAAGTTCAAGGAATACTCTGTCATTACGGGATAGAACGACAAGTCCTTAATAGACACGTTCAAAGAAGGGTTGAAAGACTTAGTTAAGGCAGAGCTTATGCGCTACGGTAGAGATGCCAGCTCTCTCGATAGCCTAATTTAAGCATCTATCTATTTAGATAATTAGCTATACGAACTCTACTAGGGCAAGAGGTTTAGAGGAAACCTAGGAGGGACCTTTAAGACCTATAATAACGACAAGGCTCGCTTCGGACGAAACCAGTTCGCTAACTAAGGGAAGCCTCGCTACAGCGACCCCTATAGACTAATGCTAATAGAACTGGATGTTACGACTAAAGGACGACGCTTCGCTTAGAAGAAGCAGGGAGGACGGAACAACGGAAGAAAGCAGGAAGGACTAACTTGCTACGCCTGTAGTAACAAAGGACATATAGCAAGGGACTGTCGCTAGAGGAACATAGTATTACGACGACAGTTTAACACGATATAGCCAAAGGAAAGACGAACCTTTAGAATAGTCCTACGTGCAGACTCGGGGTGCGGTGCCCTTCGTTAGGACAACTGCTAAGACCGAGACTGCAGCGAACATTAGAAAGATAAGTGTCGCGCCGGATAGTGTAAGCATTAGGAGGAATTCCCCTACACCTACGACACCGCCTAAGGACCAGTATAGGAGCAACACCTCCGCTAAATCGACTGCCTAAACTAAGAAGTAGCAGAATCGAGCGAGGAAGAAATAGAGCTATACGAGGACAAGGAAAACGTGCCTCCTATAGATAGGATTCCCGAGGAGATCGAGGAATCTAAGAGCTCTAGCTCTAGCGACGACGAATTAGACGAACTAGGCGAGAACGAGAATATGCTACTGGAATTCAGCATGGATGCACCTTAGCCCCTAGCCGAACTAGTACTCTTGTTAACTAGGAAGAGTGAAGAAATATTCCCTAAGGAAGAAGGGCAAAGACTACTCTACGCCGAGAACTTCGATCGCATGCTTAACCAGATGCGACGAGTAGTTTAGAGCCGCCTACAACTAGAACCTTAAAACGACTTCTATGCGATCGTGTAAGAATGTCCCCTAATCGGATCTACCTTTACTCTACACAGATACATTACGCTATGCGGCGATGTAGTTATAAGACGAATGCGAGAATTAGTTCACTCCACAAAAGAATTATACCGATAGTTTTAGATCTGCTAGCAACCTCGAGTAGTTATTAAAACACGACAAGAAAAGGAAATAAACGACTCCGCTAGAAAACATAAGAAGATCATTAACGACTGGCTGAACTAACACTAGTCGGGAAAAGGATCGACTCTCTAGGAACGGACGACCGAAGGGAGTTTAATGTCGCAACAAATGTCCAAGCATTAATAGCAGTCCTCCGTACATAAGTTATTGTCAACGGGCACAAGACAAGTGCTATGATCGACTTAGGCGTAAGTAGAAACTTTGCGTCCTAGTCGTTCGTTACGCGTACGAGGATCGCAACCCGACGCAAGAAGGAAGGGTATGAATTAATCGTAGTCGATAGATCACCCCTACCTGATGTAGATCGAGAGACAATACCGATACTACTAGCTCTCTAACGGCACTACGAGGAAGTTGTCCTAGATATCGTCGACATAGCTAGTCACGACATCGTTCTAGGCATACCTTAGTTAAGAAAGCATAACCTAGTAGTAAACTAGATAATAGGAGTACTCAAATTCACGGAATGCGATTGCGTTATCGACATTCGGCCTACGCGCCGACAGCGTTCGACGGTAGATAAGATTAGGGAATTTAGCGCCACAACGTAGTCCTAATCGACAGGAAACACGAGAGGTGTTCCAACTCGGACAGACACTAGTATAGGCAAGCCGGGTTACAAGGTTATAGGGGCCGGCGACGAGGAACACCTGTACGTAGTGCCGGCTACGAACCTACGACGACATCGTCGTCGTAGAGCTAAGTTTCCTCCGGAGGATTGGAGAGGCCGTCGATCCCTCTTCCCTTACAAAAACAACACGACCTAGAGGCATACCTCCTATTAAAACACAAGCTATAGAACAACAGCACGATTCGAACGAACAGCCCTCTACGCTACGAACAAGAAGAAGTAGTCTACTCTATCCTATACGCGCACCTTCTCGAAATCCGAATCGAAATCGTATGTCCCTAGAGACGTCGTCGCCCTCGAAAGGAAGTATATATGCACTTTAAAGAGCTGGAACTCGGTAGAATCCACAACTCTGCGATTAACCTGCGTAGCTATATACGTTTGGAAGCGGCATATAGTTCTACAAAGGCATATTAAGGATAAGAGAAGGCAGCGAGTTAGACAGCTGCTTTTGTACTACTTTTGTACGGCATTTTGCACTGCTTTTGCACTGCTTTTGTACGGCATTTTGCACTGCTTTTGCACAGTATTTTACACTGCTTTTGCACTGCATTTCGAATTTGCAGCGTATGTGCGAAGCGGAAGGATCCGCTGAAAATTCTGCAAAGCTTGGCGCGAAAATTCTGTAGCCTTAGGCTGTATGCAGCCTTAGGCTGCAATACTCGTTTGATTTCCTTTGTCTCGAATTTGTTTAAAGTCCTTTAGCATTGCCTTAGGCACGGGGTCTCCCCTAAGGTTAAAGAATACCGAAAAATCTAATTGTAACTAGATCTACTGCTTTGCCTTTATAGCAAAGCTGTCCTATATAGTCTTGGACTCCGAAAGGACGTAAATGGAACAAACAAACAAATAAACAAACAAAACAAGGTTATAGGCAAAAGTAGAAGTAACGCCCTACTTAAGATCCCTAAAGAGTATAACGAATAGAAGCGCCTCTTTTAGGAAGAGGAAGGGCTCGAAGCCTTACCTACATACGAACTATAGGACTACACAATCGAACTTTAACTAGGAAAGGAGCCTCTATGGGGACCTATCTACGCGCTATCCGAGAAAGAATTAAAAGCGCTCCGGGAATAGTTAAAGAAGATGCTGAGCAAGGGCTAGATACGCGAGTCCAGGTCCCTAGCTGTATTACCAATTCTGTTCGTTCCAAAAGCAGGAAACCCCGACGACTTGCGGCTGGTAGCCGACTTCCGTAAGCTTAACGACATTACAATTAAGAATCGATACCCTCTGCCTAACATTGACGAGTCCCTAGACCGACTCGTTAGCGCAGATTAGTTTACGAAAATCGATCTTAAGGATGCATTCTACAGAATCCGGATGAGAAAAGGCGAAGAATAGAAAACAGTAATACGAACGAGATACGGACTCTACAAGTACCTCGTTATGCCGATAGGACTTACTAATGCGCCGGCAACCTGCCAGGCCTTAATTAACGAGACCCTAAAAGACCTACTCGACATCTCCGTTATTGCATACATTGACGACATCCTTATCTTTACAAAGGGGTCGCTGGCCGATTACGTAAAGGATGTTAAAGAAGTCTTCCGCCGACTATCTAGGACTAACTTTAAGACCGCACTAAAGAAGTGCGAGTTCCATAAGAAGGAAGTCAAGTTCCTAGGCTTTATTATAGGAACATAAGGAATCAGCATCGACCCCGCAAAGACAGAATCGATCCGGGAATGGCCTTAACCACAGAACGTTAAGGACGTACAATCCTTCTTAGGCTTGGCAAACTACAACCGAAAGTTCATCGCCAACTACTCGAAAATCGCGATGCTACTTACTAAGCTTATAAGAAAGGACGAAGCGTTTAAATGGGATACGGGACAGAAAAAGGCATTTAAGCTGTTAAAGGACATATGCTCGCAAGCACTAACACTCTAAATGTATAACCCTTCCCTACTACTCTAAATCGAAACAGACGCGTTAGATATAGCTATCGGAGCCTGTATAACGCAAGAGCGAAATAGTAAGCGCTATCTAATTGCGTACTACTTACGCAAGATGTTACCTGCGGAACAGAATTACGACATCTATAATAAGGAGTTACTTGCTATCGTAGCCGCATTACAGCACTAGAGAGTATATATCGAAGGAGCGCCTAGACTAATTATCCTTACGGACTACAAGAACCTCGTTACCTTTACGACTACTAAGGTTTTAAACCGACGACAGACTTGTTAGTCTAAGCTCCTCGGACAATACAAATTCGAGATCCGATATACTCTAGGCAAAGACAATAGACGGGCAGACGCGCTTAGCCGAAGAAGTAACTATATAGAAGGGGTCGGCGACGAGGAACACCTGTACGTGGTGCCGGCTACGAACCTGCGACGATACCGTCGTTGTAGAGCTAAGTTTCCTCCGGAGGATTGGAGAGGCCGTCGATCCCTCTTCCCTTACAATAACAACAACAACACGACCTAGAGGTACGCCTCCTATTAAAACATAAGCTATAGAACAACAGTACGATTCGAACGCCCTCTACGCTACAAACGCTACAAACAAGAAGAAGAAGAAGAAGAAGAAGCAATCTACTCTGCCCTATACGCGCACCTCCTCGAAATCCGAACCGAAACACTTTAAAGAGCTGGAACAGTTAGTAGAATCTATAACTCTGCGATTAACCTGCGTAGCTGTATACGTTTGGAAGCGGCATATAGTTCTACAAAGGCATATTAAGGATAAGAGAAGGCAGCGAGTTAGACAGCTGCTTCTGCTGCTTCTGCTTTTATACTGCTTTTGCACTGCGTTTCGAATTTGTAGCATGCGTGCGTGCGAAGCGGAAGGATCCGCTAAAAATTCTGCAAAAAGCTTGGCGCGAAAATTCTGTAGCCTTAGGCTATAACACTGTAGCCCCGGCTGTACGACACTCGTTGGATTTCCTTTGTTTTGCGCTGCTTTTAAAGTCCTTCGGTAGATTCTGCTTTGTAGATTCTACCTTAGGCACGGGGTCTCCCCTAAGGTTAAAGAATACCGAAAAATCTAATTGTAACTAGATCTACTGCTTTGCCTTTATAGCAAAGCCGTCCTACATAGTCTTAGACTCCGAAAGGACGTAAATGGAACAAACAAACAAACAAACAAACAACAACTACATAGAAGGAAAGGATCCTCTTAAACACAGCATTTTGAAGAAGAACGCAGATAGCAGCCTTAGTGCTAACGTTCTCGAGTTTAACCATATGCTAAGGATTACGAGCGACGACAGGGAAGAATTTCCTATCGCTTAAGGAAAACGACAAGTGCTAGAGCACTAGCAGACGGAGTGTATACGACGGCACTACGACGAACTAACGAATAGATACCTAGGAATTGCGCGTATAACGGAACTAATCTAACGACACTTTACCTTCCCGTAGATGCGACGGAAAGTGCATTAGTACGTCAAATAGTGTAGCACCTGCTAACGTAACAAGGCAGAGCGACATGCAAAATACGGACACATCTAGTTCTAGGAACTAGCAAAGGAGCTATAGGACGGAGTTACGATAGACTTTATTGTCAAACTCCTACCCTCTACAGATCCCTCAAATAGACAACGATACGACTCTATTCTAGTTATTATCGATCGTCTTACGAAGTACGCACACTTTATTCCGTGCAACGAATCCATAATAGTAGTACAACTCGGACACCTCGTCCTTAACCGACTAATCAGATACTATAGAATACCGTTATTATTTACTACCGACCGCGACAAACTCTTTACGAGTAACTACTAGAAGACCTTAGTCGCTACAATCGGAATTAAGCACAAACTGTCTACATTATACTACCCTAAGACGGATAGACAAACAGAAAGAATGAACTAATTACTAGAAGTATACCTTAGATACTACGTAAATTATGCTTAAAACAACTAGGTATCGCTACTACCTATAGCACAACTAGCTTTAAACAACCGCTAGTCGGAGATAACGAAGGTCTTACTGTTCTTTGCTAATTTTAGAAAGAACCCAAACCTCTTCTATATACCACGCGATAACCCACAGGCCGACAGAGCCTTAGTCAAAGCGGAAGACCTAAAGAAACTGCATACGCACCTGTAGCAGGGCATTGCTAAGATGCAACGCAGAATATCCCCGGCTATTAACAGCAAGCGGAAAATAGCACCTTAGCTTAAGGAGGGGGATAAGGCTTACCTTCTAACGAAAAATCTGAAAACTAGAAGAAAGACTAGGAAATTAGACTACGTTAAAGTCGGACTATTTTTAATTGCTAAGAAACGAGGACTAAACAATTACAGACTAGAACTGCTACCTAACGCTAAAGTTCACCTAGTATTCTACGTATCACTCCTCGAACTAGCGGATCTAAACACACCCTTGTAGGAAACATTTCATTTCGCTGTCTAAGAAGAAGACGAATTCGAAGTCGAGAATATCCTACAACGGAGAGGTTAGCGATACCTCGTTAAATAGAAAGGATACCCGGATTCTAAGAATACCTAGGAGCTAAAAGAGAATCTCTCGAACTGTCGACAACTCCTCGAAGAATTCTACAAAAAGTAATGTACTTCTAACTACGCTATAGGTAGAAGTACATCGAACACTAAGACTAGGAATCGAACCTAGGACGCTAGTTAAACACGTTAACCAGCTGCACCAACTGCCTTAACGGAATAGGAAGAATTACGAACTATTATAAACTACCACTTCCTCTAGTAGGAATTTTATTTGTATCTAGGAACGAAGGAAGAGGCCCGTCCTAGAAGGCGTCCTCTATGCCGCCTATAGCGCTCTAGGTCTAAGGAGACAAGGCAAGAGGCGGATCGGAGGACGGATCGCTAGGAACCGGCTGCTCCTCGGAACACTCCTCCACAAGCACGCGGTCCCCTAGAGCACGACCTTTAGCGACCTTTCGATCTACAGTATCTAGTTGCTTGCGAAGACGCATTTCCTTCGCGTAAGCAGTAGCTAGCGCCTCCTTTGCTGCGTCCAGCTTAAGAAGAAGCCTGCTTCGCTTAGAAGCAAGGCGTTTCTACTCGCTTTCCGTAACCTTCGCGTCACAACCTTTTAAATTGTGCTGCTAGCACTCCGCACACCGACCCGACGAGATATGTACCTAACAAACTCGGCCCTTCTCTTTGCACGAGCTGCATGCCTTTATCGCAGTGTCTCCTTCCTCGAAAATCTAGACGGCCTTCTTACGACGACGGAGGGTGTGTGCCGATAGGGATAGATAGACGGACAGATTGCAGTTAGGGAAAGGACAAGAAGTTATTCTAATAACGACAAAGCAGACGAGGAAGAACGTAGTACTAGATAAAGCTTCGGGACGAAGCTAGTCTAGAAGGGGGATAGTGTTACGGGCATGCACGAATAGCAGGAGAACTAGGGTGCCCTCGGCCTTATTAGACGAGAGACCCTTCTCCTTAGTAATCCCTCTAATCTCCTGCTTAGTAAGAGATTATAAGAGAGCAGCTTAATCTCTCTGCTCTCCCTAATCCCGAGAGAGCGCGGAGAGCATAGAGAGCAACGCTTGCAGCGATAGGTATATAGACCTTAACGATGTTCCTTCTAAACATCGTATACAACTTATTGTTCAATCTTACTAATTAGAATTCCCGCCTTCACTCGCATCCATTGCAAGAACACTTGTTCCTTAAACTGACGAGCACCAACCCGTGCCTTATACCTCTTCGGAAGTGTGAGACATAACACAGACTCCCCGCCGGCTTTACAAAAGAGGACGTAGTGCGGGAGGGCCTAGGGACGGAATAGAACGCCTTTAAGCGTATAATTAAGGTAGGGAGGCGCTAGAGGAGGTTCGTAAGGGTTCTAAACCTTAACGCCCTGCTCCTTATCGACCTCGGGAGGGATCTGTCCTATATCTAGCACACTATCCCGCTTCCCGTCTTTGTCGCCTAGGTCTATCTTATCCGTCAAGTGCGGCCGGAGATTGCGCCGACGGCCGAGCGACTCTAGAGGTGGAGGTACTACGACCGCGCGCGAACCGCCGCGAAACCGTACATAGCGAACCTATAGCTCGAGATGCGCAGGTATCGCGAGCTATCGCTAACGTAGTAGTTTGAATTCTCGGGCAGCGAGGACAGCGGGCCGCGGACGTACGATCCGAGTATCCTATCGCAGCCTAGCGATGCGGTAACCGACGTCGACTAGGGTTCGTCGTTTTCGACCTTTCTAAACGACGAGGACGTAGGCGGAAGGGCTACGGAGGGACAGGATAGTTAAGAGGAAGCGCGGAGGAGATGAGGTCTAGCGAGTTATCCAAGTATAGATTTGATCCGGACTAGTCCAGCTCCTCTAATTCGTCGACCGCAAACTCTGAGCCCTACGTCTTAGTTAATTAACTAAGGTAGGTCCGTACCCGGTTACGTAGGCCCAGAAGCGCACTACTAAACTGTCCTACCCGGACTCCTCCCTCCCTTCTACGACCTCCTCCGCGGTAATTGCCTCTATCTCCTGTACGGCGAACTCCTCCGTCTCGTCCGCCTCGACACAGATTTCGTTAAATCCAAGTCTGCTCGAGGGTAAAACAAGCTCTTATAGATACGACATAGAAGATTTTTAATAGACAGTTCTTCTCGTAATTGCCCGGTCTCGGAGCCCGTCTTTGTTGCGAAAGAAACTATTACAAGGTTTAGAAGTGAGGTTTTCGAAGTATGCGACGAGCATCGGATTCGTCTTACTGCCCCGACTTGCCGGCAGTAAGCTTGTTATATTAGATTGTATTGTATATAAGGGTAGTAACAATATAATATAACGTATATCTTGGCAACATACAGTGGATATCTACTATATACAACACTCTTAGACCTTATCGTCCACCACTGTTACTTATAAGTCTCCTTAAGTAGTACAAAAGGTTGTAAAGCCGGCTGTTGTATCGCTCATAAATGAGCTTGTTGTCTGACTATCTATAGACTTCTTAATGTCCTCGTCGTCGTTAAATGCTAGTGTTGTTACTCCGGCTCTTGTTGTCTTAATTAGAGGTCCATATGCACTGCGAAGGAACGCACAAGCCTCGATAATGTCGCTATAGAGCTGTAAACGGCGGTAGTTAATTATATCTCTGCCGGAGCTAAATAAGCGCTTAGGGTTATCGCTTATGAGGGGGACTAAAAGGCAGTCGAGTGCCATTCGTGAGAGGCATAGCTACTAACGGCGACGAGCTATCCACCAAGCAATAGCGTCGAATAGTAGTGTGCGTTCGCACAACGAGTATATTTAGTGCCCTTAATCTTAAAGGAGTCCGGCTGAAGGGCCTTGTCGAATACAGCGCTGCTCTTACAGAGCGTAACATAGTCGG
Organism: Zymoseptoria tritici IPO323; assembly: GCF_000219625.1. Classification (NCBI taxonomy): domain Eukaryota; kingdom Fungi; phylum Ascomycota; class Dothideomycetes; order Mycosphaerellales; family Mycosphaerellaceae; genus Zymoseptoria; species Zymoseptoria tritici. The sequence goes on along the minus strand of NC_018212.1, from coordinate 2,623,279 downwards.
AGGTGCGATCCTTGCGTAGTAGCAGTTGCTAGCCTACTGTCGAGGGTGTTAAGGCTAAAGATAAGGCTATGTTAATAGCAATAGTGTTGTTACAATAGTTATAAGAGTAGTGGATTAATAGCTAACTTCTTAGGTGCAGACTCTGTTTATGCAGTGCAACAACACCGGCGCAGACTCCGAATACACCTCTAAAAACACTACCTCCGAATATACTACTATAAACATAGCCCTTAAAACTATGCCTACTATTACTAGATACAGCTGTATTATATCCAGCCGTACAGCACGACAATATAATACACTAGCCTTAAGGTAAGGATCTACGACAGCTGTATATACGACAATACAATATAATATAACAAGGATACAATACAACAAGCTTACTGCTTGCCGGCAGACCCTTTATAAAGGATTTTCGGGTTTCGACTATAACTAACAACACCCGAGCAAGACATAGTACTGCCGCGGAAGAGGATAGTAAAGAGGAAGCGCGGAGGAGATGAGGTCTAGCGAGTTATCCAAGTATAGATTCGATCTAGACCTGTCCGGCTCCTCTAATTCGTCGACTGCAAACTCTAAGCCCTACGTCTTAGTTAATTAACCAAGGTAGGTCCGTGTCCGGTCGCGTAGACGAATCGGCCGCGACGGGAGGGCCGCTACGTCCTCCCCTGCCTATTAGCTGGCCGCAAACTCTAAGCCCTACGTCTTAGTTAATTAACTAAGGTAGGTCCGTACCCGGTTACGTAGACATAGAAGCGCACTACTGAACTGTCCTACCTGGACTCCTCCCTCCCTTCTACGACCTCCTCCGCGGTAATTGCCTCTATCTCCTGTACGGCGAACTCCTCCGTCTCGTCCGCCTCGACGCGGATTTCGTTAAATCCGAGTCTGCTCGAGGGTAAAACAAGCTCTTATAGATACGACATAGAAGATTTTTAATAAACAGTTCTTCTCGTAATTGCCTAGTCTCGGAGCCCGTCTTTGTTGCGAAAGAAACCGTTACAAGGTTTAGAAGTAAGGTTTTCGAAGTATGCGACAAGCGTCGGATTCGTCTTACTACCCCGACTTGCCGGCAGACCCTTTACGAAGGATTTTCGGGTTTCGACTATAACTAACAACACCCGAGCAAGACATAGTACTACTGCGGAAGAGGATAGTAAAGAGGAAGCGCGGAGGAGATAAGGTCTAGCGAGTTATCCAAGTATAGATTCGATCCAGACCTGTCCGGCTCCTCTAATTCGTCGACTGCAAACTCTGAGCCCTACGTCTTAGTTAATTAACCAAGGTAGGTCCGTGTCCGGTTACGTAGACATAGAAGCGTACTGCTGAACTGTCCTACCCGGACTCCTCCCTCTCTACTACGACCTCGCCGTCTCCTCCGCTCCGAACTCCTCTATCTCCTAGACTCCGACGTAGATTTCGTACAATCCAAATCTGCTAGCGGGCGAATGAAGATCTAATATATACGATATCGAAGATTAAAAACAGACAATTCTTCTTGTTATAACCCGCACTCGGAGCTTGTATTAGTTTCGAAAGAACCCGTCGTAAGGTTAAGAAGTTGGGTTCTAAAAGTATACGACGAGCCTCGAATTCGTCTGTTCGCCCCGACTAGTCGGCAGACCCTTAAGAAGGATTTTCGATAGTTAAGAGGAAGCGCGAAGGAGACGAGGTCTAGCGAGTTGTCGAAAGCAGTGCTCTTGTTCGTATAGTTACTAGTAGACATTAGCCCCTTACTACTACTACTAAGAGATTGCGAGGTCTATACTAACTCCACTGCTAAGTGTGCTATTCTTAGTTATTATTTAGGGGCCAAAATGTGACTTTTTGGCAGCGACGATACTATCGATCCGAAGCCTTATAAGAGGGACGCAAATCGATGCATTCGGCTTGATTGCTACTTCCGTAGATCGAGCCCTTACAGCCTGCACTTCTAGACCTCGCCGTCGCCGTTTCTACTATTTCTACTAGTTACCGGTAAAGGATATGTCTCGTACTACCAGATAAATCGCTTACTAAACCAACCGGTAACCGTACTAACTACTACTACTAACTAAATCCACTACACTAACAAGAGCACTAGTCGAAAGAGCCCTGCTCTAGACCCGTCCGGCTCCTCTAATTAGTCGACCGCAAACTCTAAGCCCTACGCCTTAGTTAATTAACTAAGGAGGGTCCGTGTCCGGTCGCTAGGACTAATTGGCGCACCGCTGAACTTCCCGCTGAGACTCCTCCCTCTCTACTATAACCTCGCCGTCTCCTCCGCTAGGATTGCCTCTATAGCCTACACTGCGAACTGCTCTACCTCCTCCGCCTAAACGCGGATTATATCGCTTTCCGGAGCTATAGCTAAAGTCTACCCTTCTTACGATATAGACGATGCTAGGGCAGGCCGGCTACGGATTACGGGTGTAGGCGGATTTCTCGCCTAATGCCGGGATAGGTAGATTTCCAGCCTACCTTGCCGCTAGGCGGATTTCTCGCCTAATGCCGGGATAGGTGGATTTCTAGCCTACCTTGCCGCTAGGCGGATTTCTCGCCTAATGCCGGGATAGGTGGATTTCTAGCCTACCTTGCCGCTAGGCGGATTTCTCGCCTAATGCCGGGATAGGCGGATTTCCAGCCCACCTTGCCGCTAGGCGGATTTCTCGCCTAATGCTAGGATAGGCGGAGAGCTAACCTAGCAGCCGAACACGTAAGCGGCCTATACCTCCTACTCGACGCTTAAGAACAGCTACCGTAGAAACCTCTATAGACATAGAAGTCCTACGATATAAGAGCCTGCGACGCTAGCGCTACTACGTGCAGCTTTGTTACGCTTTCCACTGGGTGCCCGATAAGGAGGGGGTAGTACTAAATGTAGGCAGGAATTACTACGACGGGAGAGCACTACACTACGTCGTCGAGCTCCTTGTTAGCAAAAATACACGGATAGCGAGTCTAACGTAGATTTAACAGCCTATAGAGGACGGCTCGGGTACGAGAACGGTACGAGGGAGAACAGATTAACGAGAGTAGGGCGGAGGAGGAGGAGGGAGAAGACGTAGACATAGGAGATTCGAAAGCGAGACGGTAAGGCAACAGACGAGACCGGAGACGAGCTAGGCGAAGGGAGAGGAAGACGGGAGGATGAAGAGGATATAGGCCTAGCAGGACAGGATAGTATCGAGATAAGGACGATATAACGATGCCTAGAGAGGACGATATAACGATGCTGGGGATAGCCTATTCTCGGACCGGGGAGTAGAGGAAGAGACGACGAGTAGGACGAGTAAGTACGGAGGGGAGGGTAGCCCTTTATACTACCACCTCGTCGAGTATAACGATTCTAATTAAGCTATAGACCCTAGTAGACGGCGAGATAAGAGGATAGCTATCGACGATAACTATCGACGATCGTAAGGCTAACCCTACTCGTGATTATAAGAAGGACGACTATACCCCGGCCCTATAAGAGCCGGATGTGTTCCCTCCTCTCTAGAGCCTCGCTACTATCCGTTTACGCTCTTAGCCTTAGTTTTCCTCTACGGTAGAGACTTCGAACTATCTATAAGCACTCTCTACCTAGGTTGCCCTCTCCTTCGAGTGCCTCCTACTACCGATCCTAACTCGTTACTTCGCCGACCTCTCCCTCGACGTTCCTCGTGGCTTCCTCCTCCCCTCTACCCTCGGCGTCGCCCTCTCTGCCCTCTAACCTTCGGATGTTATCCAAACTGTCGACGAGCGTAGTACGGCCCTAGGAAGGTCTAACGGCCTTTGCGGACGCCCTCTGGGAGCTCTATAAGGGCATTATCCCGTACGGCGGCGAGATCGACTACTTTGGCGTCCTAAGGAATAAGACTAGACATCCCGATACGGAAGGACGATACTACCGCACCTTCGAGTATAAGAAGTGTCGTACAAACAAAAGGCGTACTATTAAGGCGTAGATTAAGAGCGTTACCGCGGAAATCGGCCGGTCGAGACTTACGCTTATAGCGCAAACGATCCTAGACTAGCTTCGTAACCGTAGTAAGGATACGGCCTAGCTCGTTACCTAGATTAAAGATCGACTAGAGGAGCCGGTAACCGCGCTAGCAAAGCGAGCACTCGAGTCCGAGTCTTCGATTAAGACTGCGTCCGCGGATTGTCGGTTAAGGAAGACGATCCGGCGTAAGGAGGACGTGTTCCTAGATATTGTCTCTATAGATCTTCCTTCTACGAGCATCCCTTTAACGAAGATTCCGTCGACGAATCTTCCTTCTACAGACATTCCTTCTATAGACATTCCTTCTACGAGGCTCCCTACCGACATCCCTTTAACCGGGCTGCCTTCTATCGACATCCCCTTAATAGTCCCTACCGTCCTCGTCTTAGAGACCGACCCTTCCGCGATTCTAGTCGACCCTATACCGAAGCCTATTATATAGATACCCTTCTTTTAGAAATACGCCGAGGCCTGCCTAATCCGCGCGGCGAAGGAGACAAAGCGATCGGTTAACCGCCTCCTATATACCCTAGGCGAAGGTCCTCCTCATCGCTCGGACGAAGGTCCTCCTTATTACTCGAGTAAAGATCCTCCGGACCCTCCTAGACCTAAAGACGGCGCGAGCGAACACTAGAAGGAATCGAGACCTGCTACGAACGGAGCCCTACCGCCTAGCCGGAACGACGCGCGAGCGGAGTCGATTAAGGAGAGACGGCGGAGGAAGAGTCTTCCGTACCGTTCTATCAAGGAGAAGCGCGGAGGGAAGAGTGTTCCTCCTAAGGTGCAACCCTACGACCTCTTTCCTAGTAAGGACTACGACCTTCTCTCGCCCTTTTCTACGGTATCCGTCCCTCCTCCCCTCGTACCCTCTCCGGACACGCCCTTTCCTATAAAGGCGAAGGAGCTTACTCCCTTTCCGTTCTCTTCGTCGGGACGGTAGAGGCCGTAGATCGCGGACCTAGCCGCGCGTGCCGAACTAGTAACGCCCTCCCCGAAAGCGAAGACCTTCCGGATTCTCTCCGTAGAGCCGAAGCTACGAACGAAACCGACCTCTCCTTTAGCGGACCGTAAGCGGAAACCACTCTAACCCTGCTCTATAAACCTTCCTAGGAGATCGTCTACGGATTAGGTCCGCGAGTTCGTTAATCGCTATCGAGAAGCCGATAACAAATTCAAAAGGCAAGTAGTACAGTAGAAGGCGAAGAGTGCTAGCGTCTTCGACGAGTTTAAAGCCGAGCTAATACGGCAGGGGCTAGAAGAGGAGCCGGCGGGACGGGAGGATAGCCTAGGCTCGAAGAGAGAGACTCGAGGAGTATCCTCTAAGAGAGAGAGTCGAGAGGCATCTGGGGGAGGCGAGTCCTCTCGCGGGTCGCGAGACTAGGAGGAATGCTAGGATTAGATATATTAACATCCGGGGCTTAGGGGATAATAGGTAGCCGATCCTAGCGGCGCTAATTAACGACGACGTCCTCGACTACCTCTTTATTGTCGAGACCTAGTTCGTCGAGCATAAGAAGCGCTAAGCGGATTACCGCGTAATTGCGACTACAGTAAAGCCCGATACGGTGCTAAGAAAGGGTCGCTTAGGCTATAGGATTCTAGTAATAGGGACAGTACGCGCGCGAAGTTAGCTTACCGGCGAGGCGTAGATCATTAGGACGGACGCTATAACCCTACTAACGGACCGGGGAACGATTAGCGGAGTCTACTTTCCCCCTAAGCAGAAGCCGGATGAGGTCCGGTCTATGCTCGAGGCGGTTGCCGGCTCGGATGTCGTTCTCGGAGATATTAACGTCCGCTTTAGTAAGATGTCTCTCTAGAGCGGGAAGGCGTCGCTGCTTCCGAGACGGAAGGTCGTCTCGCAATAGATCGAGGACTCTGCGATAACCTATCTAATACCGATCTAGGAGCCGATTACGATTGCGGACGCCGTATGTAAGAAACAACTAACGACTAACTACTGCTTTGTCCGCCGGACGCTGCCGTATGCGACGCTAGCTCTACCGCGACTAACGGAGAAGATAAATACCGACTATGTCTACTAGCTCTACCTCTAGCTAGACCCGACTATAGGTACTCTAGGTAGATTAGCCGTGCTGTATTAACTTCGACGCTATACGATAAGCTAGCTAAACGACGACGATACGGCGCAGGCGCTCTACTATAGCTAGGAGAGAAGGGCGCGGCATCGACGGCATCTATACTATATAAGCGCCGATGTAGACAAGCGGAATGCGGAAATCGTATCGCTCTGCTAGTAGGTAAGCGAAGCCGTGCTAGGACTCGCCTCTACGCGTTATCGAAATCGTCCTCTAGGTAGACGAAAGGCGGAGGATATAAGTAACGGAGGCGGAGAGAAGAAGAATAGAGACAGAGAGAAGAAGGATAGAGGCGGAGAGAAGAAGAATAGAGACGGAGAGAAGAAGGATTAAGGCGGAGAGAAGAAGGATCGAGAGGGAGAGAAGAAGAATAGAGGTAGAGAGAAGAACGACGGGCCTCGAAAGGCGATAACAGACCCGAAGCGAAAGCGAGCCGAGGATAATAACGACGCTACTCGTAAGCTAAAGCAGCTACGCCGCCGTAGTAAGAAGAAGAAGGACTAGCGTCTTAAGGCGATAGCGAAGCCGAATCCGGATGCCGATAGCGGGACGCTCAAGACGGTCCGTCTCTATAAGAGAGCGTAGCGCCGCGCGAACGAGAATACACCGCTAGTGCCGACCCTAGCGGGGAAGGCAAGAGGGATAACGGCAATCGACAAGGTAATGGAGGGATTTGCCGGTCGATTCGTCTCGACGGCGACCCTCCTAGTATAGGAGATGTTTCCTATCGACGATCGATCCGCCTCGCTCTCCTTCTCGATCGACGAGATAATATAGGAGCTTACCTACTAGGATGCTACGAAGGCCTGCGGAAACGATAGGGTATATATCTGTCTAATGAAAACCCTCGCGACGACGAGCTTCCTCCGGATCCTAGCCGCCCTCTACAATTCCTATCTCCGGAATAGTAAGACGCTACGGAGCTAGAACGAAACTATCGTCTGTCTAGTCGTTAAGGACAAGACCCGACGGGAGGATAGTACGATGCCGGCAAAGGACGCTAATAACGTTCGTCCGATCTCGCTAGTAACGATGTTTCGAAAGGTCTTTAAGCGCCTACTCCTCTAGCGCTTTAATAGTAGGACATAGGCGAGGATACATCCTAACTAGGCGGGATTTCGAAGTTACTACTCTACCATAACGAACGCCGCGGTCGTCTACGCCCTCCTCGAATCGAGCCGGATTATATACGCCGTGTTCCTCGATTTTCAAGCCGCCTTTAACGTCGTAGATCATGTACTACTCGCAGACGTTCTACGCCGGCGGAGATGTCCGGAGAATATGCTAGCTCTAATTACGAGCCTCTGCTTTTTCGACGTCTAGTCCTTTATCGTTTCGGATTGTATGGCTTCTCAGTAGTTTCCGCGGACGAGGGGAGTTCTACAGGGCTTACCCCTCTCGCCCTATCTATTTAACATCTTTATCGATAGCTTGCTCGAGGACTTAAATCGACCTAAGATACTCGCCCTAGCCGGCTCTTCCGACGTAATGCCCGCGGCGCTGCCGATTCCTCGTGCGCTGTTCTTCGCCGATAATAGTGTTCTCCTCGCTAGCGACTTAGACGAGGTACGTATACTAATCCAGATCCTCGAGCGCTAGTCCTCCGCTAACTATATCGCCCTAAACATTAAAAAATGCGCCTATCTAGCGCCGGCGTCTTCGTAGGAGGCGATCTACCTCTTTAGTACAGAGGTACCGAGGAGAGAGGTATATACCTACCTCGGATTTCTTATAACGGCGCGAGGGATTGACTTAAGGAGGCACCTTAAGAGCCGGCTCGAATAGGCCGGGAAACGAAGCGACTTCCTAACCTTCGACGCGGACGGTTAGGGCTTCGCGCATCGCCTGCGAGTCTATCAGCAGTATCTCGCACCGATGTTCGAGTATAGCGCGCCTCTCCTCGCGGCGTTTGCCGAGGACTCTCCTAAGTTCTAGGACGAGACGACTAAGGACGTTACGAAGCTAACGAAGTAGATCTCGGGTTATGCTTCTAACCCTTACTTTACTCGTAATCTCCTAGGAATCTCCGCCCTACCCTCGCGATTTAAGGCACTAAAAACTAGCTTTTAGGTCGTAAAGAAGTACGCTCCGGAAGAAAGTCCGCTACGGAAGTTGGGATTACTAATCTAGAAACCTAAAGCGTTCTTCCGGCGCTTAACGGAGGATAAGCTCTACGAGAAGTACCGTAAGACACCCGAGTCCTAGCCTCGCGACCGAAGCCTTAGCGAAGACCGCCGTTCTATCTAGCGGTTCCTACGCTAGGAGAGAGAGGAAGATATAGCCGAAGAGGCTAAGAAGTGGAGCCTAACCTGGATTATACCGGAAGAAAGCCGCCTAAAGCAGGACTTACGAGGAGCCGATTACTTTTTAAAGGCGCCGTAGTCCTTCTAGAAGCGCTTCCTCTAGTATCGGCGTAGAACCTTCTATACCTATAGTTTCTACGTCTGTACGAGCAAATTTATCCGAGGATACGAGACTTACTACTAGGAAAATAGGACGAGCTGGCTCTCGAGGAAGGAACGACGGGCGAAGCAGAAGATGCATAAGAAAATGGGCACTACGAACACGAAGTTTACCGAGGTAGACTTCCTTCTAAATATAGGATGCTAGGAGCGAGCTAACGAGATCCTCGAGCGAATCTCGACGAAGATTACGAAGGAGGAAGCTACGAAGGAAGAAGCGGAGGAAGCGGCGGCACAGACCTAGTGCACACTGTCCTAAGTAGGACGTTAAAAGGCTCCGTCCGATGAGTAGGATGTAAAGTGGCTCCGTCCGATAAGTAGGACGTAAAGTAGCTCCGTCCGATAAGTAGGACGTAAAGTAGCTCCGTCCGATAAGTAGGACGTAAAGTAGCTCCGTCGACCCGGGACGTAAAAGCGGAGATCATCCCTCGAGGATAAATTAGGCGTTTACCCTATCGAAAAGGAGTCTCTTCCCTCGAGATAAAAGTAGGCGTCCGATCGGTAGGACGTTAAAAGGCTGCGCTACGACGTAGGAGACGTAGGCGACTAGCGAGGCCCGGACTAGCTCCGCACTAGACGATTAACTCTATCCGGAAGGCCTAGCAGTAGATGTAAGGCATGTACCCTAGATCTACGGCTGCTTCCTCTTAAAGCCGGGGAGCGGGAGGAAGAAAACTAGTACCTCTGGAGAGCAGTAGGAGGCTTGGAGGAAAGCGAAGGCGACGGCGTAGTAGGGGAGAGGAGTAGACGACGACGATCGCTAGAGGAGGAATTCTAGCCGAAGGGAAGACGGCTCTCCCCGAACCGTTCGGGAAGCACTTGTAGACTAGTGTGCAAGCGGCTCGATCGGAATCGAATGTCTCCGACAGTAGATACGCCGGACGGAGGGAGGACAGAGCTCTACCGGACGGTCTTAAAGCGGGATATTCCCCCTTAACGAGACGGGGTTATAGTTTCGGGCGGATGAGGAGACGCACACCTTGTCCGTCACCTAGGAGGTTTGGAAACCTAAGGTACGATCGATAGTAAGCGATTGCCGGAGCGATATTTTGCGTTAGGATGCGGACTAGCCTATCGGTAGTCTCTCTTTTTAGCGGTTTAGTTAACTCGGGAGATAGTAAAAAGGACACTGTAAAACGTAGTTAGGCTAGGAGTAGCTGCGGTGCCGTGCATCGCGAGGCGCTTTACGTAGGAGCGTAGGTCTGTTTCCTCCCCTCTAAAGACGGCCAAAAGAGCCGGGAGCAAGGGCTTGGATGGGGCTTTAGTTCAGATCAGGTGCAAAGGTAGACTAGCCTATATAAACAAGTACAATGAACCCCTAACCCTAACGCTAACCCTAAGCTAGGAAAACCCTTAGCTAAGCTCTAAAACCTCCGTAGCTCTTAAGAAAACCTCTAAGTCTTTATTTTACTAGTAAATTTATAGTATTTATTACTATTTAAGATTTTCTCTTAAGCTAGAAGGTTTTCCTCGACTAGCTATAAGTTTTCCCTATACTATTAGATATAGAGGAAGCTAAGAAAACCTCTAGCTAAGCTTTTAAAACTTTATAGCTCTTTTAAAAACCTCGAGTTCTTATTTTTACTAGTAAATTCCTAGTATTTATTACTATTTAAGGTTTTCTCTTAAGCTAGGAGGTTTTTCTCGACTAGCTATAAGTTTTCCCTATACTATTAGATATAAAGGAAGTTAGGAAAACCTCTAGCTAAGCCTTTAAAACTTCGTAGCTTTTTTAAAAACCTTAAGTTCTTATTTTTACTAGTAAATTCCTAGTATTTATTACTATTCGAGGTTTTCTCTTAAGCTAGGAGGTTTTCCTTAACTAGCTATAAGTTTTCCCTATACTATTAGATATAAAGGAAGCTAAGAAAACCTCTAGCTAAGCCTTTAAAACTTCGTAGCTCTTTTAAAAACCTCGAGTTCTTATTTTTACTAGTAAATTCCTAGTATTTATTACTATTCGAGGTTTTCTCTTAAGCTACGAGGTTTTCCTCGACTAGCTATAGGTTTTCTATATATATTTAAATATAGAGGAAGCTTAGAAAACCTCTAGCTAAGCTCTAAAAACTCTATAGCCCTCTCGAAAACTAAATCTCTATCCGCGCTCGGTCCGACTAAGTAATTCCTACGAACGATATAAGTAGGCGTAGGTATTAGATATTAGTTTTATTTCTTTTATAAGCTATAGTACTAGTTTAGAAAATAAAGGACTAATAACTTATAGAGTAGTAAATATAGTAGCGCCGCGTCTTATCGTCTCTTCTATATAAAGGTTAGTCTCCGTATATAATAAGGTTACTAGATTAAATTACTTATAGCTCGTAATAGTAAGAAGTAGGAGGAAGGGCTATCTATAGTAGTAGCGGCGGAGTCGGAGGTAGTAGTAGTAGTTACTTATAGAATTAAAAACATTATAAGATAGAGGAGAAGTTTAGATTTCTTATTTAGATTTCTTCTTATTATTAACTTTTTCTATATTATACTTCCTTTTCTTTTATAACTAGTACGTATACTATAGAAAAGAAAGGCTACTATAATTCCCAAGTGTTATTTGGAGTTTGAGGTTTTCTTATTTGGAGCTTAAGGAGGTCACGTGCTCGGGACTCGTATCCACGCGTGTCGCGTTCCTTACCTGTTTTTGCAGTAATAATGGACAGTTTCTAATCACTCTCCCGTGCCCTCGTCGTCGCCGTAGTATACTATGCCTCCTATTGTTTCCGCTATATCCGCCGCTACCGCTAGCTCCGCCGCTATAGCTACTACCGCCGCGCCGCCGTCTACCTACGAACGCGCGTTTCTTAATAAGGACGAGGATAAGGATAAGGACGATAGTAACATGCCGTAGGACAAGTTCGATAGCCTAGAGCCTTAGGAGAAAGAGGAGGTGTTAAAGGAGCGCGAGGAGCGTAAGGAACGAAGGCGTTTAAGGGGATTCTACCGCGCGGTTAGCTAGTAAGATTACAACGGTATTAGTGTTAATATCGATAGAGCGGCCGGTGTTATTAATAGAAGAAGTAATAGAGCTATCGCCGCGCGGATCTTCGTTAATAAGAGCGCCTTCTCGTACGGCGGTAGTAGTTACGCCGGTTACTATATATCTTATTTTAATACTATTGCTCTACCGGATGTCGAAGGTCTACGTTTTCCTTTATAAGACGCTACTAAAGAATAGCTCTTATAGTACGGCAAGGAGACAGGCTAGGAGCCTATTCGACCGAGCGGTCTATACCTAAAGGGGGATATTGTTGTTAGTTAGCGGTTCGTCTATGCGAAGGGTAAGAGTAACGAGACTATAGTTAAAAGAAGGAAGGAATTAGATGCCCGTAGAATCGCTGTTATGCGCAACACCTCCTTAAAGAAGAGTAGCTACACTATAGCGGTAATAGTAGTAAGGGCGTCGTCTAATAAGTAGAAGATATTACTCGGTAAATAGCCTTGCTATAACTACGCCTCTAGTTATGCTATTGCACTACTATTACATCGCCGCGCTAGTTGTAGACCTAAGATACTTAAGTTCCTTAGAAATGTACGTAAGGCTAGTATATCTATAAAGGAGTGCCGCTACTAGTGTAAGAAGCAGTTTAGTAGTAACCGGACGACTCTATAGCTACTACGAGACATATATAACGCATAGTATTTACTACGGTTAGAGCAGCTAGATAGCCTTACGCTAGTTAAGAGGGTATTAAAGACGCTCGACGACGAGGGTTATTAGTACGGCGAGCCTTTAAAGGATCGAGCTAAAAACCTTACTAGACTAGTATAGTGCAATCTAGAGCTACTACAGATATTTAAGGATAACAGCGACGTCTAGCTTGTAGATTGTACCTACAAAACTAACCTATATAGCATGCCTCTTATAGTAGTTGTTATACGTATACGCACCGGCATCTACCTACTAGTGCTCTACGTCCTTATGCCGGACGAGACCGAGGCTAGCTTCTTGTAGGCATAGTAGTAGATTAAGCGTTGCTTAGATAAGAATAGCATTAACGAGCCGTCGTATATAATATATAACCGCGACCGGCAGATATAGAAGTTATTTAAGGCAGTCTTCCCTTATGTGCTATACCGGCTCTATATATAGCATATAAACGTTGCTGTTAAGAGCAACGCTAATGCGAAGTTTAGCGTTAATATTACACCTAGAGCCCCTAGTAAGAAGCTATCGACTGTACGTAAGAAGGTTACTAAGGAATAGCTTAAGGGATATAGAGCTTGCCTTAATACTACAACACCGGACGACTTCGAATTATAGTGTAACGTTTATAGGGCTAGCGCTAAGAAGCCCCTTATAGACTCCTTTACGGATAAGGAAACGCTACTAACACCGGACGAGAAGAGGATATAGCTCTACCTCTGTAACGTGTATCTACTAACTTAGTAGTAGTCGTAAGAGAAGAAGTTCTATATAAAGGCGTAGACGAAGAAGATCTATAGCTACGGCATTACAACAACCTTACTATATAAAGGTATACACGGCGGTCTAAAGGCATAGCTTAAGTCTACGCGCAAGGACATCTTTAGCCTCTTTAACACTATAGAGCTATATTACGAGCACCTTATTAACCGTTATAAGGCGTCTATAAAGGTTAAGGGTCGTACATCTACTTAGTTTAGAGGCAAGCCCTTCTAGAGTAGGGTAGTTAACGTAGTGCATAAGGACGCTCTAAAGATAACGAACGAGCAGATTATAAAGTAGAAGTAGCATAAGAAGATAGACGAGCCGCCGGTGTGCACTTATACCTTTAGAGCTAAGACTAGCATACTATGTTTATACGAGCTAGGGCTATATCTTAAAGGCTAGGCTAACAACTAACCGCTTACGCTAGATGCTAGTGTATTCGAGAAGGCGTAGATCTTCCCTAGTAGCTAACTGCCCCCTAAGATTATAGCGACGACGATATATAATCCCCTCGTTCGCACTAATAAACGTAAGCTAGACTAGTAACAATATAGTCTATAGAGCCTTAAGCGTAAGATAACTAGACCGGAGCGGCTTACGCAACAGACCGAGAACGAGGCTATAGCATTGCACAACCGCCGCCGCAACGAGGAGCCTAGCAATCTATTACAACGTCTGCTAATACTAAGCTAACGACTCGGCTGTAACTATAGTAGCAAGGGCGGCTACAATCCTTAGAAGCGGCAATGTAGCTACGTAAAGGCTAGCACGCAATGTATAGAGCACTACTATAGCAATAGACCGTATAGCAACAAGCTAGCGGCAGTGCTAAATAAGGATCTTATAGCTAAACGAGTAGCGGCGGCGGTAAGGTCTTAACTAGCCGCAACACTTATAGCACCGCCGCAGCTATATTACTACGGCTATTACCTTAGCTACGGCTATAGCTATAGCTATAGCTATAGCTAATAATACTAGCCTTAGAGCTAGCAGATACCGCCGCCCTCTAGCTAACGACTCTACTACTACTAGCCGCTCTAACAATATAGGACTTAACAGCACAATCCTTACTAATATTAGTAGTAGAACGCGCCTTAGTAGCCTAGTTAACAGGAGCTACCTAACCTCTAGCTATAGCGTTTACTACAGCCGCGAGCTTTTTAACGCATAAACTACCTCTACTACTACGACCCCTTTAGTTAGTAAAACTAAAGGAGTTTCTCGCGCTCTTATTAGCTTACCGAGAATTACTAAATACACCGGCAATCGACAGATCTTACTATAAGAGTAGCCGTTTGCGCAAGTAAGAGATCTACGCCGGCGTTCTAAGGACTTCCTAGCCTAGATTTTCCTTCTACTACCTCTACTACACTACTTATATACATATTAATTATACGAGCTTGCTCGCATAATATTCCCTTGCAACCTCTACAATGTTTTACTGCGCTTACTAAGGTAGTTGTAGTGTTATCGCCGTCGAGGGGAAAGTGAGGATCAAGTTGAAATCCTGACGTTATAAGCTCCAAATAAGAAAACCTCAAGCTCCAAATAACATCTGGGCTATAATTAGAATAATAGTAAAGTAAATAACGCTAAGTATCGTTATATTTAGACCCTAAACTTTCGGCCGGAGCCGGTGCTATACCGAATGCGTCTTAGCCCTTCGGGCTAACTCTTTAAGCACCGCTCGGCAAAATAGGCTTTATATTATACTACGTACAATAAGCTACGAACCCTTCGTTTACGCCGGTGTACTAAACCTTAGTAGCTCTAAACGTTCGCTATTACGCTTACCGACACCGACTTTAATACCGACACTACTAGTAGCGGCATCTGCTTTACTAAGTGTTAGCAAGAGATAGATACAATGGTCTCACAGGCCGGCTAAGTTATAAAAACTTTATAGTGTTCTCTGACTTCTCACTGGCCGACTATCTGACACCGGATTCGAGCTTTCTAGCTTCCGTGCAAGTCATTTCCAGAAGTCTCAGATCTGCGTCGGCCGTTCTCAGGTCCACGCCGCCAACCAGGCAAGGATGGCACCAGCTTGTGTTACTGGCCGTTGGTCACGCCAGAGCTACCCAGTCTCGCGTATGGATCCGACCTGCAGGGCGGTTTGATACCAGAATTGCGCTGGCGATATCTTCGGGTCCTTGAAGAGCTGCTCTCGCTGGTTACCTTCCGGTTCCATATAGCGGACAGGCAAGTTTCGCATCTCACCCCATTCCATTCATCGTTCATCAAAAAGAACGGTCAGGACTTTACAGTGACCATCGAAATGTCGGATGCAAATGGCACCCGTTTCTCGGTGGAGAAGATCTCCTTCCGGACGATGGATGGCTTGCAACTGTGCGGAAATCTTTATCCCGCAGCACAGCGCGGCCCTGCCGTCATCATCAACCCAGGAGTAAGGTTGAACACTCCACCGTTGAAACTGTGCTCTGGCTGACAAGATGGTTCAAGATGGGATGCGTGAAGGAAATGTTCGTGCCAGATGTCGCCCAATACCTGCAAAAGGCAGGCATCACCGCCTTTGCGTACGATCCGCGCAATCTCGGCGAGAGTGAAGGCTCTCCTCGGAATGAAATCGATCCACACAAGCAGATTTCCGACTACTCCGATGCTCTGACCTTCCTGAAAGGCCAGCCTATCGTCGACTCCACGCAGATCGTATTCTGGGGACAGTCATTCGCTGGGGCTGCGGCGCTTTGCGCGGCAGCGCTCGACCATCGAGCGAAAGCGGTCGTTGCAGTGTGCCCGAATCTGAAATTTGATCGTGACTGGACCAGATACAGGGCCGCCCTCGCCAAATCGATGCAGGATCGGGAGTCCCAGATGGCCGGCAACGACCCATACTACCTGCCGATACTGGATATCAATTTCGAAAGTCCCGGAGGCATGTCCAACGGCGTCAAATCCTCAGAGGCAGAGTACATGCGCACGCTCAAGTCATTGGGTGCCGTCAACTATGAGAATCGCCTCACCGTCCAGTCATACTACAAGATCCTGACTTGGAGTCCGCTCTCGCTCATTGCGCGTCTGGAAACCCCGACACTCGTCATCATTCCTGAGCTTGACACCCTATCCCCATTCGAGGAGCAGATGGCCATGACAGAGAGCTTGCAATGTCCGAAAAAGGTACACATAGCCCCCGGCAGGAATCACATGGACGTTTTGACCGGCGACGGCTTCGACGCGCTGTGTCAGATGCAGCTCGATTTCATTATGGAGTCAGTTGGAGCGGAGGAGGATCGTAGCCTGCAGTGATATGATACTCTATTGCACGTCGAGTGTCGCAGGAGGCAGCCGAGGGCACCTTGTTCATTAGCTTTGATCACGATTTCCGGCACTGCCATAGAATAACTATTTCTAGCAATCACACTCAGCATCCCAGTAAGCACGCCATTCGACCAACAGCTTACAGCCGATAGAAATGCTTCGACAATAAGTAGAACCTTCTTCTTCGGCAGCCTACTGTGAAGTGCTTGTTGCCTCTGTCGAAATCAGTCAAGGTCCCTTTCCCGCTTCGTGAAATGGCCGACACCAACACATCCTTTGAGAGCGTGATCAATTTGTCAGAACATCTGGATCTTTCGGAGTCGTTCTCGGATGACTGGCTCAACGGCCGACATGTCCTCATCACCGGCGGTGCCGGAGCTCTCGGGTCCAATTTCGTTCGTCGGTGGGCCAAGGCTGGAGCAACTCTGGTTATTGGGGATCGCGATGCCGAGAAAGGCTCGCAACTCGTCGCCGAGCTACGACAGGAGTTTCAGAGGGACCATGTCGCCTTTTTTGTCGAGTGCGATATCGTTCAGTGGGAGTCACAAGTCAATCTATTCCAAGAAGCCGCCAGGCTCAGCCTCCACGGCGGGATTGATGCGGTTATCGCCAACGCTGGTGCTGGAGGACCGGACGTCTTGGGACTTCCAAACAGAGAATTGCCCAGGCCACATGCTCCTCCGGATATCAGCACCACAATGACCAACTACGTCGGCCTGCTGTACACTGTTCATCTCGCGTCCTACTATTTGGCGCACAATCCGGGATCGACGCCATGCTCGCCGAAGCCTCCAGTAGGCACGACTCGTACATCGCGAGACCGTCACTTGCTACTCGTCGGCTCCGTGGCCTCTCTGACACCAGTGGTAGGAAGACCTCAATATACTGGATCCAAACACGCTGTTCTGGGTATCTTCCGGGCTTTGAGGGCGACGAGTTTCCTGTCTGGAATACGGGTCACGCTTTTGTGTCCGTACTTTGTGGACAGTGCTATGGTAGCGCCTCATATTAAGCCGCTGCTCGAGGGCACCAAGCTGGCGGAAATGCATGATGTAGTCGAGGCTGCAACGCGATTGGTGGCCGATGAACGTATTTCAGGCCGTGCTTTGGTTGTCGGACCACCACTACAGAGATCAGGAAGCCAAGGGCTTCTTGTACCTGGTTTTGATCCTGGAAGTATAGACGATATGCGTATTTGGGATTGCTACGCAGACGACTACCAGAAGGTCCAGATATTCACTCGACGGCTAGTAAACGCACTTAGACAGCAGGAACTTGCAAATGAGTTAAAATAGGAATGAGATAGCTCGGTTAGATTTGATTTGATTTGATATCCGGGCGAGCGAAACTAGAACTTCTTTTTTTCTACGGAGAACGAGTGTCACGGCTCAATAAGAGACACGTTCAAGGACTGAAGAATTTCGATAAAGTGGCTAAAGAATGGAGCTGGTCCGTCACACATGCCCCCTCTCCCATTCACCACGTCCTCGTGGTGTTGCTACATACAACGGACATCGTGCTTGGCGAGAAACAGGAGGGGAACACGCCCAAAGAGAGATGAAACCGATGCGACCGCTACAGGTCGAGCAATCGAGCAGAGGGGAAGGAAGCAGGACAGGCAGACTGTTGACCGGTAGTCACAGTCAAGGAAACGATGACGAATGGAACAATGACGAGTGGAACAATGACTAGTGGAACGAACAACAATTCTACCTTGCCACGTGTGTTGGAAGAACGAGGCGACGAACGTCCGTGAGATGGATCAAGCATGTCTGATCCGTACATAGAAAGATGGTGTTTGGAATTGGTCGATTCGACTCCGGTACATACAGTCCCCAATTCGCAAACTCCGATACGTGTCCGACGTTGTTACCTCTGTCCGTCACCCATATAGCGTTGCTTCTCGTAACAGCCATGATTGAGCGGCCACGGACAAACCATACCACAGTATCTGGGGAACATCATGCTCATAGCACATGCACCAGATTCCATCAAAGAAGCGTGGAGTACAATGACTCTTGCATAGATTATTCGTGGGCCCCGGTGATCCTCATCCGGATCCCAGGCGTACCTTTGAACGGCCGTGGTGCCAGCCTGTCACGCTCAAAGGCAACATTCACACGTGTCGTGCGGTACAGCTCGTAGTCGAATCGTCTCACGAATGTGGCCAGTCCGAGGCATGATTCCGCATACGCGAGCTGACGCCCAATGCAAGAGCGCGGGCCCCGGCCGAAAACCACGAGATATCGCGACAACTGCTCATCCTCCAGCCACCTTTCTGGGCGGTATTCATGGCTTTGCGGGAATTTCGACTCGTCGTGACAAACGTCCCAGATGTCCATGCCGACTTCAATCCCAGCGGGTATCACATACTGTCCGTACATGACGGGCTGATCGAAAACTCGTATCAGACGCTGAGAGGCACCGTACGACAAACGCATCGCTGGAACAAGAGTCAGGTTGTGGTGCACTTCATGGGCTGGACGTTAAATAGACGTACCTTCACTCAGACATGCTGCAAGGTAGGGAAGCTTCGCCAATACGTCCCAATGTGGGATGACGTTCGGGTCGGGAATTGCTTCCTTCAGCTCGGCCAAGAGTTTGGCTTTCGCCGCTGGTTGTTCGCAGAGATAATATAGAGCGAGCGAAAGCGTCCGCATCGTTGTTTCAGTCCCCGCTCCCAGCAGCCCGATCCCTTCATCCTTGAGGCGCTCATTGGATCCCTCAGATGTTGGCAGGTCGGACGTTATGATGGTTCCAAATATGGTGTCGGCGTGGTCGCCATCGGGGGATTGACGGACGCTGTTCCTGACATCTTGGATCCGGCGGAGAACGCCATTCTTCATGGCGATCACTGGTCGGATAGACGGGTTGATGATCAGCACAAACCACTGAGGAAGACTGAACAAGATACGCTTCAGGATCGGAAACTGTACGATCCAGTGCATTGGCTCGAGAAGTTCGTTCAGAGAATCCCTCAGCGGCGACTTGAAGCCCGGCAAACCAATCAAATTGTCATCGTCGCCGAACGAGTATGCGGCGATGATGTCTGACGTCCAACAACTCCACATATCCTCTGTAGAAAGGATCGCACCCGTCCCAAGGTACTGGTTCCGTATAATCTGGCACAACCGATCGAGGTGTACTTGCATCTCTGGAGTCTGCTCAGAGATACGCTTCCTGGAGAAGAAGCCCTCCAGGACGGCACGACGTTTTGCGTGGAGCTGATGATGCGTTGTATCGAAGATGGAAGTTTTCGAATCGAATCGATTATGGAGTCGATGGGTCTTGTCCTGGGGCTTGTGAGAGTAGAGTTTGTCGTAAAAGTCCGAGTCACGGATATGAATCTCGTTGGGGGCAATGCGGATGATCGGTCCGTAGAAGTCGTGCCATTGTCGATACGCCCACTGAAAGCGTCCTCCCTGCTTGTTGAAGCACTCGTGGTATGTTTCCACCCATCGCGTCAGGCCCGCAAGCTTTGGACCCGGAATGCTGGCCACTGGGCTGAGAACGAGATTGTACAAAACAGGCCAGGCGATGTAGAAGAAGAAGATTGAAACGGCAAGAGGCACGGCCCAGTCTGGGTTGGAGTAGTCAAAGGTCGAGATGTGGAAAGCCATTGTTGACTATGGAATGTCTCGAACTGTTGGAGGATTCCGGATGGTTCCAGATGAGACAGCGTGCCCATCTATGGATCAAGTCCCAGTCTCCGCCATCTACCCAAGTCGCGAGTGTTGCGGGACGGATGCCGGTAAAGGTGTGCTCAAGTAGGACTACCATGACATCCAATGATTCCGAAGAAGCCCATGATTACTACAAGACATGTGACATCATGTTCATTCTGCGGCCTGTGGATGTTCTCAATCCACATTCGTGGTGAATCCAAATCCAATAAACCTTGCGAGCTTTGTAGCACGATAGCACGATTGCTCCTCACGAAGGCATCATACGTATTCCTGGCATTGTATCTTTCCGGGGAGTGTTGTGCGATCGTTCCCTACAGAGGTGTCATTGCTGTGCGATCGTTCCCTACAGAGGTGTCATTGTTGTGCGATCGTTCCCTACAGAGGTGTCACTGCTGTGCGATTGATCCCTACGAAGGCATCATACGTGCATTTGGTACGCTCAGCTATCCATGAGTGTCGGTGGGACTTCCTGGTCATTTTTAGCAGGACCTATCCCCTGCCGATGATGTGATATAGTTCTAAACCAACAATGGCACAACACGCATTTGATATGTACAGGGGGTTATTCTAGCCTGATGGGCACGATGCAGATGATTACCGGGTACACTGAGCGTCCCTGGCGATGTGATTCGTATCCATCATGCATGTGTACAGATCGGAGCAACAATAACGCAGTGGTGAGCTTTCTTCAATCAAGCATGTAGCTCCCCTGAGCCTCTTGCATACTAGGAGTTTGAACACGTCGCATGGCAGGGAGCAGCGATTTGCAAAGCTCAACGCATGTTGCGCCATTGTACTGCTGGCCGAACGGACCCCTGATGACAGCGAGACATTGCCCATCTTCCTTCACCATGTTGACAACGCATTATCGATCGGAATCCACATCCACGAGCAGCCCAAGCTGTCATCCACCACGCCCCCTGCGATTTCACCAATCCTCGGCGGTTCGATATCACCGTTCCAGCCGTCTTCATCAGTAGTGCATCCAAGGGACTGGGCCTGGCAACTGCCGTCAGTTTCCGCGACAGCTGGGGGTGCATTGGCGGCCGCAATGGCTCGTCGATGTCACGGATGAGCCAAGCGTGCAAAGATTCGCCCAGAAAGGAGGTGGGATCCCCCGAAATCAACGTGTGGCCGTGACCCGACAGCACATGTGGTGCAGACTGAACCAGCACCGGTTAACGTGGATTTTGATAGCCTGAAAATTGTCGTGAATAAGGCTGGCTACCTGTGGCACTGAAGTGGAAGTGCTTGCCGCTTTCCACACGTGACCCAAGCCTTTCCTGTTACGCGACAAGAAGGCGAATGTCGCTACGGTAGTAGCCCAGTCGGTGCTTCCCCGAGACAGCGGTGACAACTCAGTGAGCAGGTTTATTCTTCTCCGTTTGACGCTTCTCCCTCCTCGACAGAACTGAGCAGGATGGTAGCGGAGTCCTCCATGCCATCAAGACTGACTGATCTGGTACTAGGCAAGGTAGGAAAATCATTGTCGCGCAGAACCAACTGAGAGTCCGATCGCGAGTGGGTGAACTGCTAGCGTCCGTTGTAGCTTTGATCTGTTTTGTTCTTCGTCCTCCGCTGCCAGACAGAATTTGAAAGGTTCTCGTCGTCTCTGCTCCTAGTCTCTCATCGACGTCGAAATTGTTGGGCAAGAAGGATCAAGCCTACATTGCTCACGCAAAACACGGAGCTGTGCTGTCAGCAAAAAAATAGACTGAACGTCTCCAAGAAGCGATGAGCTTACAATACACCCAAATACTTCCATCTCTGGGCGTAACTGAGCCCGAGAGACTCGGAGTAACGGTCTCCGGTGGTCAATGGGCAATAGTGACAGACCTCCGAGGTGTTGCCGGCTATGTAACCTGGATCGTGCAAGGTGGAGAGTAGAGACATGGCCTGTTGGCACGTCTGAGGAAGGGGAACAGTGATATCCGTGAGCTCATTTCCTGCGCACTGGACGTTGAAACCATGGATGGAATTCGTGAGGAGCCCGCTCATGAGCCAGGTGTACCTGTAAGTGTGACTTTCAGCATTTCGGTCCCCACCTCGCAACAAACACCACAAGATACCCACGGATTGAGATAGTAAAGCCAATTGCGCAGAAAGCCGGGAAGTTCGGAGCGAGGAACGGAGATGCCGCAAAATAGAGCGAAGACCGTGATACTCGGCGTGTTGAACAGGGTCGAAATACGTTCGTACGGTGAGAGGGTAGCGATGGCCTGTGCCAACGTCACGCAGAAGATCTGCACCAGAAACACGGCCAGGGCGAAATACGTGACTTGCGAGAGAACCAGCGGGCCGACGAGAGAGAAGAGCGGAAGCACAAAACCAGCAGTGCACAAGAAGCAATATGGTATCTCGACGAGCATGGCTGAGACTGCAAGTGCGGTGTTGCTGTAGGTGGATGTGGCACTTTCCCGCAGAGAGAGGCGTCGTGAAGCATGGAAACGATATTCCACCGTGGTGAGGATAAAGGCTGGGAGCATGGTGGTCTGCCAAAGCGCCAGCACCCTGTGGACCATGTCACGGATTGAGTGGCCGGCATGGGGTAAAACGATCCGGATGGTGACGGCAAGGGCGACATGGTTGATGAACCGAGAAAATCCATATTCGGGCGTTCGCCAAAGTGCTGTACTATTTCGAAGGGTGAGTTGGTGAATCTGGTACCAGACGGATGCCTGACATGGATGGCCTCGCATGGATTCCGCTCGCGAGGTTTCGGAATATGATGTGGGTTTCAGACTGGCTTGGAGCATGTCTGCCTCTTCTGAGCTGGCCCAAGCATCACTCCACGTCTCATGGTGAGCTGGCGAGCTCCCGATCACTTGGGTAGTCATCCATTCAACAGGATCGCGGCCTACGGGGCAGGAGGAGCACGTCTGCCGTGCTATGTATTCCGCTGGGCGGCAGAGTCCGGATCCCAATGGACCAAAGTATACCATCTTCCCATTGTGCAAGAATAAGACCTGATCGAAATTTTCGAGCGTACTCGCGCTGGGCTGATGGATACTGCACGCGATTGCTTGACCGTGGTCTGCCAGTTTCCGTAGTAAGCGCGCAATGGCGAGTGCACCCTCGCTGCCCAGCCCGGTGGTAGGCTCGTCCAGGAACAGAATATCCGGCTTCGCTGCCAGTTCCACGGCGATGGTGGTCCGTTTGCGGTCGCGGGCGGACAACTCTGAGCCCGATCCCACCACACCAATGATGGCATTCTGGATAGGAGTGAGCTCCAGCAGAGGGATCAAATGATCTACCCAGGCCCTTTTCTCGGCAAAAGACACGTGCTTCGGCTGCCGAAGGCACGCGGAAAACAACATGGCTTCGCGGACCGTAGACTTGGGTTCGTGAATATCCACCTGCTCAGCGTATCCGATCGTCGGCGGGAGACCCCGAGAAGTGCATGCGCTGACTGTCCCACCTCGGACTCCCGAATGTTCGCGACCGCTGAGCAGGTTGAGCAGGGTGGTCTTACCTGCGCCTGAAGCGCCCATGACGGCCAGTAACTGGCCAGATTCTAGGACACCAGTCACTTCGTCGAGGAGTCGTCTCGATTGCTGGCCCCTTTCCGTGGCAATGTCGTAGCGAAGTCGGCAGAAGGTCAGACGGGACACCCCACGAGTCCATGCTGCTGGAGACTGGACAAACTCTGAGGTTGGAGGGGTAGGGACGAAAGCGGTCATGCACGCTGTCCTGGTCTGTTGCGGAGGCTGGATGTTCTTCGGGACCGACACCATTACGCTGCTCGCTGGAGAGTCCCAATCCAATATCTCGGCTAGCGCAAGGTTTGCGATGAAGAACAGACCCACCAAGGCCAACAGATTGAGGATAGTTCTCACCTTGTCGTGGGTGTCGTAGTCGAAGTCTAGTTGCAAGTATGTTCCGCCCGCCACGAGGAATGTACGATCTGCGGAGGTAGCAAGACCGCATGTCACGCCGCTCTGCAAAGCGTTGACCGGTAGCGGTCGAGTGGGAGGGAAGGATAAGACGCTGCTTTGGCAGTCGATTGTAATGTGCTCGAATTCATTCCTGAAAATGGGTGAGGTCAGGGCCTGGTGAGTCAGAGTGGCGGGAGGAGGTGAAAGAAAGACTCACATCATCAAGGCAGAAAAGGCGAGAGCCAAAGGATTCAAGTAGTATGTCCATTTGAGCCAGGACGGCTGCGTTGCTTGCGACACGATGTAGCCCGCGGTGATCATGTAGAAGACGAAGACGAACGTGGCGGTCCGAATGGCACTGTCAAAACTGCGGCACATACATCCAATGGCGCGGTTCATCAGTACGTTGCACATGTACAAAAGAAGGAGCACTGCCAGGAAGTAGAGAAAAGCAGGGGCGGTGCGGTGGAGAGCCGTCAGGAAGTAGACGCAGATGGCGAAGATGAAGACGCGCATGCTTTCGAGCATAGTGTCGACGGCGATTTGCGCGGTCCAGAAGGCAGCGGGTCTCTCGAATCGGTAGGCAAAGACTTTGCGAAGCAACGGCCGGCCCAGAGTGGTCTTCGCCACTTCCACCTGCGCCGAGACGGCGATGCCGAGGACGCATGTGTACAGGAGACCACCACGCGCTTGCGCGCCTGCTCCAGTGCGCTGGAGCTGAAAGCAAGCCAGGCCGATCGTACATCCGAGGACGAGAAACAGGATCCACGAAACGGTCAAGGCGAAGCGATCTTTCCATGCGAGCAACATCTGGCGTTGCAGCAAGGCTACGACTTTTCTGTTCATGGCATGTCGTTTTTGGTGATGCCGAGGCGATTGATTCGAACTCCCAGACGATGCTTGTTCTTCGGCGAGATACGTAGCCAGGCAAACAGCCGTGTCTGCGTAGTGCGCCGACCGCCGAAAAGCGTCGGCCATATCGTGGGCGGTGGGCGACGATGCACGCGGAGCGATGCGGGCGTGCAGATGGTCAAAGTACGATGCGAGAGGTGGAGCAGGCTGGGTCTGCGCATCATCCCCACAGGGGCGGACTGCGGTGGGCGGCCCGCCGAAGACTTGGTGCCCATCGCGAATGGCCACGAGCTGGTCGAAGGTGGCATAGATGGTGTCGGAGGCGGCCGAGAGGCTGGCGAAGATGGTCAGGCGATAGGCGTCGGCGACGGAGCGAAGGCACTGCACGCAGTGCAGCGCGATGGCCGCATCGAGCCCGCGGGTCAAGTCGTCGAAACAGAGGACGTTGGCGCCGCTGAGGAGCGCTTCGGCCACGGACAGTCGACGGCGCTCGCCGCCGGAGATGCCGCGCACGACGGCGTTGCCGATGAGGGTATTGCGAATCGACTCGATGCGGAAGAGACGTAGGAGAAGCTCGACAGCGTCGTCCTCGGCGCTGGGTGAGCGTACGGCCCGCGCGCGCAACCGGAAGCGCAGAAGCTGCTCCACCGTTAGCACGTGCGGATGGACATCGTCGGCGCTGCAGAAGACGGCAACCCCGGGATACGACACGTGCCGGACAATAGCGCGCAGCAATTGTGTACACTCGGCCGGCTCGGCGCTCGCCACCAAGACCATCTCGCCGGGACGTACGAAGAGAGAAAAAATGGGCTTTCGGGGAGTTTCATGGGTTCGCCGGAACAAGCGCTGGCCGACGCGCCATGGGAGTGTGATGGTTGACAGTACGGCAGAAGCAACCGTGGGTACGGGGACCATGGCATTCGGCTTCGGCAGTTTTCCTTCGAATGCTACGGTGGTGGGAGTAGGAGAGAGGTCGGGAAGAAAGATGGCATCCCAGTCTCGGAATCGGGAGCGGGACGCCGATCGGGAGGACGAATCGGTGGCCATGGCGCGATGGGTAAGGGCCGGGAGGGAGGGATGCGGGAAACAGGACAGGACAGGATGGGATGGGAGGGCAACATCGTCGTTGGAAGAGATGCTCGGGTGGTAAAGGGCGGTTCATATGGACGCCGTCGTCGATGTTGAGAGATGGCGTGTTTTCCGCCATGCCAGCACGCCATCCATTGCAGGGATACGATAGGAGAAAGGTCGCTCGTGCGCACGGTCGGTTACGTACACAGCTCGAATTTCAAGAACGTTAAAATTCATAATATAGTACACTTTGTAACGAATTAATTAACAACAACTACAACTCTAATAGACTTGGCGCTATAGGAGCTAAGAGAGGGAAGCAAGCTGAATATTTTAAAAGTAGCGCGAGATTATAGCGTATACTATACGATATTATCTAAGCGGTTTCGTAGAGTAACTAATTCGCGAGCTAAATTCGATAAAAACAATATAATTCTTTTATACTAGTAAGAGCGTACCCTCGTACAATATATTAATACTCTAATACGTAGAGGTATACTACCGATACTAGTAATAGTCCTTACCTTCGTTTATAATATTATAAAGGTAGCCCTAAGACGGTAGTAGGTAGGAGAGTTTATAACTTAATATAGTACTACTATTTAATTACGATATCTAAACCCTCTTAATAAGAACCGTAAGATAGTAGACTTAGTATACTAATATAAGGTATACTATAGGTGTCACAGGCTGTGCCTTGGGGTTCAGCTTGGCTTTGCCAAGCCTTAAAAGTGGGGCGCAATCTGAGAACCCGTTCTCAGATTCTGGTCTTTTAGCTTCCTTTTGGCCTAGTAGTAAAGCGCCCCACCCTAGAACCCAAAGGTCGCCGGTTCGAGCCGGAGCTTTCCGGCCGGACCCTAACATAATCTAAGAACAAAAAGGGTCGTGGCTTCTGCTACGGCTCACATGCGGTGCGCATTCGCCTTGCATAGGGGCCGCTTTTAAGGCACTCTAATCTACACATCCGGAGAGGATGTGCAGTACCCCCTCTTGTGACCTGTTAAGAGGCGAGGGGGGGGCGGAGAGGTAATGTCACAGGCTGTGCCTTGGGGTTTAGCTTGGCTTTGCCAAGCCTTAAAAGTGGGGCGCAATCTGAGAACCCGTTCTTAGATTCTGGTCTTTTAGCTTCCTTTTGGCCCAGTGGTAAAGCGCCCCACCCTGGAACCCAAAGGTCGCCGGTTCGAGCCGGAGCTTTCCGGCCGGACCCTGACAATAGGCTCCTTAAAGAAAATATATAGTAGTATGATATTAAGATATAGAATATATATAATATAGACGAGAAGGGCTTCCTTAGTAGTATACTTTAGAAGAGAAAGCGAGTCTTTATAAAGTCGTAAGACCTCTTAGACTCCCTTCTCGGCAACCTATAAGATAGTAGTCGTAATTAAATTACCTTAATTACGGCTATCTATACTAATAGTACTATACTACTACTAGTATTAATATATAAGCTAGTAACTAGTAATATCTCATCCTCGTAGCTTTAAGACTAGAATCCGTATAAGTATATTTCTTTATATCCTTACGAAAGGGCTAGACTAATAATAGCCTTAGACTCTACTAGCTTATAAAGGTATTTAAGCCTCTTATATAGTAGAAGGCTAGTAGAGGCTAAAGACTACTAGTTATTAATAGCTATAGCTCTTATATAAATATCCTATTCCTCTAGTATTATATAAACTATCGGATACTTATAGTAGTCTTCCTACCTTACCTAATATACTACTTTTAACCTCTTAATATATATCTCTCTAATCTACTAGCTAGCTTTAATAGTACTAAACTATTACGCTTCCTTTACTACTCGAAAGGCTTATTAGTACTCTTAAAGCGTAAATTCTTTAAGCTACTCTAGCTAGTCTAGTAGAAAGCATTTATACTAAAGAATATAGCGTCTAGCTTCTATAAGACTAGACTCTATCTACTAGACTTATTACTAGTTATAGAGAAGCTTAGACTAACTAAGAGTAAGAGTAAGAGTAAGAAGAAGAACGTCTACTTTAGTAATAGCTTTAGGCTAGGTACCTTTAATAATACTAATATTACTAGACTAACTACTACTACTTTAGATACCTCTATTATCTTATATAACTAGTATAAGATAAGGACCCTTATAAATAGTATACTTAATTAGCTAGAGAATAATAATAAAAGTATATATATCTAGTATAAGGATCTAAACCGAAGTTGCGTATAAAGGTCTAGATCCGTATATATAAAATTCTAAAGCTACCGAAAAGAAGATCTATCTAGAATAGCGAAACATCGAGTATAAGCTATATATACGCGTAGCGTCGCTTAGCGTATACGTAGCCTTCTAGTCGGCCGAAAGGAAGCTTGTTCCTAATTCGGCCTAGTAGATTTCTAAACCGGCGTTCGCCTAATAGCATCGGTATAGCCGATGTAGCCTTAGGTACTAGCCTCTAACATCTAGTAGCTAAAGAATATCCTTCTATATATCTAATTATAAAATTAGATTCTTAAGAGTAAGAATACTAGCCTTTAATAATCCTTTAGGTATAAGACGAAGAAGAGATAATATAGTAAGCCGCTACTATATATTTCTTATAGTTAGTATAAGGGTAAAAAAGATATATAGTAATATAGAGAAGGCCTAGTATCTATAGATAAAAGATAAGACTAATTCTTATAGAATTTAGTATATAAGCGCAAACCCTTCGTAAGATATATATATATAGGCTACGCTAAGTATTAGTTATTCCTATAGTTATAAGACTAGAGACTAACCTTATATAGTACGGATCGAATAATTCTTACTTAAGCCTTAGTAATACTATTATAGTTAGGCTATATAGTTCTATTTACTAGCTAAATTATAAGCTAGTAAAGAGCTATTAGCTATAAAGAAGGCTAAGAAGGTTACTAAGAAGAAGAATAAGAAGGAAGAGACTACTATTATTAAGAAAATAGATAATTAATTAAGAGCTAACGAGCGAGTAGAAGCTAAGTTAAATAGACTTACTAAAGTAGTATCTAAGAGCGCTAAGAAGGCTTCGTTACTAGAGACGAGAATAGCTAATTTATAGTAAAATATAGACCTCTAAGCCTATACTTATATATCTCTACTAGCTAAGCGCTATAGAAGATAGGTAGGAGATTAACCGGTTTAATTATAGTATTAAAGGTAGATATAAGCCGGAAGAGGGATTAATAAGTAGCAAAATCCTATTAGCTACTAATAGTTTTAATATTAAGATAATACCTTTAGGCTACTTAGAGCTAATAGATACAATTAATACTATTATCTTCAGCTATATATTATATCTATTAGACTAGGAGTTATACCGTTAGTAGCTATAGAAGTAGTAGTGGAGATAGAAGGATTCTCTAATTGCGACCGTGCATACGAGCGACCGCTCTTCTATATAAGGTTTATGAGCTGACGGAGAGACGGGAGCGAGAAGTCTTTTGCTTGTCTTTACGTCCTCGTATTAACTCGTCTTTGCGTCGTTGCGATTTTTGCATCTTGCCATCCATGAGCACCATCTTTGGCGACGTGCGAGTGCGATTGGAGCGGTTGACGCTCAATGGTCATGATTATGCCTGCTACATCGGTCTTCCGCAGCACTGTGGCCCTATTGCCACCGTCTTCCTGGTAGAAGTATCGACTCGCTGTGGATCCAAATATACCCACTGACTTTTGCTGCTCGCCTAGCTGCACGGATGGCCCGATCTTGCCTTTGGCTGGCGACACCAGATGCCCATGCTGCTCGATGAGGGCTTTCGCGTGGTGGCGCCCGACATGATGGGCTACGGCGACACGGCATGTCTCCCGCATGACGTTCCATCTCATAGGGTATCATCCTGTTCCATCAGAGTCTCGTCTGACGAGCTCGCTCGGTACCTTAGGAAGCGCCTCGAGTTCCTCCCGCATCAAACCTCCGTGCCTACACGTACAAAAGCGTTGCCGACGATCTTCGCCAATTGGCCTGCCTATTGAACTGCACCACCATTGTCTTGGGGGGTCACGATTGGTACGTTCCATTGGTATCCATCCATCCTCCCTCGTTGCATGTGACTGATCGTTCCGTTCCCATGGTGTAGGGGCGCTCAAGTCGCATGGCGGGTTGCGCAATGGCACCCGCACTTGGTCTCGCACTTGTTCTCCATCGCCGGTCCGTATCGTCCACCTGCGACGCACTGGATTCCGCTCGACGACATGGTCAAGCGCGCCCCTCAATTCGCGTACCAAAAGCAGATTGCCAGCGGCATCCTCGAGCGCGAATTCCACACGACCGAAGGCTTGACTCATTTCCTGAACATTCTCGACTTCAGCGGCGATGATGAGAACCAAGCCTCTTTCGACCCTACCTACGGCTTCCATTTGGAGCATCTGAAAGGACTGGGCAGAGGAAGTCTCTTGACCGACGAGGTACGCCGCTCTGCACCCCACCGCTTGCTCGTTCTCCGGGCTTTGTGTTGACCTGATTATTAGGAGCGCGACATCTATCTGTCCAAGTACGCTCAAACCGGCTTGCACGGTCCTTGTATGCGCTGCGTCAATTCCCTCAATCACATGAACACCGCAAGCGACTGACCGATGACCTTCTACAGGCAACTGGTATCGGACGCGGCGGGAGAACTTTGAAGACGACCAACTGTATGCTAGCCCAAGACACGATCAAGGATCAAGAACACGACTGATTTTCATCCTTGCAGCCTGCCCACCACCATCATCGATGTTCCTGTCCTGTACATCGCCGCCGAGCGCGATCGTGTCTTCTCGGCTTCACTCGCGCAAGATATGGAGCACTTCATTCCGCAACTGTCACGGACCTCGGTCGACGCGCACCACTACGCTCACATGGAGAAGTGGCAGGACGTCAATCGCATTCTCTCCGCCTGGCTTCACGTGCAATTCCCTCGATAGTTTAGTCACAGTTACGGGGGGCTCCGTGTGGAAGCGATAAGACGCATTGGGTAGCTGCAAAGGCCGAGAACATCCCAGTGAGCTTTCTACTTCCACCTCGTATTGCTGTCACTCATCCCTGTACACTCCAATCAACGATCCTCTAATTTGCTGCCACGGCACACACAGGCTAGGCCTAGTCCGTTCCAGTCCATGTTCAACTACTGCGAATCGCGAGGGGATTCCATCACGCCTTCGCTTCCCAACCTGACGAGGTAAAACACCAGCTAAAAAGCCATCATCGTGCAGCATGGGATAATGGCATCCTTGTATCGCGCCATCTCCCATGTAGTGCCACGTCACGTTCCTACGTGCTTGTGGATATTTATAACGTTGTGGACCTTGCGTGGAGAACACGTATCACATTCGACCATGGCACCTGGACAACCGCAGAACCGCTTTCGCGTCGACGGCCTCGTTGCAGTCATCACCGGGGGTGGGACGGGACTGGGTCGATATGCAGCTCTTGCTCTGGACGCTCAAGGCGCTGCAGCGGTCTACATCATCGGACGGCGACGGGATGCGTTGGACGAATGCGCCCGTCTGGGCATCAACGGAAGCATCCGACCCCTAGTCGGCGACATCACCAACAGCGACAGCCTCAAGGCCATCACAGAGCAGATCCTAACCGAACGAGGCTTTGTGAACTTCGTCCTGGCGAATGCGGGCATCGCCGGTCCCGTACATCGTCGTGGAGATGGCACCGTGGCCGACTTTGCAGCAACGTGCATCGCTTCGTCGGCCGAAGACTTCACGTCCACGTTCGACGTCCAAACCACCGCCGTCTTTTTCACGGCCGCCGTCTTCCTGCCGCTCTTGCACGCCGGCAACCAGAGACAGAATGTGCCGCAGGACGCCCAAATCCTGATCACGTCGTCGAAAGAATCCTATTCTCGCCAGCTGGGCCACAGCTTCGCCTATTCCACCTCCAAAGCGGCCGTCAACCATTTGGCCAAGATGCTGGCACGAACGTTTGCACAGCAACACTTCCGCATTCGCGTCAATGTCGTCGCCCCGGGCTTCTTTCCTTCGGAAATGACGCAGCCGCTCACAAATTCCTTGCCCGCGTATGAGGACCGCCACGGTGCCTTCTCTGGCGCCTTCCGTCTACCGGAGGACCGGAATCCGAGCGAGCGCACGGGAAGTGAGGACGACTTTGCCGCGGCCATTCTCTTCTTCGCCAGTCCCGCGGGCGCCTATCTGAACGGCACCGAGCTGCTTCTGGTATGTGGAAATGACATGTTGTACAGAAGAGGGAAGCTGCTAACATATGCTCTTCGCAGGATGGTGGGCAGAACCTCATCTCGGGTTGAATAATATCATGGGGGGATTGAGGTGTGGAGAGAAACAAGCTGTGTATGCAATTTGAGCAATCGGACTACCAAGCTCCATCATCAAGCACCACCACGCAACATTGTGAAGAATTTACACTCCCACTCTCATCCCCAATCCGCCCGGATCCTGACCATCCTTGAACGGACTCCCAATAGCCTGACCAGCGAGCGCTTCTCTGCGCGACTGTGATGCCGGGTCAAAGTACGGCTCCTCTCCGATACCGACCGCTCGGTTGCCACTGCGTTCCCCAAGGCCGTCGAAATCATACGTGGCAGTGTGGAAGGTGCAGCGATTGTCCCAAATGGCGACATCGTTCACGTTCTGCCAGCGAAATCGAACCTGCACGTCGTGATTGTGTATCAGCAATGCCTTGAACCACTGCAGCAAGCTCTCGCTCTCTTCCGCCGTGACTCCGTTGATGAATCGTGCGTTCTGCCCCACGGGATACACGCTCCTCCAGCCCGTGACAGGATTCGTGCGGACGACCGGGTGAACCGCAGTCAGAGCGCCACCGACGTTCTGGGGAGAACCACGAGGCTGGGAGTACAATTCATAGCCGTGACTCTGAACGGCAGCGAGAAAATCCGGCCGGCCGAAGGTCGCCGTGAGTCCCTCGAGGAACTTCTGATACGGCGGGGAAATGCGGTCGTAGATCTCATATCCCGATGCCCACAATGTGTCGCCTCCCGTGGTGGGCAGTTGCGTCAGCCGCAAGCTGGTGTAGTCGGCTGGAACGACTTCATATCCAATGTCGGAATGCCATGAGCCCGTACTCGTCTGCTTCTTGCCACTCAGTCCGGACTCGGCACTGCGGTAGGAGCCGAGCTGTCGGATGAGGCTGGACGAAATGGTGGAGATCTCTTGGTCGGGATCGCGGTCCTGGGCCACATTGCTCGACGTGTTGAGCACGGGATGGATGTGTAACGTGGAATCGGCGGGCTTGCCCGATAGCTCTCCCAGTCGTTGCATCAGTCGCTTCTGCATTTCGTTGGTCAGATTGTCCTGCGATCGAAAGAACACGACCCCTCGGGATGAGACTGATAGGAGTCAGCGGATGATACAGGTGGAATGATGATTGCAATCGCTCCAGCGCAACTGACTGATGTATGCAAGCTCCTTCAAAAGCTCGTCCGCATTGGGCGCATGGATCCAATCCGCCAAACGGGCTGTAGGAAACTCGCGGCCTATGACCGGAGTCAAGTCGACGTGATGGATTCCATCGAGAATTCCGGTGGGTTGCAGTGGTGGACGGCTTGGAGAACCATTGATGGCAGGATCTGGTGCGTCGTGGACAACGGCCATGATGCGTGCAATGGACAGGATACTCTCCTTCTTTGGTGTGCGTGTGTGTATGCGTACATGCGGCGTGAAGATATCTCTCTCCTCTTCGATCACTGAACGAGTATCCGTTTCCTGCCGCCATATGGCTGCAGGATGGCGTGATTACAGTCGATGTGTTGTTCGAATGCACACGACATTTCCCTCGCAGTCACGTCACCACTCTGCCAGGGTGATGGGATACAGCATAGCTGCCAGACCGCCACTTCCTCTGTATCATCGTTGTCGAGCTGCCGGCAAGCTGTCACGCCTTTGAGGTCATTCATGCTTGCAGGCTCGGTTGGGAAACTATCGTCCTCCCTGTTCTGTTAGCTGCAGAGTCACATCGAGCAGGAGATGGGTGCGATTGGTAGTTATGCAGACTGCGTCGAGTTTGTGTTGGTGTGATTCTGTGGGCGTTGGCTAGGTGTTTCGATAGCATATAGTGGTGGACTCTCGAACCAATATTCCTCTTCCAGCCTCGGATTACTGCAGAAATCTTGTGACATTCTTCATTGATAATCTCATCGCCATGGCCAGTGAACATCGCTCCTCCAAGGAGTTCAAGCAAGAGCCCCTTGCCATTGTCGGTTTGGCTTGCCGCTTGCCGGGTCATTGCAATTCACCCAGAGACTTCTTGAATCTCCTCCAAGCAGGACGAATTGCATCTATCGAGGTTCCCAAGTCCAGGTTCAATCGAGATGGCTTCTACGCTGGTCCAAACCAACCGGGGTCAATCCGGTCTCCTGGTGGCATGTTCATCGAGGATATCGATCCGAAAACATTCGATGCAACATTCTTCGGGATCAACAAGCAAACAGCGGTCGCAATGGATCCTCAACAGCGCCAACTCCTGGAAGTCGTCTACGAAGCAATGGAGAACGCCGGGATCCGGCTGGAAGACGTCAATAAGAAGCCGATCGGCTGCTTTGTTGGCTCGTACGCAGTCGGTAAGGCTTGTCTTGTAGGATAATTGGTGGACAAAAGCACCCCCGCTGACCGTGACGTGTGTATCAGACTATGGCGATATTCAAGGTCGAGATCCGGCGGATCGAGCTCCCGGCGTGACCGTGGGCGTCGGCAGAGCGATCCTGAGCAATCGAATCAGCTATTTCCTCAATACGCAAGGCCCCAGCATGACCATTGACACGGCTTGCTCGGGAAGCTTGGTTGGGTTGGATGTTGCCGCTCGATATCTCTCCAGTGGTGAGATCGATGGTGCGATTGTGGCCGGGGCGAACATTTATCTCAGCCCGGAGCACGCCATGGACAAGGGAGTGATCAACGGGGCCATGTCACCCACCGGAAAATGTCATACCTTCGATGCCCGGGCTGATGGGTATATCAAGGCCGAAGCCGTGAACGCCGTCATCGTCAAGCGTCTTTCCGATGCTCTTCGAGATGGAGATCCTGTTCGAGCCATCATTCGCGGCTCCGCCACCAACAATGATGGGAGAACTGGCGGAATCACCGCGCCCAGTCCTGAAGCGCAGGCCGTGGCCATCCGAGCTGCATATGCGAATGCAGGCATTACGGACTTTAATGCAACGACATACGTCGAGTGCCATGGCACCGGCACGCAGGTATGATTCCCTCGACTCCTTTACTGCCGTTTCGGGCTGACATGATGTATTTCTACAGGCGGGAGATCCTGCTGAAGCGCAGGGAGTCGCTTCCGTCTTTGCGGAAACACGAGATCCTCTGCACCCACTCATCATCGGCTCGGCCAAGGCGAACATTGGTCACTCGGAGCCGGCGGCCGGCGTCACGGGACTCATCAAAGCCATTCTCACGCTGGAGAGTGACTCCATCCCGGGCCTACCATCTCTCCAGACTCCCAATCCTCAAAGTCGGTCGCTTTCCCGCCATGTCATCTCACGTCGCGCAAGCTGACCAACACATTCATCCATAGTCGATTTCGAGGGACTCAGGCTGAGAGTATCACGAGATGCTGTCCCATGGCCTGAAGTGGCATTGCGAAGAGTGAGCGTCAACTCCTTTGGATACGGAGGTTGGTGTTCTGTTCTCGTAGATTCGTAAGTGTGCACAAAGTGAGACTGACGGTTGACCAGGCTCCAATGTGCATCTTGTCCTAGATGCTCCGAACAACGAGCAACGACGTTTATTTCAATTCTCGTACGAGGGCAACGACACCGGGCGATTGCTGCAACAGGAGCGAGGACCCTCGCGACCGACCTTGCTTGTCCTGAGCGCCCATGACGAACAAGCTGTGCGTCGGAACTTCCTTTCGCTCCAAAAACACCTCTTGAACCCTAGCATATCGACAGATTTGGGCAGTCTGAGTTACACTCTCTCCGAGCGTAGAAGCCGCCTGTTTCACCGCGGTTTTATCGTCACGGATTCAAGCGAGCTGGACGTGGGCCATCTCGTCACTGGCAAACGACGTGGGAAGCCGCCGAACATTGGATTCATCTTCACGGGCCAGGGTGCCCAGTGGCCACGGCAAGGCAAAGCGCTGCTGGAGTATTATCCGCAGGCCAAGAAAGTCATCCTGGACCTCGACGACGTCTTGGCGAGGTTGCCGCACCCGCCTGCTTGGAAATTGATTGACGAGTTGACACTTTCGCGAACTGCGGACGAAGTACAGAGGCCGGAACTCTCGCAGGCGCTCGTGACCGCGCTGCAGCTAGCCCTGGTTCACATTCTCAAAGAATGGAATGTCATACCGACCGCCGTGCTTGGTCACTCGTCTGGGGAGATCGCCGCCGCAGCAGCAACGGGGATCATAACCAATGCTCAAGCAATCACTCTGGCGTACTACCGAGGCTACGCCGCAGAAAGAGCCGCACAAGTCAGCGGTTACGGTATGTTGGCTACAGGAGTTGGCGCTGTTGAAGTCCGACCATTCTTGGAGGGCGTGGAAGACGGCGTTGAGATCGCATGCTGCAACAGTCCCAGGAGTACCACGTTGTCTGGCAGAGTCGAACAGTTGCATACAGTCCAGAGCCGGCTGGAGGCTGCTGGACTGTTTGCTCGACCACTCCGCGTCAATGTGGCTTACCACTCTCAATTCATCAAAGAGGTCGCAGATGATTACCGAAAACTCATTGCGCCAATCGTCTCGGACGAGGAGAGTCAAGGGGAACGGCCGATCATGTATTCTTCCCTGACGGGCAGAAAGAGAGGATTGAAAGTCAATGCCGACTACTGGGCGAAAAACATGGCGTCCGTCGTGCGCTTTGATGAAGCCTTGACCGAACTAGTCCAAGACACCGACGCCTCCATTGACTTCTTGGTAGAGATAGGACCCTCTGGTGCGCTGGCAGGCCCGGTCAAACAAGTTTTGGAGCAAGCTCAACGCCACCAAGAAGTTTCATACACTCCGGCGTTCGCAAGAGGGAAAAACGCAATCAGAACCCTGGTCGAATGTGCGGGTCGGGCGTTCATCGCTGGCACAGATGTGGACATCTCACGGGTGAACGCCATCGATTCGCAGCATCGACCCCCCGTGCTTGTCGATCTGCCCAACTACTCCTGGGACCGATCGCAAGAGTATTGGTACGAGAACGAGTCGAGCGCTGACTGGCGTCATCGCCTGCATCCACATCACGAGCTTCTCGGAAGCAAAGTCCTGGGCACAAGTTGGCAGGAGCCAACTTGGAAGAACACGCTGCGGGTGGAAGACCTACCTTGGCTGGCGGACCACAAGGCAACTCAATCCTCCTCTCTCGGGTCGTTTTTGAGCTAACATGATCTTGCAGATTGGCAGTGAAATCCTTTTCCCGGCAACTGCATTTCTTGCAATGGCCATTGAAGCGATACAGCAGCAGCACGAGGGATTGACTGGCGTGGTACCACAGACTTCCATCCATGGCGTCCGCCTTCGAGACATCAAATTCCACCGTGCACTCCCTTTTCAGTCGGAATCCGATGTCAGGATAAGGCTCACATTGCGGCCACGCACAGGGGACAAGTCGGTATGGCACGAGTACAATGTCGCTTCGTTTGTCCTCGAACGATGGCAAGAACATAGCTCTGGGCTGGTACGATTAGCGCACGCGGAAGAGGCTGCCCGTTGTACGTCTCACGGTAGACGCTCCGAAATCAGTCTGCGGAGGTCACTGACTAGCTGTTGCAGATGCGGAAGGCGAAGAGGCTCATCCCTTGGAACGACCCGTTCCCGGGGATCTCTGGTACAAGGCGATGCGTGATGTTGGATACAAGTTCGGGCCGAGCTTTCGGACCCAGAAAGCAATATCGGCATACCCAGGTCAACGTCGCAGTCGTTCGCTGGTTTCACTCCGGGAGCCCGCGCTCCAAAGGCCAGCATCACGCTATTTGATCCATCCAGCAACCTTTGACGGTTGCATTCAGAGTACGGCTCCCGCCATGTGGGAAGGCGTGCGATGGGACGTGAACGAACTCCTGGTCCCGGTAAGCATCAATGACATGTTCGTCTCCTCGCACTTGACACCCAGCACGGACGAGGCTCGAGTGGAAGCCACGGCGGACTATTCGGGGGTGGGCCGGCCGGAGAGCGCGAAGAGCCATGTTTACCACATCTCCGCGCATGACACAAGTTCGGGACAACTCGTGCTGCAGGTGTCCGGATTGAGCCATAGCATCATCGATCGCTCGCCTTCGATATACGACAAACATCGATACAGCCAGGTGCAGTGGAAGCCAGACATCACCTTCGAGCGCCAGGCCTACCCGGCGGGATCGTTGTCGCTCACGGACGAGTACATCAGCCTGGTATTGCACAAACATTCCAGATTGTCCGTCTTGGAAATTGTACACACTCCCGATGCGGATCAGAGTCTGTGGCTGGGAGGGTCGAGCAAGTTCCGCGAGGCAGCCAGCGATTTTACGCTCGCTGTCTCCGGATTCGACGAGCTGGTCAAGTTCCAGTCCAAATATCCGGCAGACGCCACAGACGGGAGGTTTGTCGTGATTGAGCGCACGACGGAAGCACTCGAAGCATTTGCTCTCGCGCAACCGGAAAGTTTCCAGCATGATCTTGTCATATATAGATCTGGACTAGCTTCCGATGCTGAGCTCGTACAGTCAGCTCGGAAGTATCTCAAAGACGGAGGGTACCTGCTGTGGAGCAGAGAACAAGACACATCATCGAGCGAGGAACACGCGGGAATCGATGGCCACGATGATCCCGTCGATTCATCCCACGAAGAGATTGCCGGCGGCGGCAATGGCATCCGTCGCAAAGCGAATATCGAGGGTTTGTGTCCGAAGGACCTTCGGCGCATACAGCTCGACATTCCCCGAACTCTGCTTCGCGAGGATGTGACGCTTTGGGCCGACTTTTCTCACTCAAACTCAGCCGGTGCGGGCGGAAATGTGAAGCTTTGTAGCCTCACGAGACCGGATGAAGCAGTACGAGCTCTGCTCGGTGGCATAGCTCAGGCAGGCTGGAGAATGACACATGATGGCGAGCCGCCTGCCGAGGTGGACTCCAGCGCCATCTCTCTGGTAATTGAGTCTGGACAGCCTATTCTCCCCGACATATCCGAGAAGGACTGGGTCAGCCTTCAGGAGCTATTAGCCAGCGGAGCTCCGATCCTTTGGATCACAGAAGGCTCGCAAATGAGACCCAGCCAACCCCACAAAGCTCTGATCCACGGTCTTCGCAGGACGGCAAAAGCCGAGGACCCATTGCTGGAACTCATCACCTTGGATGTGGAATGCATCAATGGACCAAACACGGTGCCTGCCGTTCTGGATGTTTTGCAGCGTCTCAAGGCTGGCAAGCTGAAAGGGACCGGCGTCGACTTCGAGTTTGCCGAGCGTGAAGGCGTAGTCTATGTTCCCCGGGTGGTGCCGGATACAGAGTTGAACTCGGCGGCAGCACAGCGTGGGAGAGCAGGTCGGAGTATTCCGACGACACATAGACCTTTGTCGTCGTTCGATGCCCGCGTCGCATTACATTGTGAGAAGCCGGGCGATCTGGACTCACTCACGTGGCAAGAAGAAGATGTAGTGGAGACGCTGCAACCGGGAACAGTCGAAGTCGAGATCATGGCAGTCTCCTTGGCGTTCAAAGATGTGGCCGTTGCCATGGGTCTGGTTCCGGAGAACGAGCATGTCCTGGGTCTCGATGGAGCGGGCATCGTGAGACGAGTGGCCAGCAGTGGAGTCGTCGCCCTCAGACCTGGACAGCGAGTCGTCGTTTCCGGTCACGGAGTCCTGGCCAATCGTGTCATCAAGCCAGCCTGCAGAGTTCATGAGTTACCGGCCTGGATGAGCTTCGAACAGGTCGCAACCACTCCGTTTATCACGGCTCTGCATTCGCTGGAAGGCCTCGCCAAATTGCGAAAAGGAAGTCGAGTTCTCGTTCACTCGGCCTCTGGAGCGCTCGGAGCAGCCGTCATTCAGCTTTGCCAGGTAGCGCAGGCTGAAGTGTTTGCAACTGTCGGCAGTGCCGAGAAGAAGGAGTTCCTGGTTCGTGAATACGGCATCCCAGAGGACCACATTTTCAGTTCCCGAGACACGGCCTTTTCCCACGGCATCAAGAAGATCACTGGCGGTCGGGGTGTCGACATCGTGCTCAACTCGCTTACGGGAGAGCTTCTCGAAGAG
Organism: Zymoseptoria tritici IPO323; assembly: GCF_000219625.1. Lineage (NCBI taxonomy): Eukaryota > Fungi > Ascomycota > Dothideomycetes > Mycosphaerellales > Mycosphaerellaceae > Zymoseptoria > Zymoseptoria tritici. Next base: position 2,583,443 of record NC_018212.1, on the reverse strand, counting down.
TCATGGCGATGCATTGCCGAAGGAGGCACGTTCATCGAATTAGGGAAACGCGATCTACTGGATCGCGGATACCTGCCACTCCAGCCTTTCCTACGCAACACGTCTTACCGATGCATTGACTTTGGGCACCGTGAGATGCCAGATGAGCTGATTGGCGAGACTCTCAAAAAGGCGATCACGCTCCTCGAACAAGGAGTGTTGAAGCCGATTGAGCCGGTCACTGTCTTCAGGTTCGATCAGATCTCGGCTGCCTTTCGTGCCATGGGCGGTTATCACATTGGTCGTGTCGTGGTGTCACGATCAGCACCCCCTGACGTGTTGATCCCAGTGCGACCTCGCGCGCGTCGCCTGCATCTTGACCCGGGAGCCGCATATGTGCTCATCGGCGGTCTCAAAGGTCTCAACGGTGGGATCGCCGTTCAACTAGCTCTCTGGGGAGCGAGGACTCTCGTGGTCCTTGGCAGAAGTGGCTACGACGATGACAAGTCGCAAGCCGTCTTGCGAGAACTTGAACTTCTCAACACGCGGGTTGTGCTGGTTCAAGGCGACGTTGCTCGGTACGAAGACGTTGGCCGATGTCTAAAAGCAGCTGGCTCTCCCATTCGAGGCATAGTTCACGCCGCAATGGTGTTGCGGGACAGAGTGTTTGCGTCCATGACGAATCAAGAGTACCATCAGGCATTGCGCTCCAAAGTGCAGGGGGCGTGGAACTTGCATCGCGCGGCTGAAGAGTTGGGAATCTCACTGGATTTCTTCACGCTGTTCTCCTCCATCTCGGGCTTGATCGGACAGAAGGGTCAAGCAAACTACGCTGCCGGAAATGCCTTTCTCGATGCCTTGGCCGAGCACCGCAAGGCCCGTGGCTTGCCTGCATGCTCCATCGACCTGGGCGCCATCGACGATGTCGGATACATGAGCGAGCACGTCGACCTTCTGAGGGCACTGGACACCGATTCGTGGACCCCAATCAATCAGTCTTTACTGCACGAGATCCTTCAATTTTCAATTGAGCAGCAGGACAAGGAAGCCCCGATCAACCCGGCCAGCTCGGCACAGCTAGTCACCAGCATCTCCCATCATCAGAAGCCTGGCGGCGCACTTTTGTCCGACGCCCGATTTGGTGCCTTGGGCCGCGGCTACATCGGCGAAGACGATGACTCGGCCGACGAGATTGAAGCTGGAGGGGCTGCAGAGGTGCGCGCTTTCAAAACGCTCGTCCAGAACGGCGCAAATACTGCCTCCCTCCAGCAGGGAGCTGTGGCGGCCATCAAGGCCCATCTCGCAAAGATCCTTCAAAGTACGCAACCCATCGAGGAGGAACGATCGTTGATTGATTACGGCATTGATTCCTTGGCTGGAGTCGAACTCCGTAATTGGATTCGCAGCCGTTTTGATGTCGAGTTGTCCACGCTAGAGGTTACGCAGACACCGTCTCTGAGTGCGTTGGGAAGCAAAGTAGTCAAACGCAAATCGTCTTCTGAGCACGACGACGAAAGAGCGCGCAAGAGGGTTAGAAAAGACTAGCAGTACAAAATGCGACGGTATCGCTTAGCAGCAGTATTTCCCCTCTTGCGACAAATCCGATAGAAGTAAATGTCGCTAAGTAGAAAGCGGCGACTCGTTCGGTAGCATAAGATCCTGCGGAGGTCTAAATCCGAGAGTAGTAGACCCGATAGTGCCTAAAGGAAACGTCTAGCACGCCTGCCTCCTCTTTAGCGCGCTCCGAGGTAGACCCGATTGTTGTTACGGTTGCTGCATAACGTGTTCCTTCTTGCCTTCCTCTACGTTGTCCTTACCGATATAGTTTAGCGTATTCCCGAGTCTACAGCGGAGCGCCTAAGGAATATTCGTACAGAACGGACATATAGCTGTTACGGAAAAGCTGTCTTTTGCTATATAGTATAACATATAACGTACTTTTATATATAAAAGTAAATCTTTAGTCGTAGATATTATAGGAAAGTATATATATCTCGAATCTAAAAATCCTTAAGGCGTAAACTAAACGCTTAATAAATTAGGAACATTTGTATTAAAAAGGATGTATTTCTACTAGGAAATAGGCTTATATTTAACAGTTTACTACGACCGCTAGACGGCCGAACAGACTGCACCTTCACGCGGTGGCCGTTGTAAGTACCTTCCTCGGAAGGGAAACCAAGACAGTCTAGAAGAAACCTCCTCGGAAACCTCCTCGAAAACCTCTCGAAATCCGCTCGAAATCCTTCTCGAAATCCGCCTCGAAATACAAGCTATAATAGAACAACAGTACGATTCGAACGAACAGCCCTCTACGATACAAACAAGAAGAAGAAGAAGAAGAAGAAGAAGAAGAAGGAGAAGTAGTCCACTCTATCCTATACGCGCACCTCCTCGAAATCCGAACCGAAATCGCACCTCTTTCCCTCTAGAGATTCGTCGCCTCTACGGAAAAGTGCACTTTAAAGAGCTAGAATAGTCGGTGGAATCTACAACTCTACGATTAACCTGCGTAGCTATATGCGCCTGAAAGCGGCATATAGTTCCACAAAGGCATATTAAGGATAAGAGGGGGCAGCGAGTTAGACAGCTGCTTCTGCTTTTGCACTGCTTTTGCACTGCTTTTATATTCGAATTTGCAGCGTGCGTGCGAAGCGGAAGGATCCGCTGAAAATTCTGCAAAAAGCTTGGCGCGAAAATTCTGTAGCCCCGGCTGCAGACAACAACACTCTACAGACAACAACACTCGTTTAATTTCCTTTATCTTGCGCTGTTTTAAAGTCCTTTGGCAGATTCTGCTTGCAGGTCCTGCCTTAGGCACGGGGTTTCCCCTAAGGTCAAAAGAATACTAAGAGAATTTGATTGTAAATAGATCTACTGCCTTGCTTGCAAGGCCGTCCTACATAGTCATAGACTCCAAAAGGACGTAAATGGAACAAACAAACAAACAAACAAACAAACAATCCTCCGGAGGAAACTTAGCTCTGCAACGACGGTATCGTCGCAGGTTCGTAGCCGGCACCACGTACAGGTGTTCCTCGTCGCCGACCTATCTTCGATCGTTACGACGCTTTATAATACGAATTTAACCCTTTTCGGCGAAAATTCCTTAGACCGCTAGATTAGTCGACTCTTACTACTATAATATAAAGACTAATACTAGCGGGCTCGAAATAGAGATAGTAGTAAGCTCTAATATATAGGAAATTCTAATAGTATAATAGAGATAGTAGTAAGCTCTAATATCTAGGAAATTATAATAGTATTTAATTTACGTAGACTAAGCCGCTCCTATATATATTAGAATTATTCTAGTAGGGGTACCCTTAGGCTTCTTCTATACCTAATCTCCTTAAGGGAGAATATTTAAAGCTTAACCCTAATACTCGGAATATAAGGTTACGTACTAGTACTACCGACACGTTCTATTATACTATAGAGTTAGCTTTACTACCGTTCTAAACTTTTATATAACTTATTTATTAAATAAGTATCTATCTGCAGTAGCGATGAAAAGCCGTACTAAAGTCTATACTAGCGTACCTAAGGCTACGCCGGAGAAGTTTCTCTTTGGTCCTTCCTTTATTATTCTTCCTCCGGGTTATATCTACGTTAACCTCTTTTTATCTCCTCTCTGCCGAACCTCCTCCTCCACATCGTCTTTGCCCCTCCTTCTTCTCGTCTCGTGTCGTCTCTCCTCTCATCCCAAGCTGAGCTCTCGTTCGAAGAGTGAGACGAACGCCGCTTCTTCGCCCGAGCCGTACGCACGTAGGCATCGGCGAATTGTCGCAAAGGCCGTACGATTCTACCGATTTGCGACTTGTCTCGGACGTACTCCCAAGACAGATTTCGGATGCGAGGATCTCCCGTCAAACACATCAAATCCGTGGCCACAACTCCGGCCGGTCGAGATGCTTACAGTCGTCGCATTCTTCGGCTATGCTTCGGTCCGTCGTATCCGACTGCATGCAATGGACGGACAAAACCCGGTCGCAGAGCAGATCTCCGCCCAGAAGGTTTTAGATACTCGCTTCACCTTGATGACTACATCAAACGATTGGCAAAGGCTCGTCGTCTAGTCTCACTGTCCTAGCAGAGCACCTGCAAGACGAACGGCAGATCTTCCGGCCGCTGGTATGGCGTGCGATGCTGACAGCATGCAAACGCCGCTTGGATTGCAAGGGGTCAGATGCTGGCAGCGGACATTGCTGGCTTACAAGACCACTGCTGGCGCCCGCCGCAGAGACATTGCGATGGACATCGTCTTCGAACAATCCACGTGGAGTCAGTCCAGCGCATCTTGCCAGCGGAGTCAACATGTCGGGACTCCTTCGAAGGGCCGGCTTCAAGTCCAATGTGGACAGTGACAAACCACGGGCGACGTCTGCGACCGGCAGTACCACAGTGACTGATGGCGACTTGAAGTTTGTTGGAGAGCAGGGCGGTAACAGCGCGACCGTCGCATACCAGGAGGCCAGCGGCGCACCTGTCGAGACAGACTCGCCGTTGGGATACAATGTTGGGCCGATTACTATCCTCTTCTTGAACCTCAGCAGAATGGTCGGCACCGGCATCTTTTCCACTCGTGAGTCTTGAGCAGTGCGACTGCTACACTATCAGTCCTCGCTCACACCTCTCCCAGCGTCTACCATCCTCCGAGGAACGGGATCCGTTGGACTGAGTCTCATCTTCTGGGCACTCGGCTACTTCATCTCGCTCTCCACACTTTCCGTCTATCTGGAGTACGCCGCCTACTTCCCCAGTCGTTCCGGTTCCGAGGTCGCATATCTGGAGCAAGCATACCCACGTCCCAAGTGGTTCTTCCCAAGCACGTTCGCAATCCTCAACGTCCTGCTCTCCTTCCGAAGCAGCAACGCCATCGTCATGGCGCAGTATCTTTTTGCGATTGGCGGCCACACTCCAACGGAATGGCAATCGAAGGGTCTCGCTGTGGCTTGTTACACACTGGCCGTGGTGTTCGTGCTCTTCAACACCAAGTTCTCTTTCGCCGTCTCGAACGCGATTGGCGGGATTAAGCTTCTGACCTTGATCTTCGTCTCCATTCTCGGCCTGGTCGTGCTGGGTGGCCATACCAGAGTCGAAGATCCAGGCGCCAATTTCCGCAACGCTTTTGAGGGAGAGACCACGCCGTACGGACTCACGAGCTCATTGTACAAGATCATCTTTTCCTGTAAGATAGTCGCTGGTGTATGATGATCTGACCGTCGCTGACTTCTTCTCCCCAGATGTTGGCTTCGAGAACGCTTTCAACGTCGTCAATGAAGTCAAGGTATGCCACCCACTTTGAACACTGCTCAAGTCTTCACGCTAAACACGAGGCAGGACCCTGTGAAAAGCATCCGAAATAGCGGCTTCGGCGCTCTGACTATGACGGCGGTCCTATACATCCTCTGCAACATTGCTTTCTTTGCTGCCAGTGAGTACTGGTCTGGAGATGACACCGACCTCCCATTCCCAGCTGACATCTCCAGTCCCCAAGTTGCAGATCGAGAAAGGAAAGCAGATCGTCGCCAGCTACTTCTTCACCTCCATCTTCGGCTCTGGGAACAAAGCCGTGCGTGGTTTCAACATCCTCATCGCACTCAGCTCTTTCGGGAACTTGATCGCCGTCCTCCTCGGTAGCTCCCGCATGCTTCGAGAGTGTGGACGGCAAGGCGTGCTTCCATTCTCCAGATTCTGGGCGTCCACCAAACCTTTCGGTACCCCAGCCGGACCATATCTCGTCATCTGGGCAACCACCATCTTGGTCATCGTGGCCGTCCCATCGGGTGATGCCTTCAGCTTCAGTACATCTTCACCACATCTCCCTCAACTCCATTCCCAATCTCGCTAACCCTCCTTCCAGTCGTCGACCTAGCAATCTATCCCGCAGCAGTCTTCGCCTTCGCAATGGGCATCGGCCTCATCCTCCTCCGTCGCAAACGCGCCCGTTTCAACCTCCCCGAACCAACCTTCAAAGTCTATACCATAGTCCTCTACTTCAACATCCTCGTCATGGTCTACACGCTCGTCATGCCATGGTATCCTCCCGGCAAAGGTCGCGGCGACGTCAGCTTCTGGTACGCGACCTACGTGGTCGTCAGTATCGCGTTGCTCATTACCGCCGGCGTGTACTATGTGATGTGGGTCAACTTGATTCCGAAGTGGAAGGGGTATGAGATACGGCCGGAGTTGTTGGTGCTGGAGGGTGGGGCGCAGGCGCACGCTTTGGTGAAGGTGCCGGTTGAGAAGCTTGCGGAGTGGGATCGGGAGCATGATGAGGCTGGAGCGAGGGTCAAGACGGATAGCGATGATAATTCCGCGGAGAAGTTCTATGACGCTCCGGATCCGAAGGCTTTGGGCGCCTGAGGCTGTTTTGCTGGTGGCAGATGCGACTGGAGGCAGCTGGCGGTTTGAATACAGTCTTCTTGTGAAGAGTGCTTGCGGCAGTGGCAATAGAGACATACGTTCCTTTCGTCGTCCTTGCACAGGAAGTAGATAGCAATGGATCAAATCTTGGTTGAGGTATGCAAGAGCGGAACACAGATTGAAGATCCACATCGCCGCTCTCTAGCATTCTGTACCGATCTCTCTGCCACTTCACGACACCGCGATTCTTCTACCCGAGACTTGACGAGATTGACCGCGCTATTTCGACCGAGTCTCTGTCTCCAACTCCTGCCGAGCACCACTCTTCCTCCCAAACAACACCCCAAACGTCAGAACATGCATCGTCTTCTTCAATACTCCTCGATCGTCACCGACCTCCACCTCATCAACCGTCTCCTCGCCATCTCTCCCAACAAACACATTCTGCTCCGCCGGCAGAAATCGGCCAGGATGGAACACATTCCACAAAACCGAGTTGAGAAGCATCAACGTCGCCTCAAAGATGTAGAACCAGAACTCGTAGCGTAGGAGTGGCGACAGTCTGCGAAGTGCGTCCTGATCGCGGAAGTCCACCCGAGTTTGTCCGAGATGCTCCACGAGGCGATAGATGCATCGGATCAGTATGAGGGCTGTGCTGCAGTATAGCGTGAGCAAGGGCGTTTTGATACGTTTGTCCGGCACGGAGTGTCTGCGGCAGCGGAAGTGGAAGCAGCCGGCGAGGGCGAGGAAGGCTAGCAGGACTGCGAGTTGGAGTGCAATGGCCACTTTGGTGAGTATCGCACCCAGGTTCTGAGTCGCCTTTGTCGCAGATGGATTGGCGCTGAGTGAGACGCCGACACTGTTCAGGATCTCCACGACTAGCATAATGCCGCCGAAGAGAGAGGTTATCAAGCTTGGTCGGAGTGGTGAGAGCCAGGGTACGTAGTGTAGGATGCGACCGAGCACATGGTAATTGGCGAGTTCGAGAAGTGGTCTGGAAATGACATGTTAGCGGTGATGTGGTGTAGACTTTCGAGACAACTGCGTACGGAGCGATGTAGACGAAGACCTGGCTGAGAATGTAGACCAAGAGGACATTTGAAGACGTCGTCTTGTCAACGTAGATGTAGTTGAAAGCATTCCACTCTCGCATCGCATAGCCGAGAGTGAAGAGGAGTGCGCAGAGTGGCTGGAGGCCGATCATCTTCCATGCTTTGTAGCGGCTGCAATGTCTGTCAGCGCTGGCCGGGGATGAGCGGCCATGAAGGTATACTCACTGGCATTGCCAGGTGTGAAATGCGAGCGAAAGCGCAAAGGCGACTGCGAAGAAGACTGGTGCTCCTTTGTTCGGTGCGTAGATGTAGATGCTCCCTTTGACTGAGTCGGATGGTCAGCAGGGATGATCTGCACAGCTCCGGTCGATATCGACAAACCTGGAATTCCGTTCGCCATGCTGCATTCAATGTTGACGAGGTTTGCTGCCGGGAGACGGCTCGAGGAGTGTTTGAAGGACAGATTGGTCGTCGTCGGATGTGGTCAAGTCGCCGAAAGTGCAGAGACCGCTGCGGTTGTGCGCACGATCCGAGTGTTTGATCAATCTCGCTGCCTGAAACGGCAAACGGAGTGTACAAAGCTGCTGACATCTCAGGTTACACAGCGTCGTCACTGCTTCCGGATCGTCAGAACGAAAGGCGTGTTTGTTTCCGTGCGTCCTGCCCGATTCCGAACTGAGGACTTGCTTCACGGTTTCATGAGATGATCTTGTCGAAGGGGGAGTGCACGAGTAATGTTGACGCATGATTGTCGACGATTGGGAGGATGGCACGGAGAATGGAAGGATCAAACGAGAATTCCGAAGCGAAAGGATTCGTCGACTTCAGAATCCCTCATGAATGCAGCTGCCTGCAACCTGCTGCCTGGGCTATCTTTATACGTGATGTGCGTAGCTCTTGTGCCGAGTTGAATACTTCAGTAGCGACTCGATGCTGCAAGAGCTTTTGGTCAGTGCTCCAACTTCTTCGTGTTAAGCCTGAGATACCAGGGGTGCAAGTTTGCGACGTGCACCGAGAGAGAGGAGACGGCAAGTGTACCGCAGGGCTTAGTTGATCATCCGACCAGAAAGTTCCGAAGCAAAGACACACTTACTAAGAATCCTCGCAACCTCCTCATCTTCCCTTCAAAATGTCCTCCGAGATTTTCTCCGCCAATGCATAGACGACACTCTGCGGATGGCCAGGAGATAGGACCGCGAAACTTGAAGCATCCACCACCCTCAACCTACTCACACCATAGACTCTCGCCTCACTATCCACCACAGCCATCGGATCATCCCTCCTACCCATCTTACAAGTACAAGACGCATGCCAAGACCAACCCGAGTTGGAAGCCTTCAGGTACGTCAAAATCTCCTCATCCGTCGCATCGAGCGGTACATTCTCTTTTCCAGGCAGCAGCTCTTCACCGATGAGCACCGGCTTGAAAGACTTAGCGTTGAAGAAGTCTCTCGTGCGGCGGAATGTAGCGACGAGGACTTGCTCATCGGTCTTGGTGGAGAGTAAGTTTGGGTTGATGAGTGGTTGATCGCGCATGTTGGAGGAGGAAATGGCAATGTTGCCGCGGGATTGTGGGCGGTTGAGGCAGGGAGTGAAGTAGAAGATATTCTTCGGGTCTTTGGGAGTGGAGAATTCGGCGGCGCCAAAGGGAGCAGAAGCGACGATGTATTCGACCTCTGGCCAGTCTGCTGGATATTGCGCAAGATCGGCTTTAGTCTGGGCGGTGAAGGCCGTGCGGTACTTGGCGGGTAGGTTCTCCCAGGCGAGGAAGTCTCCAAGCTGACTTGCGAGAATTCCTCGCGGCGGCGAGTTGTTCTTGTACTCCTTTTCCGCGAGATCAATGGCTGCACGGTCTCCCGCCAGACCAGTGTACGTCTGGACATTGACTTCTTGGGCGACGTTGAAGATTGTATGATCCTGAAGGTTCCGACCTACGCCAGGACGGTCGGCGACCACTGGAATGTTGTGTTTTTGTAGCGTAGCTTTGGGACCGACACCGGAGACCATGAGAAGTTGAGGCGACTGGAAAGCGCCAGCCGAGACGATGACTTCCTTGTCGGCAGACAAGACGAAAGGATGTCCTGACTCGAGACCTTGCACGGCGACTCCGACGGCTTCCTTCTTGCTGTTGAAGATAACTTTCTGTGCCAGTGAGTGTTTGTAGACCTTGAGATTGGTGCGACCATGCTTGAACGAGGCGTCCAGGTAGGAGGTCTGGGAGGATTCTCGGGTCTGAGTATCGTAGTTCTGGGTAACAGGATTGTACTGTGCTCCGAGAATGGCTCCATTGATCTGACTGGGAGCGTCAGCAACGCCGAGTTCGCGGAAAGCTCGCTGGATCCAAGATGCAATGGGAGTCGCCCAGGTGCCGTAGGAGATTTGGAGAGGACCGGACGTCTCTCCGGCCAGGTTGTTTGGCGGAAACGATGCATTCTTCGCTCTCAGGTGGGTGAGCTGGGTCAAATTTGTAGACTTCTGGTAGTACCGGAACATGTTGGACCACTCGTAGCTCGGGTCTCCCACCTGTTCCGCCCAGACTTTGTGATAGCCGACCGGAGGTCTCTGGTAGTTCTGCGAATTGAGAGCGGATCTGTTGCTGTGTCAGCGATCATGCATTGGCGCCGAGACAATGTTGACTCACGTTCCGCCCAGCGTCTTGCCTCTCGCATAGCGAAATTGAGCACCGCCTGAGGTCAAAGTGTCAGTCTACTGTCCCGGCAGAGATCTCCATGTGAGTCTTACCCGCAGAGGCTTGTGGCACGGTAACGAAAGGCCAGGTCAGGTCCCTTTCCGGACTCTCGTTGATGGCGTCCGGGCTGATCGAAGTGAAAGCAGCTTCACCGTATGCCGGAATGACCGAGAAATTCCCAGACTCCTGGTAGAAGCCGCCCGCCTCGATCACGGCGACAGAATTGCGACCATCCTCAGCAAGACGATGGGCCACTGCCAATCCGCCGGTACCTCCTCCAACGATAATATAGTCATACTTTGCGCTTTTGGTCGATTTTATATTTCCGTCGATGACATGTTGAGTGTAAGATCGCCAGTCGGCCGCGGCGGAGGCGAAAGTCAACGCCGCAACGGCTGCAGTCGGGAGGATCGGTCTCATGACAATGGAGAACACAGTCAAGAATGAAGCGAGGATGCGAGGACAGGACCCAGTGCAGCACGCCGTCTTCTTGAGCGATATTTATGTTCCGATGGCCAGCACGCAAAGCAGACCATGTTCATCAAGGACGGCTCAACTTACCAGGTGGGACTGCTCCATGCAGACCGACGTATATGGCGAGCTGCATATTTGCCAAGCTCGGCGGCGGCCATCTCGAGCATTTTGAGCAATGGTGCGGGTTGTACCACGTCGAATCTTGGAGGCGGAAGAACGCCGGGAGAGCCACGAAGGCTCATCGTGCAAGGCGATCCGCATCATACCCGCGGTGCCGCCGTCTACGTGGTCGTCCAAGTCCGCGAGCTGCGCTCGAATGTCCGTGGCTCATCTCCAGGTCGGGATGATGTTGACGAAGATATCGATGTTCGATGAGCAGAAGAGATTCGCGTTGGCGGCGTTCACGGCGAACGAGTCGTGCCAAGGACAGGGAGCAACTCCGATCACGCCGGCGGCTGGGCGGAGCGGGATCGTCTCGGAAGTGCAAGGGGTGGACAAGGATCTGAAATCATTTGTCAGGAGGTCAGGGTTGCACAAAATGGAAACCGTTTTGCAGCACAGGCTCTTCCACATATGCTGGGACATGCCACTACATACCGAACGACTCCTCTCCCCAAGAAGCATGAGATAAGGTCAAGGACTGGTCGACCGGGTCGAAGTTGACTGTGGACTGATTTGAACACAGATTGGAGACGTTTACAGGAAGGACAAGTAGAAGAGGTCAAGGTGAACAATCATTGTTCGCAGCGGATCAAATCACACACATTATAGGCCGGTCATGCTCATTACATTTCTGGCTACAGCTTGCCTCCCGACGAGGTCTCTTTACGCTCTTCCTCGCTGCAGTCACCCTACGCAGCCAGCTGAACCTCGCCGTCCGTCGTCTTCAGATGCTGGACTGAAATCTCAACTCAAATGCCGCAGTCAGCACACGCATCCACATCAGTACCCGCCGCCGCAATACAAGCGGTAATCAGAAGCGGCTCAGCCACAGGCGCCGCAAAACAGGCGGCACAGGCAGCGATACTCGCGGTGTACGCAGCGGCGCAGCCTAACATGATTTGTTCGTCAGCGAAAACTTCACGAAGAAGGTCCTAAGCAGCATAAGATGCGTCAACGTACCAAGCCAGCGACATCCCTGAGCTTCGAGTGCTTGGAAAATGCAGCTCGCCTGCTGCTGCTTGTTGGCGAAATGGCAATGAGCTCCGGCATGCAGGTTTGGGTTGTTGCCGATGATGTTGATCTCCTTTCGCGGCATGAGGGAGGCGGCGTCGATATAGATGTTTGGGCTGTTCTCGGTGAGGAACGGTTCGCGTGGCGCCAGAGCAGCAGCACCGACGTTGGTGGCCAGGACTAGCAAAGTCGTCGCGGAGATGAAGATTTGCATGTTGAAGTTGATGTAGACGTGGAAGGTTGCTGGAAGGGAGGCTGGAAGAGTGAAAGGAGAAAGTGCACTTCGATCGATTGAGGAGGCGGGAAGGTGTTGCAGTGGATATGGGATGCAAGGTGATGAGAATGATTCAAGAGTGGAATGGTGCGGATATTGTGACCTTATGTATTGAGCGTGGAATACTTCCTGCTGCACCGTTGCAATGACTTCTGTGCTGTACCTTTTGTGCTGTCTTCTCGATATGGCCATGTGCAGTATACGAACGCACCGTACAAACTAGCTCTATATTGGACATGGCCCTCGAGAGCATGCTGTGATTGAATCTCTGAAAGGCTATCGTCAAGGATGGACAACGTGTCTCTCTGCATGATCGAACTGCCGGTTTCGCTCCTATGCCGGACAGCCGCGTTAGTGACCAGACCAGTCTGTGCGGATACGATTCTTCGTTTGTAAGATGCCGGGTGCATCAGACAAGCTGATGTAAGCTGGCTTGCTTGTCGGCGAGCTCATGCTTGGGGGGCCCGGAAAGCATCGTCTGCCAGTGGTATAGGTTTACCGGTTCTGCCAGTGAGAACAACAAGCAGTATACACTGTGGAATGTCGTCTGTAATGGATTGATTCGGCATTCGGCAGCTGGGCTCAGTTCACAGTTCACACGCTTCCCTGGAGCCAGGGTTCCAAAGTCGAACGACAAACCAGGAAGACGTGGCAGGCGTTCGTCAGTCGTCCCGCCTGTAGGAAAATTGCGGGACTCGAACTTCAGTTGCCACAACCCATGTCACCGACCTTTCTTGTAGGGATCGATGGCTGACGTTCTTTTGAATTGGTTCGGGGACTTCGGCGATCTTTCCGGGGTACTTGACGGACCAGGATATCCTCTGAGACATTGCATGGGCAGAGAGAGTTCGGTTCGCGGCACATCTTTGCATATGCAGAGGCCGTCTATAGGAAGCGAATCCTGTCAAAGGCCGTCCTGAATTCAGTCATGCTACGGTCCATCCGTGGGATGGTGTCAGGGCCATACCGAGGCGAGACACAAAAGTATCCCTTATCCTCTTGACAACAAGATTTGCGGCAGTTGAGAATAGAGTTCGGATTGATGATGAGGCAGCCTGGTCAGGAAGTAACGTAAGCTTCGTGATTTGGACGGCAAAAGTTCGGCGTCCGTCCTGCTGCAAACAAGCTGCGAACATGCTGCAGGTTCGATCGACGATGACATTGCCGAACATGGGTCGCGTCTGTTGGATGATGCCGTCTCTGCCATGCCGGACGCCGCTCGGTCCGAAGTTGTCCTTGTGCATCGCGAACAGTCTTCTCACTGCTGAGTAGTGAGCCTTCTGCGACGGTCTTGGTGGAAGGACTGGTCAGGCAAGTCGCAAGTTGAGAAAAGAGACCGGATAGAACAAACTTCCCCCCTGAAAGCTTCTGCCAGAACCCTGGTCCGGTTCGTAACACCTTACTCCGAGCGATTGGGGGCCAAACGACATTGCAGAAACCAAAACTTTCCAGGCCAAGAGTGATGCATTTCCCTGGACGGAGGAGCCACGTACCCAACGATGTGGAATGACTCAGCGCTGAAGTCGCCGAGCCTCGGAGCACTGTGTAGGACTGCACGCAGAATCCCGATGCCGAGACGAGAGACGTCCAGCACGCACTGCAAGACGCCATACGACTTCAAGGAGACAACCGACGGCGATTCTGCGGCCGCTCAGATGTTGAAGGCGACAAGACAACGGGTCAGAACAGCGGACGACAATATGCATTGGCCGAGCACGTTGTGGTGCATCAGCTTGCCGCTTCCGGGTTCGCGATCGTGCCGCATATGATCATTATGATCATTAGGATGTGGTGTTGGAGCGGCTGAATGAGTTCAGAGTCCCTCGATTTTGTGATATAAAATGCTTGGGGGGTCGAAATCAGCGGAGACACTCAGCGACGCCAACATCTGCCTGCGGCCGATCATGGAATCGAAAGTGCCGCAGTAACGTTTTCAACAAAACGCAGTCCGTCGCCCATATGCCGGCCGAGCCATCGTCATGAACTGGTGGGCTTGAAGAGGGATTAGAGGTCCAGCACGTGTGTTGCTACCAACAAAAGTATGAGCGTCAGCGATATCCGATCGGACGAGGCAGGAGTGCAGCATCGAGAGTCCACGCGGGGTATGAGTTGTTTGAATCTAGGCCGCGGACCTCTTGCCTTTCGAAACACTTACCGCCTCGCAGTCGCAGTACGCCATTTCAGTATGTGGCTGTTCCACACAGAGCGCCCCGTGCTCGCTGCAACCGTGATCCTAGAGTTTTGGCCATGGACGCTAATTCTTGTGTAGTTCATTCGCTTTGCAGATGCCGAGAACACAGTTGAATTGGTGGCGGATTGTTGCTGACACCGAATCCTGCGAGCAAATACCAGCCCACGACATTGTTGAAGTACGCCTCGACGACGCAGCAAGGAACACACCCGTTCCTCCAGACACGCGCCGTTGGCCGAAGCTCTAGGAGGGAAGGGCGGCGGTGGAAGCAAGCATGGCTGCTAAGATGGAGGTTCCTGTCGTTCGATCTCTGGCTTGTATAGCACAATTGGCATCCATGATCGGACGGACACGCTAATCATACCATGTAGCCTGAGGCCGGATTCGCCTCGCAGTCGTCGGCTTCCTGCTTTGACATCGAGAGACGGCATTTTCCAGCCAATTTTTGCAGCCTATTGCTGGCCATGAGCAAGCCGAGTAGCCGACAATGCGAAGGACAGGGCGTCGCCCACGGTCGAGTTGTGCAATGGGATCCTTGAGATAATGTTCTTCTAAAAATTTTCCGCCGCAGGAGGTCCGCTTGGAGAGTGCCGGTAGTTGCCTGATTCCTGGAGCCTGCATATGCAGAAACTCAAGCCATAGACATAGTAATGCAGGTGTGCGATCATCACGCTTGCGCTGACGAAAGGGTACATCTTACCGCTGAGGAACAGGCCGAACGAGGGCGACAATGCAGCGCTATATGTCCTCTATCAGCACAGTTGACTGCCTTGTACATGCAGGTCACACCACGCAAGAAATACGAAAAGAGGGACAAGTTTGTGCGAACGCATCTCGGGGTGGTCGCCTCGTTTTCGGTGTACACTGTACAGTCGGCAGTGAGCCTCGTTTGCAAGCGGGAGGGCATCTCTTTGTAGAAGCCGGGGTACTCCAGAGTACTGAACAGTAGTACTAGCCGGTCTTGCGAAAGGATTGCCAGGAAAGTATTGGCAGAAAGTCCGGCCCAGTCTCTGCATGAGCACTCCGGTGCATTTGCATGTCGTTCCGCTTTCCCACGGGGATGAACCCGAGAAGAATCTTGTTATTCAAAGCCCCTCTCCGCGGCAAGGATGGAGCTGGCTCTATGGAGATCCAGTGCGTTCATACAATGTCTGGGAGCCACTTGTCGACGGCTTCACAACCAGGTCAGTCCCACAGTGTTTGGCAATGAACACCAATTCTGGTGGGCATGGATGCAAAGAGACTGCCAGCGAGGAATTTCAGTATAGCGTTGCTCAAGTTGCGACCGGGCGAGGCATTGCGAACCAGGCGTCGTTGAAAAGAGCGTCGATATCTTTTCCTTGCGGCGTGTTGAGAACAATGATCTCGAAAATGTTATCCTGAGTCGGCTTTGTCTGCTCCAGGGCCATAATGGACGTATCCAAGAGCTCCGATATGTTGGATGTGATCGGAGTTTGCGCGCACGCAGTGAAAATATGGCCAAATGTGCGAGGCATCTCTGTCATCACGGCCCGGGAGATGGAGGCAATGGATGAGAGCAAAGGGTGCTCTTGGAAGCGTGCAGGCCGATGTCTCAGAAGATGCTCGATCGTTCCACCTCATTTGAGTCAGAGCAGTGAATGCGTGAGTTGGACCAGGAAATGTGAGAGAAAAATGTGGAACAGATTGCAGAAAATGTGTGCTCGTCGAAAAAGAAAAGGCGACTCCAAGCTCGAAATGTATACCCATCCTCAATTCCTCCTCAGTTCTGTGTCATGTGTGATCCTGCTCCTCATCCTCTCCCGCTTCGTCGTATCGTAAATCTCGTCAAATCGTGCCATGTCGTATTCCATCGCCATCCTGCATCCCCCTCACCTAGCTCTTCACCTCTGCTTCCAGAACAGATTCTTGTACCACCTCCACTCATCCTGCGTCGACTGAACACCTTGAACACCCGGTGCCACAGGCTGAGCACTCACAGCACTCGCAGCAACAGGCAACACAGCCGCCTCGCCCATCACCTCCGCCAAACCCGCATTCGTCGCCCCCAGTCCAGTCTGGATCCCAACATCCCTCCTCAGCGATCCAGCCGCCGGCAAGGGCCTCGCAGCCCGTGTCCTCTGCGCCACCTTCTTTCCCAACTCCTCACCCGTCCTCCCACTCTTCTCTTGCGGCCAGAAATTCCACATCGCTACACCCGTCACACCACCAACGAGCAAGAACATGAATATTCCCAAAGTCTTGACCAGAGATCCCAACTCTTTCTGCACCGCCGCGAGACCCTTTTCTAGATCCTGAATATCCCTTCCAGACCGCTCGAGTCGAGCCGTGAGTTCTTGCGTGACACTCGCCAGTTGAGCATCGCACGGAGATGTATCCACGTTCATGCGCACACCCGTGAGAGGTGCGACCCCACTGCCATCTGACTGAGCCATGTTCCTCTCAAACTCCTCCTTGATGCTCGCAGCTCTTGTGCCCGCCGTGGCATCCTTCGCTTTCGTAGCTCTTACTTTCTTCGGCGGAGCGAAAGGATCGACTTCACTGCTACGAATGAGTTGCAGAGGCGGAGAGTGTTCAACGTGATCGAGCTTGGAGCGTTTGGCGAAGTGTTGGGTTTCGCGGGTGTTGGAGAGTTGGCCGAGGGCGAAGAGGAGGGAGGCGGGAGCTCGGCGGGTGGTGGAGAAGGAGCGGGTGGAGGTGGCGGCGGTGAGGGTGCGGCGGAGGAGAACGGTGGAGGACATGCTGGGTGACATGGCGGTGGAGGTGGAATGGCGACGATGAGGTGGAATGGGGAGTGTTGATGCCCGGATGATGGCGGTGGGGCAAAGGGTGATGGCGACAGCAAGGGTTCAGGTCCACTGCGGGCGGTGGTGTCTAAAACAACCTATTAAGTCAGCCCCCTCCGGCATTAGTAACACACCACACCACACCCTTGGCAGTGTAATCTCGCGTTGTTGTTGTTGTTGTTCACGCGTTCATACAACCTTACCGTCGCCCTTACCGTCGCCCTTACCGCCGCCCTTACCGCCGCTATAGACGACGCCGACGTCGGACTACTATAGGTATTTAACGCCGCTAACTTAGACGCCTTCCTTCCTATAGCGCTACTATTACCGGAGGTTATCGTACATACCGAGGAGCTACTAACGCGTAAAGGCGTAGAAGTTAACGTAGAAGAATCGAGTATAGACGAGCGGACTAATAGGCCGGTTATCCGCCGACGCCGGCGTATAAAGAGGCGTCTTATTAAAAGCGTTGCCGCCGGCTATAGCATATTAATAGTCCCTTAAGGCGTCGACAACCTTAGAGCATTACGTAAGTAGATAGTTAATCTCGACGCTCTAGTAACTATAACGCCGGAGTTATAGTCGTAGGTAGAGCCGTTTATCGACAACTTCTAGATTCGGAAGGAGATACGATATAAGGTAGACGGTACGGCGGTATATACCTATAAGTGCTACTTCGCGACTGCCCTTGTTATAACGAAGGGCGATAGTAAGAAGCCGCGGCCGAAGAAGATTAAGCGTAGATACTCGTATCCGGTAAGGATAAAGGTGTCGTTTAAGGTCGACGACGACGCTAATAAGGTCGGTAGAGCTCTAGTTATTAGCCGCGTAGTAATCCGGCGAACGGAGATAAGTAGCCGAGTTAAGTATACCGAGTACTATACTATACGTTAATTCGACCTATTCCGGCGCTACTCGGCACTTTAGAAGGCTACTAGCTATTAGTGTTATAAGGGCTACCGCCCTACGACCGTATAGAATAGTATTTAAGCATTTAGCAATCTAGAGGCTCGAGAGATATTTAAGGTAGCCGGTAGGCTCTATATAGTCCGTTACGACGTTAATAACGCCGGTACCGTATACCGGAAGGCATTCCCTAACCTCCGACTCGGCGGTACTATTACGGACTAGCCGGCGTAGTAGTAAGAGCTAAAGGAGTAGTATAAACAACGTAGTAAGTTTTTACGAACGAGAAAACGAGAAGTTAAGAAGTTAAAGATTAGTGTCGAATTTAGATTACTTAGTAGCGGGAGCTCCTAGTAATACCCTAATACGGAAGGAGACCTACCTAATCCGGCTATTATAACTCTCGACGTTACCTTACGACTACTACTATTTAAACGCGCTCGAATTCGAGTCGTTTAGAAGAGGATTCCGAGCTTTAGTTTTAAAGCTAGCAATTCTTAGAAGTTTTAAGGTGTCGCTAAGAGGACCCTAGAATTTCGGCTCGGAGGCGGGCCGCGCGCGGGCCGCGAATTTAAGCTAATTATAAATTCGAGAATATACTCGAATTTAACGCTAGTAGAACTTCGACTATTTCTTAAAACTTCCGAGAATTTCGAGCTTTAAATAATATATACTAACTTCTCTCTACTTATAGACGGTATAAAATGCTCTAAGATTAGGGCTATACGCGAACTAGACGGCGAGACCGCTTATAGCATCGTCTAGGCTTATCTAGAACGTATCCGACTCCTTATACGCCGTAGTTACCTTACCCTTATAGACTTAACGTACAAAACTAACTATCTCGGCTAGTTTCTCTTTACCCTTATTGTTCGCGATAAGTATAGTTACTAGCGCCCTTATGCTTAGTTCCTTACGAAGTCTAAAGACGGCGACATTATCGCTGCTTATTTAAGGCGAATTATCCGGTAGTCTAGCGGTCGTAGAGGCTAGCGTCCGTATTACTTTATAACTAACGACTTAGCTACTAAACGACGTACTATTAAGCTAGCGTTTAGCGATAAGGAAGACGGTCTAGCTAAGGATAGTAAGGACGAAGACGCTAGTAACTTTAGCCTTTATGTCGTCGTCTACCTACTCTACTATATCTATATATAGCGGACGATAAAGCGGAAGTTTAGTAGTACGAATTACGAGAAGGTGCGTTAAAAGCTCTTCTCGGCGGTTGTAGCGAGGCAGTTAGTTACCGGTTGTCGTTCTTCCCTTAAAGAGGCACTTAACCTACTGCCGGACGACGACACCGACAGCCGTAACTATATTAAGAAGGAGCTAAAGGACAACATTAAGCTCTAGGCCCTTTATTATCGTATACATTTACTTCTACTACTTTAGGTGCTATCGACTAATCCCCTCGAAGGCGTACATAACGTATATAAGATAGATACGAAGCTATAGATAGCGGCTAACTTTACGTTCGTTAGTACGGCTATACATTACGAGTAGAAGTACGTCTAATTCGACTAACGGACTACGAACGAGCGTAAGCGCGAAGGCCACCGAGTCTATCTAATTATAACTAAAGGTCCTTTATACTAGCTTAGTAACTAGCTACCTTAGTTTCTATAGCGTATATAATAGGAGATTAGCGCTTAGATATAGCTCTTAAGGTAGGACGGATTTACGCTAATGCTATTAACTAACGACCTTAGATGTACGTATAAGGCGTACCGTAAGAGCAACCTTCCGTATACGTACATATAGTACTAGTATAAGCTTCTTAACTACATTAAACAAGAGCATAGGGACCGCTAGCTCTTTATGTTTATAAGCATAGGTAAGTTCGAAGGTATAGAAGTCTTTAATACCGCCTTAACGGACTACTTCGCGCGTAACATTAAGGACGATATTAAACCGCTATAAGCTTACCGACTTACGGTTACCGAGGCTACTTACGACATCCGCTAAGCTATATATAATATCGAGGAGGGCCTCGAACGCCGCAACGCTTCTTACGACGAGAAGCTACGTACTTAGAAGAGGTAGATTAATATACTATACTATATAGCCGGATTAGTGCGTAAGGAGGTAGTAAGACTCGCTATACGAGAGCACTTTAATTAAGAACTTCCTAATAAAACACCTCTACTATAGCTTACGTAACGACTACTCGATAAGGGCTTCCCCTTAAGCTAGTTCTACGTCAAATTAGAGCCTATTAAGGGTAGGCCTTATATCGATCTTACCCTCGAATCTACCGACTCCGCGACAACAATAATAACACCCTTAGAGCCTATACCGGTAGCTCTACTACTACCGACGAAGAAGAAGCGAGCATTAAGGAAGGTAGTAGCGGTTAAGGTAGGAAGCTCTATAACGACTACTAAGACGACTATAAAGAAGAAGAAGACGGTAATAACGACGGTAATAACGACGGTAACGACAATACTAAATAATCTATACTAACCTCTACCGTCGGCGTAAGGAGGGCAATATAACCCGGAGGCTAGCCCTTCTATAGTAAAGGGCCTACTAAAGAAACGACGGAAGGTAGGAGCGACGGCGGCGACGGCGCCGGCTAGTAAGAACACTATAGATATAGTAGATATAACGTAATAAACAAAACGGACAGTAATGTTAATAAACGAACGATAGTTATAGTCTAAAGGTAGACATTTACTAGCACGCTCTACGCACATCTCTTACTTACGCAAACGACTCGTACGGAAGCTAAAAACGTTATTGCCGCTGTTAAACGTATAGCTAATAAGAGCGCGAGAAACTCCTTTAACTTTCTATCTACTACCCTTAAAACGACAGCGACGGCGACGGTAAGGTATCCTACGGTAAGAACGCGACAGTAACAGCGAGTCGCGACTCGCACCGGTAATTGGCTAACAGTGTGGATCCAGCATCCTCCGGAGGTTCTGAGCTTGGGCGTGTGCACGGGCGCGGTCAATAGGTTGTTATAGACATATCCCTGCGGGGTAGATTTTCGACATCCTCGGACATGCATCCTCGTAATACACAACATCATCCCAGAACCTCAGCCATCAGAAAGAGGACCTAACCGTCGACCTCAGCTTCTTTTTCCTCCTCCGCTCCGCTCCGCCTCGATGGCTGAAGCCTTGACCACCGCTCTCGGCAGTCGGCTGGAGGCCGCGGTGTCCTGGTCTGCACCCACCTGGGACTTCTCGGCGCTGGGAGGAAATCCGCCATCCCTCTCTGCACCGCCAGCACCCTCATCGCTCTCATCTCCGGCAAGAGTCTCCGCTCCACCCACCCAACATGCCACCTCACCCGCTCCTCCACCACCCGCCTCCCTCCTCAGCCTCTCCGACGAACTCCTCTCCCTCATCCTCTCCTTCGCCATGATCCACACAGGAAGCTCCAGAGCCGTCACATCCGTCTTCTCCTACCCATCGGGAGTGATTCCAGGCGACATCCACTTTTCTCTCCGCCACTTGCTCGGCCCACTCCGCTGCCATCCACGTCTCTACGCCATCGCCAAGCACGAATTCCTCCGCTCGAATCTAGCGGTGCTGAACTGTGCCGACATCAGAGCGTCTGCAGTGGCGCTCATTCCGCCGGGTGGTGTGACGAAGCATCCGACTTCGGTACTGCTGCAAAGTCTCACTCACATCCAGCTGCATGTCTCGGTCTCAGATTTGCGAGCGCCGTTCACGCAGAGGTTTTCGAGACAGTTTGTGGATATGTTGAATATGGACCGGGAGTGTGCTGAACTCCGCATGCTGTCCACGTACTGTCCGAATTTGAAATCTGTTCACCTCTTCCTCAAAGTGGATGAGTGGTATCTCGTTGCTGCCGGGACGGATCTGCGACGGAATGGAAGGGTGAAGGGCATGACGGAGAGGGAGGTGAGGTACAGGGAGAGAGCGGAGACGATTGTGGAACTGGCGAGGGAGGTCCTGCCGTATAGATGTTTGTCGGTTGCATTTCATCATTGGGACGGAGGTTGCGAGCTCGTAGATGGACGGGAGTGGAGCACGAGTGAGGTTGTGGAAGGGATTTTGGGTGGGAAGCCGGAGGAGACTTGGAGGGCACCGACTATCAGGCTGAGATGAAGAATTGCGTTGGGAGCCATGGTACATTGGAAACCTCACTGAGCGAAGCTCAACCGGCGACCACGACATGAATGTCTATCTGCAGATGACGAGTCAGCAGCCAGTAGTACATCAAGCCTGACCGACACTTCGTCAATGGGAAGCAAGCAGTCTGTGGTCGAAGCCACATCTCATACGCCACGATCAAGCAAGAATCAACAAAGAGCGATGTTCGAGGCTACCTGCACTACTCGAATGTACAGTCAAACTCAGGAAGCGCCACTCGCACCGCAAACATGGCGCTCTGCCGCCGAGAATCTTCTCTGGATCTGAATGAGCTCGAGTTAACGGCATTGAGCATCTTCGTCAATCGTTCTAATCGTCGGAGTTGTATGCGAATGTGAAGCGTCGAGAGCAAGTGCAGAAAGGGAAGGCCGGACATGAAGCTCTCCGGGCGATGATCGCTGACGGGCTACGAATGATGAATGGAATCAACGATTGCTGAATTGCGCTCTCGCGTCGGTCAAAGTCCTGGAGAATGCGGCAGCCGGAGCAATCAACATTCCTGCTCCGAGATTGTGTCCAGAGGGACTACCCAGAACCACCCAAGATGAGAGCGCTAGCTCGAGCTGAGCTCGGCTTGACATGCGTCTGTCGCGAGGGATGATCCAACCCGTGGTGCTCTGATTGGCGTTGTTGAAGACAACGACACCCGCCACTGGGAATAGTTGGCACCTCCTCGACCTCGTTGGAGCTGGCATCACTGCCGACCTCCGGTGCTTCTTCGCCTTCATCGCCAACGGAACTCATGTACTCGGCTGAGATGAGCTGTCCTCGGTTGAACTATTCTTCACCCGCTCCCTCGTCACTCTCTTCGTGATCTTCCCTTTTTCTCTATCTCCGCCACGATGCCACGATGTCCGCTGTCATCGCCAATGTGATCAGAGTTCGTCTGGCTTGGACTTGCCAGCTCTAGCCATGGACCCTTCTCTTCACTTCCGTCGCTGTTGACCTTGTCGGAGATCTTCGAGCCTGCTACATCTGGCAATCTCAAGGCCGGCATTGGCACTTCCTCGTCATGACTCGTATCACCGTCAGCAGTGAAATCCTTCCGCGAGCCATTCTCGCGATCCTCTTCCTGGGCCATAAAGCGACTGTAACTCGCCAAAGCAGACTTCCACAAGTCCAGCGTCGTAACAAACCTCATATTCGTCCGTGGGTTCCTATGCGCCTGCCGCGCACGCTTAAACCGCCGACAGAAGCTGAATGACCGGATCTTCTCCTTCTCCGGGTGCCAGTGTATGCT
Organism: Zymoseptoria tritici IPO323; assembly: GCF_000219625.1. NCBI lineage: Eukaryota > Fungi > Ascomycota > Dothideomycetes > Mycosphaerellales > Mycosphaerellaceae > Zymoseptoria > Zymoseptoria tritici. Next base: position 2,560,204 of record NC_018212.1, on the reverse strand, counting down.
CGTCGTGGACTATGGCTTTGAAGGTTGCCTTTGAGCGCTCCCATGCCCCAGCTATGGACCAGCCCACGAAGGAGTCGCAGCCCTCCCGAGCTTCTGCTGCGTTTTTGAGCACAAACAGGCTCTCAAACATGTCAATCTCGACGCCCAGCAGACCCGGGATTTCTGCTTTCCTCGCGGCAGCAGCTTACTTGGGCACTGCGACCGTCTTGTCGGCCACGGTGATCGAATACGTAGGCACAAAAGCCGAGGGTCGTGGATATGTCTTTTCTTCCGCAAAGACTGGCCTGGTCTTCAAGCTCACTGTCCAGATTAGAAGCACCGGAGTCATCCTCGTAAAAGAAGTAGACGACTCTCTAGCGACTGACATGTTGTCCTTTTAGCTAAACGAAGAATTGCGCCAGATCTTGCGCTCTTCTGCTGAGCGTGGCGTCATCGCCAGAAATGCCTGTGGCTCGAATCGATGGTAGTCCAGTTCAGGCGCCTGTCGCAGAAGAAATCATCCGTCGAAGCGGAGTTCGTCCGCGCAGGCATTGAGAGCATCGTTGAGTAGAACGACCAGCAAAGCATCAAAATCCCAGAGCTCCACGCTCGACTTCTTTGATGAAGTAGCTCTTGTATGCCCTTTCAAGAAAGAGGTGGCTGTCTGGTCCGGGCAGGTAGATGGCATCGGGCTCTGTAAGTCCTGCTAGAGGCTGTCGGGGCGATATTGGTGCTGTTGCGGACTGCGGCGGAACCCACATGTCGCTCATATCGATGCGCTTCGAGTTGTTCCAGAAGCAACGGTTTGCGTCGGTAGGATGTTTGATGTGCATTCGTCTGCGAGATATTGTGTCTGAGGACCTGGCGGGCAAGAGACAAACTCGGACGGAGAATGAAGGAAGCGTTGCGATCGCCAAACGGACAAGTGCGAGCCCACAAGATTGTCGTGCGCAGCTCCCGGCGCAGGCTCTAGTGCCAAGATTCACAAGCCAATCATTCTGGATTTAAGCCACGAACAGATCCTATGGATCCGGAATTTTCGTTGTGGGCGTTTGCAAACTCTGATATCCTCACACGTCCTTCACTTCACCATCCCGGCCGCCACGAAGAGCAATCCCAGAGTTATGGCGGGCCCGTCCGAAACGGTTGAAATTGTTCCAGAAGAGCAGGCAGTTCAGAGAAGTCAGTCCGTCATCGGCCACGTGGGACTTTACTCAAGAGCCTCTGCCGCGATAAATTTCAGAATGCAGATGCTCTTAATAAAATGATATACGAGAGTGCAGGCCGTGGAAAGCGTGGTCCGCCTTGTCGGTGAATGGCAAAAGAGTGATGCAGAATATGGCGTGACGATGGTCGTTGCTGCTGAAGATCTGCCGCGCAGCATGAACAGTCGCTTCGTCGACCTAGGCCCAACAGATTTGCGATACCAGAAGCTCGCTCTCGCAATCGAACGCCTGCGCATTCACTGGAACCACGCCGCCTTCTTTGGAAAAGCGCAAACGATACTGGACCACATGACTGCCGCACAGGATCCCAAGGGCCTGCGATGCTTTGAGCAAGTCGTCTACCTTGGAAGTAGCGCCGTCTTCAATGCCGTTCCGTTGTGGACGAAACCAGAGGGCCCAACTGCTGAAGGACTGCTACGCGATCCGAACCTCAGACTGTTAGAGTTATTGCAGAAAGCGCGCCTGACGGGAGGAGGGGATACGGACGTGTCTATCCACCTCATTGAGACAGCGCTGTGCGAACGTGTGCACACATTGTTCCCGGAGATCGAATCCCCACCGAGCAAAATCCCCGACCGACACGTGTCGATCGATCGCCCGGAGCTGCGGCGCCTTCTTTCGCCATTACCACCTAAGAGAGTATTTTAAGTGTCAAGTCACAGTCCCCTCTGGCGAATTCTTCCTCTGCCGGCGGGACCCTCAACCCGTCCAAGGCGAAATCGGGATCTGGACAACCTCAATCCACTTTGATGCTAACTACTCAGATAAGCAAATCCAGTGACAAGTCGGTCAAAAACGCGACAGGATATGTGTGGGAAGGGTGCGGCAAGCCTGACATTATGGTCCATGCTTCACCGCAAGGTCCCGGGACCAAAACTCTGCTAGACAGTGGCTGTACGGCATCATGCGTGGCGAAAGTATGGTTCGTCAAGCACTATCTCGACGCAACCATCCGGACTCTCTCCAAGCCTCTGTGGTCTGTGGACTTTAGTGGTCACCGGACTAGCTGCGACGAGATTGCAACTCTGATCCTGTTGATTGCAGTCAAGGACGGGAAAGGGAGGGAAGTTCTAGCTGAGATTGAACACGAGGTCCGGGCTGCCAGTTACTGCCCTCGTGATGTCCTGATCGGATGGGACATCATGACGAAGGGACATATCGTTGTCAGCGGCGTCGAATGTAAAGCCTACTTTCGCTCGCACGGAGACGTCTACGCACGGCTTGTGTGATGCCGCGAGAAGGCTACGCTGCGCAGCGCGGAGCTCGAGTCGCAACGAGGGCCGAACTGGTAAGGTCAAGAATGGTTCGATGCTGGCCTTCAATGTTGCCGACAGGCGCCATCCCTCGAACCAGAACGGTCGTTGCAGCAAGACCCATGAATAGGCATGCGCCGAGGAGGAGTCCGACGGTGTACTGGTACCAGCTACCGATTTTGCTGCGGACAATGAACCAATGGCTGGAAACTAGCGACAATCCGAAGCCACCGCGATCTTATACAAGGCATTGTAGCAACGTAACAAGAAAGCTAATATCATTTGACAGAACTTCGATCGGTTGGCAAGCAGCCTAAACCTCTTGAGCAAGGAGCAGCATCTAGACCATTGCAAGTCGACACAATTTTCTCACTAGCTCTTACATCTTATCGTCGCAAGGTCGGCCCTATGAACGGCAGAGCATGGCATGGTGCTCAGTCTCGCTGACCACCATGCGTGCTTTCGGTCGCATGGGCCTGTGATCACTCCGTGCAGCTCTACGTCGGACAATTCGCCATGGTCCAGCCGCGAATCATCTTGGCAAACGACCGTGGCCGACCTCGAAATACCATGGAAAGCATTTTGGCGAACAGCACAAACCTCGATTTGGAACCATGGCATGAAACTTCGAAATAGAAGGAGACAAGACATGCTTCGCTACGGCAAACACACTCGCGGCATCCGGTTTCTCGCAGCCGTCCTAATATACACAGCGCGAAGGCGAGAAGTATACACGGGGACGAGCAATCATGTCTTAACCCCCGCTTCGACGAATGGAAATATTCGTATCGTCGAACCAATAAAGAGTGACCCTAGGCGACAGCACAGACAGCTTTGGCTAACGATATGTTTTCTGATTGTCCCGAGCAGTGCTATTGACTCTAAATTTACTGACGGTACCAGCCTTGTACGGCGGCAAGAATGTGCAATCACACGGCCATTCCCGGATGTTTCGGAAAGTCTCAGCCTTCTCCGAACGTGTCGCGCGCAATTCACGAGACAAGTCAGGTCACAACACATATTTCTGCGCTAAGGATCTCTAGCGCCGAACATTTCTCGACCTCGAATTCGAAGCCTTACCTCGACTTCAACTTTCTCTCCCGAACATCTTCGAACATACCTTCGTTGGACTTCGCCTTTGTAATCGCTACGATGGGTGATCCGGTCGACCTGGCTTTCCGTGCGAAGGAAAGCGCGCCTGAACCAATGTACGACAAGAAGCCTGCGCCGGAGACGAGGGCAGCGTCAGACGAGAAAGCAGTTCCAAACAGGACGGCAAAACAAGACAGGCCGCGGGACCCGCTGATGCAATGGCTTCAGTACAGGTGCAAGAATCTCGACGAAACCGAAGCTGTTGCAGCAAGTTTTGCAATACCAGAGATGGAACGGTGTGGACATTCAAAGGTGCTGATGGCGGAATCTCTCATCCGCGCAATTCACGACTGTACGTCGGGGGAACGAGAATCAGCTATGGCGTTGATCACCGGTGCCGCGGACCTGTTGCGCGACATGAAGCAGGCGCACGATGCCTTCATCGAGCTTGGCTTCAAACACTCGCGCTACGACGAACTGAAGGTTGAGGTTGAGAGATTGCGACAGATATTCGACAGTCTCAAATATTTCGGAGAAGCGCAAACGTTTCTGGATCAGATGGGAATTCAAAGCCCCGAAGACATCGAACGACGCTCCTGGGTCACCATCCTCGGTGCTAGCTCCGCCTACAACGGGACACCGTTGTGGACATTGGCCGAGGGTCCAAGCATCAGTAAAATGCTCTGCGATCCTAATCTGAAATTGTTCCTGTTCCTGCGAAGAACTTATCTGGCAAGCGGAGGAGTTTTGGATCTGGAGACGCTACGATCCGAGGGAGGCCGTTTGCGGGACAGTCCTGTTGCAACCGAGCGCAGCCCAATCATCTTTTTCACCGAGAAAGATGGCACTACCAATCAGACGGCCCACTACCAGTCAATCACCTCCCAGCAGCCTTATCGAAACAAGAGCTTTGAGGAATTGAGGGTCGAAGACTACATGCAGGGCAGACGAGACGGCAACACCAACGGACAAGCCGGTAGCTTCGGCCAGACTACTGAATCTAATGGAAGTGCGTTCGGCAGCAACAACACCTCTGCTGCCCCGAGTGTCCAGCCTCAAACCCAACCTCCTCCTTGCTCCAGCAATGGTGGAGGAAGTTTCCAAGGAGGACGCGGTAGAGACGGCGGTGAATACGGTGATCATCAAGATGGCGGAGGCTCTTCAGTTGCTCCGGCTGCTCACGCCAACGTCGTTCCGAACCCGTTCACCAATAAGGTCTCTGGTGGAGGTCAGCCCAACGCCATCATCTACGTCAAGAACGTGAGTATCTCCTAAACGCCACGAATATCTTTACATATCTAACATGAAACAGCTTCCCTGGGCCACTAGCGACGACGACCTCGTTGAGCTTTTCCAGACTATCGGCATAGTCGAGCGTGCCGAAGTTCAGTACAAAGCCAATGGCCGTCATCGTGGAGCCGGTGTCGTTCAGTTCGGAAGTCAAGGCGACGCCACTACTGCGATCATGAGGTTGCAGGGCTACTCGTACGGTGGTCGTCCGCTCCACCTCAACTACGCTCGCTACACCAATCCCGGCGCGACAGGATACCAGCAACCAACGATGGCAAAGCTCAAATCCCCCTCACCAACGGCAAACCCCAATATGATCGCACCATCGCTTCCAATGGTAGCCCCACAAGGTCTCGCACCCACTGCCAAGAAATTCTCCCAGCGCATCATTAACATGGAGCCTATCTTCAAAGACTTCCAACCGATCATGAAGTCCGGGGACAAATGGCGCCTGCACGGGGTCCCATTCATTTCGATTCAATCGCATCCGGATGGTCCTACGATCCGAGCTCTCCTCGACACGGGTTCTTGTGTGACAAAAGCGTCGAAACAATGGTTGGTGGAGAACTATCCTGACGCCTCCATCCAGCGCATGAACGAGCCTCTCGAGCTTACTGGCGCTTTTGGCTCAGGGACCTGCACGGAGTTCGCAACTGTCGTCCTCTTGTTTCCCGTAGAGGACGCGAAAGGTGCATACGCTCTAGCCAGAGTCGAGGAGGAAGTCCACCTTTTCGGGGGAGCAGATCGCATTATCCTGATCGGCGCAGACATCATCGGCAGCAGGAATATTGAGATCGATCTGGACGAGCGCAAGGCCTGGTTCGGATCGCATGGTCTCTCAGCGCCATTGTACAAGGGCAAGCGTCCCTCCACGGAAGTCTTGCCGGTTCCCAAGCCGCCCCTCAAGCGTTCCGAACAAAGTAATGGCAGCAAGGACAACGCGCCGATTCCAGATTCGTCGCTTGAGCGTCCCGTATCCTCTTCCGAGAAACCAACACACACGCCCGTGAGTACCGAACACCGCAATGGCTGCAAGGACGACTCGCTGATTCCTGATGCGACCCTCGAGCGTCCCGAATCCTCGCCCACGAGTCTCAAATACAAGCCCAAGAGTCCCGTGTACTCGCCCACGACTCCTGCTCCATTCTCGCCCGTACGTTGCGAATACCCCATTGACTCGCCTGCGGATCCCAAATACACGTCCGGCATCCCTACGTACACGTCGGGAATCTGAAACTGAGGAGTTCTGAATACAGCAATGACTATGAGGACTACTTACCTGCTTCCGAGCAGCTCCTCGAGCGACAGAACCCAGATTGGTGTCCGCCCTGTGAAGCATAGTCGGGAAATTGTTAAATTATCGTTGGTCTCCTTCAGTCGGTTCATTCTACTGCATATCGCCGCCTTGGACAGCAAATCTGCAGAAGGAAGAGGAGCTGAAGATAGCGATTGGGCGCTGCACGTCGGTGATTGGTTATGCTGGGATGAAGGATTCGGCCGCATTTGGTCGATAGCCAGCCGGACGGAGAAAGAAGTTTCATGAGGGATTATGGGTGTCAGAACAATGGCGGCGACTGAGAGTACATTGCATTTTACAAACAGTGCTAGTGGCTTTCGAGACAGAGTATGGTCATGAACAACAGTACGTATGCATAGATTCAATACGTACAATCAAAGTTGTCTCAACCAGTGTTCCAAGCTCTTTTCATTGAATATCGTTTTCCCTTTGTTCGCCGTTGTTGTGTTGTTGTTGATATCCGTTCTAGTTGTCCGTAAAAACCATGGCTTAACTATCAGACACTCTTCGAAAGCAGCCATAGAGTCAACCCTCAACGCTGGCAGGACGTCGGCTCCTCTCCTGATACACGATATGAACGTTCTGCGTCAGGTATAATCATCGTTCGTGTCCATCCCGCGACCAAATTGCTATGCCTTATCTGTTTCAGCCGCACGCCCGCCTTCATGCCACCGGGCTTGGCAGCGCTTGGTTTGTCGACCTCACCTCCACCCAGATCCTACCTTCTCTCCCGCAGTCTCTCCCAGTCCACGATTCCGAGAAATTAGTACGCACGAGTTCGGACATAAGCTCCAAGAATCATGTCGCCAGCACGGCAATCCCTCGTCCTCCACCAACAAGCCAGTTCCGGAAACTCGTACAAGGTCCGACTCACAGCCGCTTTGTCCGGTCAGAAACACGACCGCCTCATCGAATACGACACTTTTACAGGCGAGACTCGCACTCCAGCGTTCCTCCAGCAGGTTAATAAGAACGGCAGAGTGCCAGTCCTCCAAATCGGCACCGACAAATTCCTCCCGGAGAGCAATGCCGCCGGCTACTACCTCGCGACCGGCACGGATCTCATCCCGACGGACGCTTTCGAGCATGCGCAGATGCTGCAGTAGATGTTCTGGGAGCAGTACAGTCACGAACCGTCAGTTGCTGTAGTGAGAATCTGGATCAAGTATATTGGCGAGGCGAATCTGTCGGATTAGCAGAAGGCTGCACTGCCGGGATTGACGGAGAAGGCGAAGGCGGCGTTGGAGTTAATGAGTGAGTATCTGGAGAAGAGAGAATGGTTCATCGGTGGAGGAGTCTCTGTGGCGGATGTTGTTTTGTTTGCTTACACGCATATGGCCCGTGATGCTGGCTTTCAGTGGGAGGAGCTTCCGAATGTGCGACAATGGTGCGAGCGGATCAAGGGTCTGAAAGGGTATGTTGGGATTGCAGAGTAGAGAAGGATGTAGCAAATTTCTGGAGTGCATCGTTCGGCGTTGCAGAAGAGGTTTTTAACCGCACGCCATTGCGTTTGCGTTCGAAGAGAGCAACGACGAATGCGAACCTGGAGCAGACATAAACGCACGGAGAAGGGACGTCAAGACTGGACAGGCGAGATGAAGGCACCATTGTATTCGACCACACATCCACCAAACATTCCAGCCACAAAATGGTGCACTCCACAATGCCAGAGATGACTCCAAAAGACAGTAAGAATTGAACCCATTCCCAGATCTCAGTCTCCTCCCACCCACCTCTGCCAGCCTCGTTCCCACAAACCCAGCAGTCATCCTTCTCACAGCCTTCCAATATCCACCAGCGAACCATCTCAGGACCAATGAGATTCTCGGCCCCAAGCAGCACATAGTGCCGCGATGTTTTCCGTTTACGAAGCCTTGCAAGGGTCGAGGACCTTTCACGGCAGCGAATATCAGCATTTGACTTGGACAATCGGGTGGGAAAGAAAGCAGTCAAGATATGTTCGATGGCTGCCGTTCGGTTGCTTACCGCGTCGCAGAGTCTGGAACAAGGTCAGCGTACGTTCAAGTGTCAGCGGATCGACGTGAACTCTCTGCCACCAAGCTTACCCGTTGCCTGTCTCTCCCGGAACAGGAACTTGTGTCCAAAGTCAGAGACCAGATCTGTAACATGTCGGCAGCAAAATTCCTCACCGCAGTGGAAGACGCCGAAGGTTCAGGTCAGCGAAACAGTTCAAGAAAGATAATCTTGGCGCGGATACAAGACCTGGAGCAAGCGGAGAGGCCTTCTCACGCCTGCAGCAGGTCTTGTCCCCTTCGGAGGACTCACAGAAGCCTTGTCCGCCTGGGAATTCGCCCTCGTTCTGCTGTCTGTTAGCATGCGCTGAGGGTCGAGGCGAAGCCTACTCACTCGGCGGCAAATGAGAAAACGAAGCAGACTCGTCAGCGGGTGTCATGAGTAGGATGGAGTGTAAAGGAGAGGAGAACCGTCTATGGCTTGTTGCTGATAGCTCGAAGGAGGTTAGCAAGGCTCAAACACATTGGCGTCGTCAAATCAGGAGCTGGTCAAATATGACAAAGCCGAGGGTGCTCCAGAGAATTCTTACATGCTAAACAGAAAGTCAGGGAAGTCAGTAAGGTCTTGGAAACTCCTGGGTACTCAAGCAGGAGTGAGGCTCCGCCTCCGGCTTGAGAAATTGCTTACCAGCTGCAGTAGTCCTTCACAAATTGAACCTATGGTCGATAGGTCAGATTCGGTCGAGCATCGGCGAGAAGGCATGAATCATGGAGACCTACACCACACCTGTGGCGAACGAAGCAAGAGTGTCAGCAGCAGATCGACCAAAGCGTCAAGATTGCGAGAGGAATATCAAAGTCGAGGACGACAAGGACTGTCTCAACCAAGCCTTGCGGCGTTCGCCACTCACCAGCACTTGTTATTCCAGCAAACGTCTTCGCCCTGAATAGCAAGAGAGCAAAATGATCAGCAACGTCTCGAGCCAGACCATGACGGTGCTCGTCTTCTGCGACCTGGTACTCACGACGCCATTGCCCGCGCATGGGTGTGCGTTGCAACCTCCGTTGCAATCGACGTTGTTTTGGCACTATGATTGCGTCAGTCCATCGAAAGCAGTACTTCTTGGCGAAAAGTGTTGGCATACCGACTTGCGTTCCTCGCGCGCTTCCAGCATACGCATTCCTCCCACGCCGCCTGTCCAAGTCAGCCATAGTGCAGACGGTAAGGACACGACGCAGAGCAAGATTTTCTGGCATTCCCGTCGAACAGTCTCGAGCTCCTGCAGGACTCAAATGCTCACTCACTCTCGAAGCCGAGCTCGCCTGCGTCCTTGACCAAGACGGCCAGAGCGCCCGAAGCGGAAAGGATGGACAAGAGGAGTGTGATCTTCATGATGACTGAGTGGATCTTGATGGTACTCGTGTGAAGTGTGTTGTTGAAGGAAGCAGAATTGGGACAGGATGCTTTGCTGCTTTTGTGCGCTCGTCAGGAGAAGTCGGTCCACGCACAGCTCTCTGCACGAGCGTGATTGGAGTGATGCCGTTTGTGATTTGGAGTGGTGCCATGTCAGCCAATCTTAGAACGCTAGAATTATTAGGTGGCACACGGGCAAGCTAGAGAACGCGCTCACCTTGTTTTGGTGCGCGCGTCCTCCACCCTGCCCTAATCTCACCCTTACTGTCTCTATGCTCTTATGTCGTCGGTATAGACTATTATCTATCGTTTTGAAGTGTTGTTATCGCCGCCGCTATGCCGTCTCTTTTAGTGCCGCTATCGAGCCCTCTGTTTATACTACCTTCGAGCCCTTAGTAAGACGAATCGAGTCCTCGTCGCTCTGTACGAACGCCGGTGCGAACGCCTTATAGTAAGGAAGCTATCGCCGCGTTAAAGCTAGGTAGTCGTCGTGTTAGTGCGCGCGCGCAAGAGGCGGAATCGAGGGTAGATCTAAGTACGATTAAGGAGTATAAAGAGGAAGTCGATAGAGCTGCTAATAAGAAAGTCGATAGAGCCGTTAATAAGGAAGTCGAGTCTATCGGTGCTACTCTCGCCGCTCGGCAAAAGGAATATCTATAGGATCTGCTCGCCGCGGATAATAAGAGGAAGTTAGTAAGAGCGAAGAAGGCGGAGGTTAATAGGCAGCGTAGGGCTACTAAGAAGGCTGCTCGTATAATTATAGTAATAACCGGCAAGAGGAAGCGTATAGATGTTAGTGTTAATGCCGAGAATAAGGATAAGGATAAGGATAAGGATAAGGATAAAGCTAGAGTATTATTACCGCCGCCGCTATTATATTAGAGGTCCGCTACTACTGCTCGCCGCTCTTATCCTCCTTCGTTAGCGCGGTTAGCTCGTCGTCGTGTCGATAAGGAAGAGGAAGTAGACGACATACCGTTCGAATTTACGGTCGCCTTATACGTACGCTAAGGACGAAGTAAGCTATAGGCGGATACTTAATATAGCTCTAGTAACGACTAAGACATAGCGGCGTATTTGGTTAAAGACTAGATCTCGTCGGCGGCGATAGACCTTAAGATCGCTATTAGTCGCGTAAAGATAAGTCTGTCGTATTCTAAGCTAGCCGTCCGCTCGTATATATAGTTTCCGTAGAAGAACGAGCATAGCTAGGGCAGTATTATTAAGTAGTTAGAGTTATAGTATCGCTCTAGCAAGGTGGACTTAAAGGTAGATATTATTGTTAAGGCTAAGATTCCGGTCGTTAGTTCTACACTAGGGCGACGAACGGCTACTACGATATAACTATCTTAATTGCCTAGTAATCGAGAGGCGTAAGTCGGCTCTAGTAACAGAGCTAAGGATATTATAAGACGATAGCCTTACACTAACACTCGTTGTAAGAACGTTAGCTAGACGTACTATCTCTATAGCCCCGACGAGCCTACTAACTACTACCCTTTATATAGTCCTTACCTTATAGCATAGGCTACTAGTATTACGAACAATTAACTTATAGCTAAGGATCTAGGGCCTACGATATATAGGGATCTAGTAAACAGGAAGGCTAATAGTATAACCGCCGACGACTACTCTATTAACACTATGCGATCTAAGATAAAGGGCGGCGCTATATGTCACATCTGCCTCCGCCGAATACCGACAATCGGCATCTGATCCCCTGCCTCAGCGGCATATGCACCCCTACTAGGGCCTTTTGAGCTCGTTTGAGCTAGATTGCGCCTGTAGTATAAGGATACGTAGAATCTCCTCCTTCCGAGAGAGTATCGAATCGAGTCTGTTCTAAAGTAATTCATACTGCTACTCTATTCTTAACTGCACCTTTTACACACGATTCGATCTACCCTACAGTACGACGAATTACTTCCGATATAGCTTCGTCTCGTCCCGGCCTATTAGGGAGCAAGAGCACCCGTCGCCGTACGAACGAACCCGCTAACGACCCGGAGACTATAGAAACCTCTACTTAGACTGCCGTTAGCGACGACGAAGACACCGAAGGCGGGCCTAAAAACCCGGAAGAACCTATCGGGCACTAGGATACCGCTAACGAAGGCGAAGAAGAACCGGAGAACCCTCTACAGGAAGAAGACACTCTACCTAAGGAAGAAGAAGACGACATTAATAAACAAATCCGTAAGGAAGAGGCCGCTACCGCTAGACAGGAGCGCCTCCTCTAGCTTAGCCTTCTCTAGGCACGCAACAAGGCTATAAGGGACCGCATCGCCTAGGTACAGAACGGATCTATCCCTACTGTCCTGCCCGATGCCCTAGTTCGGCCATCTATCCCTAAGAACGCGCTCCTAAAGGCCCGGAATCCCTACATCTTCGAGGGAAAGAACCGCGCCGACTAGGAATAGTAGCAGGAAGACATTAACCGAGCAATTAACCGGGCTAGTATAGCTACTAACGAAGAAAAGATAGAATTCGCTAAAGAATAGATGGCGAGACCCTAAAAGCAGCACTAGAAGCGCTACCTTCTCGACAAGGCACCTGTTCGGCCAACATGGAGCGACATGCAGCTCGTAATGCTAGATTCTATAGGTATAACATCGACATCCGCACTTCCATTGCACACCCAATATTAACCCGATTATCACCAAACACGCACTATTCGAAAGCCCTTATTAAGGCCGTTCTAACGAACCCGCATTCACCCCGCTGCCCTTAAAACCTACGCCGCTACTAGAGTTTAAAGATTTACCTTGTTGCCCCCTTTAGGGTGCAAATTTTGAAAGTTGGACCCTAAACTCCGGGATTTGGCCCCTACCTCCGAAACCTTATTCCGACCTTACCTCCCCTACACTCGAAATATTCCCTGTTTAGGGCATTGCATAAGGAAGGTTTATAACCTGTACTACGACACTTTAACACACTATAACACAACTAATACGCCGCCGATTCGGACGCCGTGTAGCCTGTTTAAAAGCCCTCGACGAGAGCTTTTATTCTAGCTATCAAACGCCTAATTTAGTCGAATTTTAAAAGAGCTAAAGGCTAAACAAGAGCAGTGTTCCTAGGATATACAAACATATATATATACTTAGTTCTCTCTATACTAGAGTTACCTATTGTCCTACGCCGCCGAGAGAGGAAGCTAAAGGAGCAGTATAGTTTAGTAAGGACGAATTTGTACCTCTAGGGATTAGAGTAGTAGTACTAGCTATATAGCTAGATACTCTATATAGAGTATAGGCCTACCTTTCCCTAAAGACAAAGGTTGTCCCGAACCTACTACGGCTACCCGCAGAACGCCTCTAAAGCCTGCTATAAAGACGCACGTTACTATAGGCTAGAGTACTTCCTAGAAGTAGAGGTATATTTATATATCTCTTCTCTCCTTTTTAAAGTATACCTTCTCCTACTTTGTATAGTAGGGAGAAGAGTGCCCTAGTGTCGTAAGTAGGCTAGGACCCGAACGCGATTAGAAATAGAGACGAATAAGCAGCCCTCTTAGCGTAAGACTGCTAAGCCTCTTTTTAAATAATAAACAATAATAACAAGATAATATCTACCGAGACGGAAATAGAAATAATAGACGCAAGCTTAGCCCTTTAGACTCTAAAAGCTACAGCTAGAGGGGACGAGGAAGTTACGTTTAAGTCTCTTAAAACCCTGCCGTTACTAAAGGAACTACTAAAAAGAACCGGCATTCCTTTCCTACCTAGGAAAAGGCAAAACCCCTTCGAATTTAGTAGCTCCCCGACTCGTAGCCCTTCTCTCGGAAAGAAACAAACACTCTCTCGCATACCCGCGAACAAGAAGATCCTACAAGCCCGATAGCTACTAGTCGAAGCGGCGGGGGATCTAGGCGGGATTCTAGAAGAACAAACCTGGGTTCTCGACCTTCTCGAAGTCTTTCGGCACTTTACCGAGCATATAGACTTTAGGATAACGTCCTAAATCCTCGCAAAGCAAGTCTCGAACCTAGAAACGATAACAAAGAAACTAGCAGCATAGGCGAAGAAGCCTACTTTCGCAGACGTTGTTAAGGGAGATAGCGGATCCGCTACCTCTACCTCTACCTCCTCGACAACTAAGACAATACAACAATAACAATAACAACAGTAGACGACCGTCTCCTAGAGGGCTAGCAAGCTAAAAGAATAAGCAGAACCGATGCCTCTTATCCTTGTACTAAAGGATAAAGAGAAGGAACTCGACTAGATCGCAACCCGAGACAAAATTAACGACGCTCTTAAAGGCGAAGACTAAGAGCTAGCTGTCCTTGCGATAAAGAAATTAGTTCGGGGTAATATTATCCTAAACTTTGCAACAGAGAAAGCCCGCTAACAAACGATCGATAGCCTTACTAAGGTTACCGATATCGTAGGCGAGGCACAGGTAATAGAGGACTCTCTCTAGCACAAGGTCGTAGTCTACAGCGTCTCGACCGCGAACTTTAATACGCTAACGGGCCTATAGGATATTTAACGAGAAATTAAGACCTTTAATAGAGGTCTTAAACTCGCAGGCACCCCGATTTAGCTAACAAACGAAGAGAGAAGAAGGACTCTTACTAGGGCGACAGTTCTAGTAGGTTTTGCTACCGAGGAGGAGGCAAAAAGGGCTATTTAAAACCGTCTATACGTAGGCGCGGACAGCCTAAGAGTTAAGAAGGCGAAGGATCGTATACAATAGAAAGGGAGGCCCCTAGAACGTTCTACATATTAGAACACTCTCTACAGATTTTCTACGTTAATCTTAACTAATCTATCGAGGCTACAGAGTCTACCTTAGACGTCGCAGTTAAGCAGAAAGCCGACCTTCTACTAGTCTAGGAACCGTGGACTATAGAAGACCCGATAACAGGCTACAAAGAGACAAGATCTATCGTACACCGGGATTATAACTAGCTATTCCTAACGACTACGGATTCGACGATCCGGCTAAGAACAATGCTATATATTAGTATAAGACTTAACGTTAATATCTCTCCTATTTTATTAGACGACAGCGACATACTTTCCTTTGTTATTTTAGACAAGAAGGGCAATAAGATCTAGATAGTTAATCTCTATAACGAGAAGGACCTTCGGGATACCGAGAACCTGTAAAACCGACGAATAATAGAGAGAAGCCTCTACTCTCTACGCAACACGTTCCTTCCAAACACTCTACTAGTAGGAGACTTTAACCTTAGACACCTGTCCTAGGATCCGAGGGGAAAGGATACTACTAGTGCCCGCGAATTTATAGAGTAGATAGAAGACTAGGGCTTTACTCTACGTAATACGATAGGTGTCGGGACCTTCTATAGGCCACACCTAGACGCAGAGTCGGTCCTAGACCTTACGTTTACAAGAGGATCCTTATCTACGAAAGAAATCGACTAGAGAACAATTCCGACAGGCTCAGACTATAAGGCTATATCTATAGACCTTATTAGCGCGCAAAATCGAGCCTAACAGAAGAAAGTAGTACTAGATATAGCTTCCGCGGATTAGGAACTGTTTACAGATCTCCTAATAAGCAAGGCGACGTCTATTAACTATACGAACTCCCTCGACGACATCGCAGACTCCTTTACCTTGTATATTACCAAATCGATGCGGGGAGCAATCCTAGAGAAAGTAGTATACGCCTGCGCAAAACCTTAGTAGAATAGAGAGCTACACACGCTACGCCGTACAATGTCTAGAACATATAGACAGACCTTTACCTACGGACGTACGCCGACGCTAGACGAGAAAGAGGCGTATACGAAAGCGAGAAACGAGTACTTCTAGGCTATTAAAACAGCTAAGAAGAACTACTAGAACGCTTTCCTCGAAAAAGAAGACTCGAAATCTATCTTTAAAGCTATGTCCTATACTAGGAATAGCAGCTAAAGACAGATACCTACGATAAATAATAAAGATTCTTTCGAGGGGAAATGTAAGGCCTTCTCCGAAGCCTTATTTCCGCGCCCTCCTGCCGAGGAACCTCTACCTAGCCGTTAGGAAGCGTATATAGCCGGGGATTAGGGCTAGACTACGCTAACCGAAGAGGAACTCGCTGCCGCCTATAGTACGAAGATAGTAAAAGGAAAAACGCCGGGCCTAGACGGTATTACGCAAGCTATTATTAGTAAAGCGTACAGCGCTATTCCTATTACCTTTCTACGTATATATAGTAGGCTACTCGACGAAGGACACTACCCCCGATGCTAGAAAGTTGCGATAGGCGCAGTTCTAGCAAAGCCGGGAAAACTAGACTATTCGGTCCCTAAGGCCTACTAAGTTATCTCTCTCCTAAACTGCCTCGGTAAGATTAGCGAGAGAATACTTGCAAAACGCCTAGGGATTATCGCAGAGACGAAGCCCCTTCTATACGACTCGCAGTTAGGAGGGCGAAAGAAGAAATCGGCTATCGATATAGTGCTTCTCTTAACGAACGAAATCGAGGAGAATTAAAGAAAGAAAAAGAAGACTTCGGTTATCTTCCTCGACGTAAGAGGAGCATACGACTACGTTACAAAGAACCGACTGTTAAGAATAATAATCTAGTTAAGGCTTCCGCATAGCCTTATACGTTAGGTTTAGTCGTTTATAAGCAATAGACGCCTACGAATAGCATTCGACGGATAGATATAGGAATTCTAGGACGTAGAGATCGGCGTTCCGCAAGGCAGCCCGATGTCTCCTATCCTCTTTCTTATCTATACGCGCGATATATTCTTCTCGCTATAAGGAGTTACTCCTAGTTCCTACGTCGACGATATTAGACTATCTACCTCGTCTACGTCCCTTAAGAAGAACTCTAAGGTACTAGAACGTAAGGCAAGAAGGCTAATAGACCTAGGAAAGAAGAACTTAATTACTTTCGACCTAGCAAAGACAGACCTAGTACACTTCTTAAAAGGGAAAGGGTCCGATTGCCTGGTAATTCTTCTAAACGGCAATATTGTTCGCCTAGCAAAGAAAGCGATAAGGTAGCTTAGGATTTAGCTAGACGCCGGTCTTACCTTTAAGGAGCATATTGCAATAAGATCGGCATAAGCATAAGCAGTATTCTATCGATTAGAAAGACTAGCAAATACCGAACGCGGTCTATCTTCTATATCGTTAAGAAAGATTTACCTAGCCTACGTTACTATAATAGTAGACTACGGAGCCCTAGTTTGGTAGCAGTCGAAAAAGAGCATAAAACCTCTAGTATCTCTATAAAGTAAAGCTTGTAGAAAGATCCTAGGCGTTTTCCGTACCGCCCTAAACGTCCTGTCCGAAGTAGAGTTAAATCTCTTCCCCCCGGATCTACGCTTAGAGAGACAGTTAATTTTATACTCTCTATGCGTAGCAAAGCTACCCGAAAACTACCCTATAAGACTCGCTATCTAAAGCGCGCCTTCGGATACGCGAGAAGTCCGATACGAGGACTCGAGAGAGATACTTCCGCAAAAACGACAGAGAACATAGATATAACTACTCTATTATCGACTCCGACAATACAAGCATTTCGCAGAATATAAGAGGGCTAACTACGCAAAAGACGATCTCTTTAGCGTCTAGAAAACCCGATACGAAATAGCAAGACAACGGGAGATTAATAAGGTACCTAGGAATATAAATAGCTACCTTAGTCGATTTCTATAGAGCTCGCTAGGAAAACATAGAATAGGAGGAAGACGCGCTTTAACTAGTACCTTCTATACTATCCTATTAGGATACGGATACCTAAAGTCCTATCTCTATCGCTTTAGACACGCAACGACGCTAGACTGCCCTTACGGATAACGAGAAATAGCAGAACACCTTGTATATAGCTACCCTATCTACGATGTATTTAGGCTACTACCGCTACGACAAGCACAATCTCTATTAGAAATAGTAGAAGATAAGGAACTCCGGAAACACCTTACTACCTTTCTCTCGGATACAAAGATTGCTTCTAGGTCCTAGCACCTAGCAAGAGGCGAAGACGAGACCGTCTAGCCTACACTCCTTTTACTTTTCCTTATTTGTCTTTCTTTAAAGTCCTTCGATACTAGCTTGCTACTATCCTAGGCACGGGTCTTTCCCTAAGGTTAAGAGATACGAGAGAATAACGATTGTACATAGATAGACTGCTGTCGCGAGACAGCCGTCCTACATAGTTATAGACTCCTATAGGACGTAAATGGAACAAACAAACAAACAAACAAACAATCTATAGGTATAAAAGACGAACGCACCCAAAGAGCTATGGACAACATTAAAGAGGCCAAATAGGGCGACAGGACCCTAACCGGGCTAATAAACTACCTAAAAGAACAGTAGGATAAGATCGGTTGCACCGACATTCCTAGGATAATCTATAAATTTAAGGGAGCTTTTACCCCGGCGGTTAGAAACAGGCTCGAACAGGGCCAAGTTACCCTTACGACCCTCGTAGATACGGAGGAACGAGCTAACATATTATACCGACAGATATAGGAATTTAACAAAAAGCGCTTAGCAAAGACTTCCGTCGACGAGACTAACAGAAGGCGCCTAAACAAAAACAATAAGCCCCCGAGTAGGCCGAGAAGGGCCAAACCCCCCCCGAAGGCGGCTAATAAGGAGAAGTCGGCTACCGCCTGCTAGACATATAGCAAAAAGGGCTACCGGCGCTAGGAATGCCCTAACAAGGACTAGTCGGGAAAAGGGAGAGCCCGTAGTAGATCTCCTCTAATCGCTGCGGGTTAAGTCTAGTACTTAGAGGCCTAAAGAAAGGCTGCTAAGCTAGGAGGAATTCCCCGAACTACAGGGGAAGGGCTAATACGCCTTAAAGTAGAGATATAGGGTCCTAATAGGACTAAGACACTCTAAGCACTGCTCGATTGCGGAGCGCAAAGCAACTTTATAGACAACATAGCAGCTAAAGAGCTAGGCCTAAGCCCCGAGTTAGGGCAAACGGCCTAATACGTAGCACTAAACGGCTAGAGGATAGCTGTTTAGGGAGAATGCCGCGTCCTGTTCAAAGTAACGGACACTTAAGGATATATAAGAGGATATATAGAAACCTTCGTAGTCGGAAGAATCCACAGGTTCTAACTAGTCCTCGGCATGCCCTAGCTAGAACGATAGAACCCGAGGGTGAACTTCATCCGCAAAAGTGTTACCTAGAAGGGGACGAAAGGCAGACAATAGAGGCCGGTTAGGCTCGTCTTACCTAAAGAGTTCTAGAAGGACGCCTCCGGCATCCCTTCAGGGCGCGTTTAGGCCCTTGCCGCTTAACGCACAGACGACGCGCCAAAAGAACCGGAACTTCTAAGCGAATTCTCGGATTTCGCGGACGTTTTCGTAGAAGGAAACGAGTCCCTTCTCCCCGAGACAGGGCCGAATAAGCTTAGTATCGACCTCGAAGAAGGCAAGGAGGCCCTGTACGGCCTATTATACAACCTCTCTGTAACAGAACTAGAGACTCTACGCAACTACCTCGCCGACAGCCTAGAGAAGGGGTAGATCCGCCCCTTAACCTCCCTAGCGGGGGTAGGCATCCTCTTTGTAAAGAAAAAGGACGGTAGCCTACGTCTATGCGTCGACTATAGGGCCCTTAATGCCGTTACTATTAAGAATAGACACGCCCTACCCCTCGTCTAGGAATCTCTGGACTAGTTAGCGCCGGCAAAGTTCTTTATAAAGCTAGATATACGAGACGCGTACTATCGCATCCGAATTAAGGAGAGTAACTAGTAGAAAACTACCTTTCGGACGAGGTATAGCTACTTTAAGTACACTATAGTCCTGTTTAGGCTAACTAACGCCCTAGCAGTGTTCTAAGGATACATAAACCACGCCCTCCGGGGCCTGCTAGACTACTATGTTGTAGTATACCTCGACGATATCTTAATATACTTACAAGACGCTAAAAGCTACAAGAAATACGTTAGGATAGTCCTCGAGAGACTTAGAAGACACCGACTCTTTGCTAAACTATTAAAGTGCGAGTTCTTTAAGCGGCAAGTTAGCTACCTTAGGTTCGTAGTAACCCTAAAAGGGGTCGAAATAGAGGCAGAAAGGATCTAAGCTATCGCTAACTAGCCCCTTCCGGCCTTAGTTAGGGACATTCGCATCTTTATCGGATTTGCGAACTACTACCGCTAGTTTATTAAGGGATTCTCCCGCATAGCTAGCCTACTAAACCGCTTAATAGAGAGAGGCCCAAATAGTGCTAAAGGAGGACACCGACAGAGAAAGGAGGAATTAGTTCCCCTCGAACTCCTACCTAACGTAGTACAAGCATTCTAGCAGTTGAAGACCAGGTTTATTAAAGCGCCTATCTTACGGCATTTCGACCTAAAACTGCCTATCCGCGTTATAACAGATGCCTCTAGGTTCGCCGTCGGGGCAGTACTGTCCTAACCGCATAAAACGGAGGGCAAAATGCACTAGCACCTAGTAGCCTTCTTCTCTAGCAAGATAAACGCGGCCGAAAGGAACTATAACATATACGATTAAGAGCTTCTCGCTATAGTCGAGGCCTTTAAGCACTAGAGACACTACGTTAAGGGCGCTTCGTACCAAATTAAGGTCTTAACAGACTATTATAACCTAAAATAGTTTATAATAACTAAGCAACTAAGCCGAAGATAGGCAAGATAGGCAGAGCAGCTGTCAAACGTCGACTTCCGCACAATGTACAACCCGGGGTTGCTTAATGCCGCCGCGGACGGAGTAAGCAGACGCCTAGACTTAGAAGATAGGGACTACTCGGGACGGTAGATTAACGAAAGCGACAGTGCTCCTACATTAGACACCCTTCGGCACTAACTAGGTCTGTCCGAGGGAATAACGGCCGAATCTAGCCCTGTTCGGTCTATAATAGTAGTTATAACCTACTATCTGCAGCTCGCTAGGACCTATTATAGCAAAACGTATATAATAGCGAGCACTCTAATAGAAGAATTATTAGACTCCCCGCTAATTAATATAATACGCGAAAGCCTAAAACATAACCCTATAGCATCGATAGTCGAACTAGCTATAAATAACCCGGATCCGCCGGAATGGACCTAAAGGTAGGCTATATAGGGCGAATTCCTCTTCTACGAACGGAAACTATACGTACCTGCGGGCCTAGTACGCCTAGCAGCTCTCCGCCAGTGCTATAACGATCCCCTGGCCGGCTACTTTAGTTTTAAACGGACCCTAGAGCTGTTGCAACGGTCGTTCTACTAGCCAGACATAAGAAAATACGTTAAAGACTACGTAAACAGCTGCTAGACATGCGATAGGGCGAAGCTACGGCGACATAGCCTATATAGAGAACTCTATGCGGAAGCTCTACCAAACGGGCCCTAGGAGGACCTAATATTAGATTTTATTACCGATCTGCCCCTAAGTACGTTTATAGGGCACATATACGACTTAATCCTCGTCGTTATAGACAGGTGGTCCAAAATAGCCTACTACATTCCCGTACGGAAGGACATTAACGCCGAAACCCTCGCGGAGGTCTTCCTAAGAGAAATCTTCCGCCTTTACGGAACTCCTAAGTTAATTACGTCCGACAGAGGACTAATCCTTATATCTAAGTTCTAGAGCACGCTTTGCTACTACCTTAGGGTCCGAAGGGGCCTAAGCACCGCATATTACCCCTAAACGGACGGTCAGACGGAACGTTAGAACTAAACGCTAGAGCAATACCTACGAGTGTACTACAACTACGAACAGGACGACTAGGCATAGATACTGTCGGTAGCCGAATTCTCTTACAACGATAGCGTTTATGCGACAACAGGGGTAACACTATTCTAAGTATGTAATGTTCGCGATCTAATTGCCGCTAGATAGCCCGACCTGCCCTAATTAGAGGGCAAAGCTCCTAGTGCGGCGGAAATAGCGCACAGAGTAATCGGCCTGTAGAAAACGCTACATAAAAGACTAGCTGCGTTACAGGAGAGATACGCACGATACTATAATGCTCGCAAAACTGCGAAAACATATAAGGTTAGCGACCGTATGTACCTCTCTACTCGATATTTAAAGTCTATCCGGCCGTCGGAAAAGCTCGATTACAAGTATGTCGGCCTATATAGGATTAAGCGAGTCGTAAACGACGTCGCGTACACGCTAGAACTGCCGGAAACAATAAACATCTATCCTATGTTCTACATCTCCCTGCTAGAAGAGGAAAAACCTACTAAAATTACTAAACGGGCCTAGAATAGCCTAAAGGAGATCCGATTAGAGGAACCCGACGTTTACGTAGTAGACAAGATCCTAAAGCGTAAGAAACAACACGGCAGATAGATATATAGGATCGCGTAGAAGGGCTAGCCCGCGTCTGAAAACACTTAGGAACCTGCGACTTATATTAGCCCTGCTGCGATAAGAGCATTTAATAAAAGCACGGGAGGTACTAAGGGCGGTAGACCAGCACGATAGATATACAAACGCGTTATTAGTTACTATTAAGGCCCAAAAGACACTAGTTAATACTATATAGACTCCTTAGTCCGGTTCCTAGTTACCTAAAAATTTTCTCTACCTTAGAAGAATTTTAATCTAATAAAATCCTAGGGGGGGAAATTAAGGGCCAAACGGGCCCCTAAGGACGATATTATCACACAACGAGAGACAATCGAGCATAGTAAAGTCATTTTAATTCTATCTAATCTATAAGTCGCTAAGTCGTAGCAAAAAGAAACAACCCGGGCGTTACCGCGCCTATTAGTCCTAAAACGAGCCTAAAAGAGGCTAAAAGAAACAAAAGAAACACGAAAAAGCGCTTATATACTTATTCCTTAGGCTTAAGGTCCCTAGAGAGGTCGTACTCGGTCGGACGGAGCACTCCCTCTATAATAGAGGCCTTCGAGCCCTTCTTAGCGCCCGCACGGGTGTAGACGGTATCTAGAGCGGCCGAAAGGGCCCGAACGCGACGCCTTAGGCGGTCCTCGGTAGATCCTTAGGCTAGAATAAGTCGCTTACAGGGGGTGTTAGGCACGTCTTTACCCTGTTAAGGTTAGTAGGGCACTTTTGGGCAAAAAGGGACCTAAATACTTACAAGCTCCCTCTTTCGCTTTACAGCCTCCTTAGCGAGCAACTTCTCGCGTTTTCTAAGCACAAGCGGTCCCTTCTGGTCGAATTCGGCCTTGCCTTAGTGCAGATAGAGGCCGTTAACACCGGTAAAGGAGTTAAAGCGCCTAAAAGGGGGTTAACGGAGCCAAACAGACCCGAACTAACTACACATACCCCTAAATGCGCACGTAGACCGCCTTGTAGGCCGAACAAGCCGCCGCAGCTATCGCTTCGGTACTATCGGCGGCAATAGCGGCCCGGTAGAGCTTGTTGTTTGTTTGTTTGTTTGTTTGTTCCATTTACGTCCTTTCGGAGTCCAAGACTATGTAGGACGGCTTTGCCATAAAGGCAAAGCAGTAGATCTAGTTACAATCAAATTCTTTCGGTATTCTTTGACCTTAGGGGAAACCCCGTGCCTAAGGCAAAATGCCAAAGGACTTTAAAAGCAGCGCAAGACAAAGGAAATCAAACGAGTGTCGTTGTCTGCAGCCGGGGCTGCACTACAGCCGGGGCTGCAGAATTTTCGCGCCAAGCTTTTTGCAGAATTTTCAGCGGATCCTTCCGCTTCGCACACACACACGCTGCGAATTCGAAAGAGATGCAGCGCAAGGCGATGCAGCGCAAGGCGCAAAAAGCAGCTGTCCAACTCGCTGCCTTCTCTTGTCCTCAATATGCCTTTGTGGAACTATATGCCGCCTTCTAGCGCATATAGCTACGCAGGTTGATCGCAGAGTTGTAGATTCCACCGAGTTCTAGCTCTTTGAAGTGCATGTATGCTTCCTTCGAGGGCGACGAAGTCTCTAGAGAAGGGACATGCGATTTCGATTCGGATTTCGAGGAGGTGCGCGTATAGGGCAGAGTGGACTGCTTCTTCTTCTCGTTCGTAGCGTAGAGGGCTATTCGTTCGAATCGTGCTGTTGTTCTGTTGTAGCTCGTGTTTCGAGGCGGATTTCGAGAAGGATTTCGGGCGGATTCGAGAGGTTTTCGAGGCGGATTTCGAGAGGATTTTGGGCGGATTTCGAGAGGTTTTCGAGAGGTTTTCGAGGAGGTTTCTTCCAGACTGTCTTGGTTTCCCTTCTGAGGAAGGTACTTACGACGGCCACCACGTGAAGGTGCAGTCTGTTCGGCCGTCCCCGGTAGAGCTTATTAGCCCTCGTAATGTCGCCTTTAACTAGTTCCGGCATCTTTTAACCACATTAGCCCCCGAAAGCCCCCTTTTGACCCCATATGTACATACCTAGAAACAATCGCGGTTAGAGCAATTATAACACTTTAGGTAATATTCGTCCTTATTATTAGTTGCCTACTTGTCCGGCGATTCGCGCGCAAAGAGGCAGAACTAGGCCAAATCGGCCTTGTTTAAGGGCTTGTTAAGGCAGTTAATGCACAGATTGCCCTTAAAGATGCCGTTAGCGGCGAATTGCTTACGTTAGGTCGCGATAGAGGCGGGTTGCGTTATAATAGGCTCGTTCGGTCGCGGATAGCGTCGTTTAGTAAGAATAGCGGTTTTTCGATGAAATTCGAGGTCGTCCGGTAGAAAATAGGGCTAGAAGGGAACTAAACGCTACGTTAGCACTATACAGGCTACAAATGCCCCTTAGGGGGGCACTTTTAGACCTGTTTAGCTATCGGATAGGGTTAAGTTACACTTACTAAGTCTGCACAAGGTTGTTAAAGAAGAGAAGAACTCGAGGGATCCGAGCCTAGGTTTTAAAGCCGCAGTAGACCCCGATTAAGGCCTTAGGCTATTAAACTTGGCAAACACCAAAAAGAATTTACTCGAGGTAAAACCGTTTAGAGCGCGACGCTCTGCGCAAGGAGGGGGGCTATATTACATCTGCCTCCGCCGAATACCGACAATCGGCATCTAATCCCCTGCCTTAGCGGCATATGCACCCCTACTAGGGCCTTTTAAGCTCGTTTAAGCTAGATTGCGCCCGTAGTATAAGGATACGTAGAATCTCCTCCTTCCGAGAGAGTATCGAATCGAGTCTGTTCTGAAGTGATTCATACTGCTACTCTATTCTTAACTGCACCTTTTACACTATATAGTAGGACCTCGTCTTCTACATCTACGTAGCCGGCTCTTTAACTAACCTAGCTAAGGCTTTAGTCTCTCCTACTAGAACTAGTAAACCCTTACGGCCTTCGTTAGGCTATTAAGAGCGTAAGCCGCCGAGCTCTTAGCCGGACGACGTTAACGACATTAGCGCGTTCTTCGCCTTTATACGCGCTCGTAAGGAGTTTAGTAATCCTACCGGTTAGAAGGGTTTAGAGGCTATACAACGAGCGGTTTCTAGAGGTAACTAGGCTATTGCTAACCTTTGTTCGCTAGACAAGGAGTATTAGAATATATAGGAGGGCTTCTATATTAGCTACCGGTTAAAGTATTATCGCGCTATAAAGGCGTAGAAAAGGCACATTCGTAAGGGGCGCCGGAGCCCTCGAGAGTAAAGTTAAAGTAGCCGTCGCGATTGTAGGCTACTACTACTACATTTTGCTTAGCTTTTTCCTCGTGCTTGCTCGCGCGCTCTTGTTATATATAGAGTTCGATATTTGAGATATATAATTAAATAGTTGTTGCGCAACTAGCATAGGAAGGTGCAATTCGAGTAGACATATTTACCTTAATTCGCGCTAGTAATATATCGCAACGGTCGCTCCCGGTCGGTAGAGGCTAATAGGGAGCTTCCGTTTAGATAACGAATTCTTTAGCGATAACCGCTCTTCTTAAAGTGTTTCTACGCCGTCTTATTAAACTTCTGCTTACGTACCGTATGCATTAAGAACGCCTCGAATCTATCGAATGCCGGCAGGTCTATCCGGTACCGTTTAATCTACGACTTTAGTACGTTAAAGGACTGCTCGATAGGGTTATAATCCGGTAAGTACGGAGGGAGGTATTCGAGGAAGTAGAGCGCGTCTACGACGACTACCGCTACATCCTCGTACCGGTAAATGCTAGCGTTATCTATAATAACGATAGAGCCTAGTACTAGCTACGGAAGGACTATATCTTAGAGCTATACGATAATATCCTCTACATTAATCGCTCCTTACTTAAGTAAGGGGCCCTCGAGGTATCTATTAATAGTAATCGTAGGCACTAATAACTACCGCTCTAACCGCTTCGATAGTAACCGTATGTCCGCCGGACTACCAACAGGGCCCTACGAATACTTCCTTAGACTATTACGCTCGTTTACCGCCGACTCGTCGATAAACACTAGCTTCTTACGTTGCTAGCCTAACGACTTTGCCCTCTAGTAGTATCTTAACTCCTTATTGCGCTCGCTAGCAATCCTTCGAGCTACCTTCCGACTAAAGCTATGCCTACTTAGCAGGTTATATATCGCCTTATCGTATAACACTACTCCGGTTATATCGAACACGAACTACGCTATTTTATCGAGGTAGGCATCCGGCTACTCGTATACGTATTATAGGACTTTAAGCTGCTAAGCTTAGTTAAGGATATAAGGTCGGCTACGGCGAACAAGAGAAGGTGGATACGCTGTTCTAAAGAGCTCGAATAACAGCCGGATACGTACTACTGTCGAGGCACTAAGCTTATATCGTGTTGCAATAGTACGGCTGCTAAGTAATGTCGTCCAGGGATCAGAATTGACTTTCAATCTCGGACGTTGTGGTCGTTGTATCAGGCCAATCCATGTCCCTGCCGGAGCAGCAAAGTTTGACCTCATCCCGCGCCCGAAGCTGACTGCAGCAACGACACGATGTTCCACGCAGTGCAAAAGAGCGAAACAATGCACTGCGTCTGTTGTATCTTTGTCCGTGGCGAGCTGTTGCGATTCCAAGTGCAAATTCAATGCAGAATTTGCCTCACTTTGCACATATCACAGCGAATCTGAGTGACCGCGCCACTCTCGCAGTGTCTCGGATGTGGAGTGATCCTGTCCAAGGGTAAGCATGACACTCAATATCGTGTGTATATCCGTGTTGAGCATGGACTTCTCGATCGAACGATCATTCGATAATGCGGCATGCCCTCCACGCCTCACAAGACCAGACTTGGGCGGATTCATGCACGGTCACCCGCTTCGAGCGCGGCAGTTGAATCCAGGAGGCGGTCCGCAGGTGTCTTTGCTCGATGCTATTTGGAGCTATTCGATTTATCAGCAATTCGCTATTTGGAGCTTTCTCCAACACCTTCGCATTGGAGCCTCCGGCGGCCAGAATAGTTTTGCTAACCTTTCTAACGAGCCTATGCCTCACGCGCTCGGGTATCGTACGCCCGTCGCTGTCCTCGCAAGCTCGGGCTCCTCGGTACTCACTCTTGAGCGCCTCCGACGGCATTCAGAGTGCCAGTGTGATCTGCTGCATCTGAGCCTTCCATCGTCGACAAAAATCTCAGGCTTCTTGCAAGGATCCTGAGGAAGTGATCAGCATTTGAACACGGGCAGAGCGCGGCCAACATCCTCGGACAGAGCTGGGAGAACTTTGCAATTTCATCTTACCTCTTCGGCGTTGCAGTTTCTTTTCGAGAGGTCAGCTGTGGTTCAGACAAGTCACTCATCTCGTCGACCTACCCGTTGCCGCCAGGCTGGTTGGTTCCGGATCGACAGTCCTGGCAAGCAGAACGTCAGAATGGTTATACGAGAGATCGGAATGTACTGAAGCTCACCGCTGCGAAGACACAATAACCTCCTCCGTGCGGAAAGTTGCCACGGCGGCAGGCATCTACTGGAGTACCAAGTGTCCGGCTGAGAGCAAAGAGTATCAGTGTCAGCAAAGTGTCGAAAATGTTCGAGCCGGGCCAACAGGCCATGAGATATGCTGAAGACAAGCCTGGAAGACCCTGAACGCACAATCTGAACGTGCAGAGATGCACCATCCCATGAATGGAGCGCCAGCAGAAATAGTGAGATCGCGGATGACCGCCAGGCAGATATCGGCGTGACAATCGCCGTCATCGCTTTGATTGGACTGGTGGTGTGGCATGGATCAATTGGAGTTGTGAGCCATCGTGGGCTGGAGCTGGGCGGCCGCGAGGTGAGGGAAACCGTGTCAATGATCGTGAATCAGGCCAAGATATCAGACCGCGTACTGGCACGCAGACACGCCGGTGACAGCGGTACTTCACTGCTCCCTGCCGTCAAACTCATTCCGAGAAGATGCAGAAACTCCTCGGCCTCGCCAAGAGGCCTGCGCTAGCCTGCTGTGGTTGACCCTCCACCGCCCCCGTGCTATCTCGAGGACGAGGCAAGGAGTATGAGAGCTTGCGAAAGAGTAATGAAAGTTCGAGACCAGAGAGAGAAAGAGATAGTCTGTACCTCTGGTGCTTGACGAGGTCGTGGCGGAGCTCGACGTTGTCGTTGGTTGTGTAAGCACTTCACGGGGGCCAAGTGGTATCTCGACACAATCAGTGTGGTGAACAATCAATCCTTGGATTGACCAATCCACCGGATTGGTTAATCCATTAATCAATCCTCGCTATTTCTCAGCATTGCAGGGGTGCCAATCCACTAATCCTCATGTTGAGCATAGATTGACGGATTAATTAATTAATAGTGTTGTTAGATGGATTAGTGGATTAGTAGTGGATTAATAGATTAAAGGATATAGCTTGGATTAAGGGATATAGTTGTATATATATCGACACCTCCGGCCGCAGATTCGAGCACGACGGCGCACATCTCTTACTTACGCAATCGACTCGTACGGAAGCTAGAAACGACGAATCTGCTATTAAATAGTCGGCTAATAAGAAGGCTAGAAACTCCTTTAGTTTTCATAACTTAGCCGCGGTCATGTTTATAGTAGTGTGCGCGGTTAAGGTGTTGTTAGTAAGGCTCGTAGTAAGGCTCGTAGTAAGGCTCTTAGTAACTATATTATCCGGCTATTGCGTCTACTAGCATAGCTTCCGGCTTGAACTAAGCCTATAATATAGCACCTTTACGAGTCTAGCTTCGTAGTAACGCTAAAGCGGCAATAGTGTCTTCTTTAAGGCGGTTGCGGCGGTTAGTAACTATAAGTCCGGTCGCGCTAAATAGACGCTCTAGCTCGTCGCTCATCGGCGGCGTTGTAAGGATATCTAATGCTATACGTATTAATTAAGGCCATTCGAAGCGCTTCTTCTACTACTACGCGTAGGGGTCGTCGATATATTGTTTGTTTGTTTGTTTGTTCCATTTACGTCCTATAGGAGTCTATGACTATGTAGGACGGCTGTCTCGCGACAGCAGTCTATCTATGTACAATCGTTGTTCTCTTATATCTCTTAACCTTAGGGAAAGACCCGTGCCTAGGATAGTAGCAAGCTAGTATCGAAGGACTTTAAAGAAAGACAAATAAGGAAAAGTAAAAGGAGTGTAGGCTAGACGGTCTCGTCTTCGCCTCTTACTAGGTGCTAGGACCTAGAAGCAATCTTTGTATCCGAGAGAAAGGTAGTAAGGTGTTTCCGGAGTTCCTTATCTTCTACTATTTCTAGTAGAGATTATGCTTGTCGTAGCGGTAGTAGCCTAAATACATCGTAGATAGGGCAGCTATATACGAGGTGTTCTGCTATTTCTCGTCGTCCGTAAGGGCAGTCTAGCGTCGTTACGTGTCTAAAGCGATAGAGATAGGACTTTAGGTATCCGTGTCCTAATAGGATAGTATAGAAGGCACTAGTTAAAGCGCGTCTTCCTCCTATTCTATGTTTTCCTAGCGAGCTCTATAGAAATCGACTAAGGTAGCTATTTGTATTCCTAGGTACCTTATTAATCTCCCGTTGTCTTACTATTTCGTATTAGGTTTTCTAGACGCTAAAGAGATCGTCTTTTGCGTAGTTAGCCCTCTCGTGTTCTACGAAATGCTTGTATTATTAGAGTCGATAACAGAGTAGTTGTATCTATGTTCTCTATCGTTTTTGTAGAAGTGTCTCTCTCGAGTCCTTATATCAGACTTCTCGCGTATCCGAAGGCGCGCTTTAGATAGCGAGTCTTATAGGGTAGTTTTCGGGTAGCTTTGCTACGCGTAGAGAGTATAAAATTAACTATCTCTCTAGGCGTAGATCCGGGGGGAAGAGATTTAACTCTACTTCGGACAGGACGTTTAAGGCGGTACGGAAAATGCCTAGGATCTTTCTACAAGCTTTACTTTGTAGAGATACTAGAGGTTTTATACTCTTTTTCGACCGCTACCAAACCGGGGCCCCGTAGTCTGCTATTGTAGTAACGCAGGCTAGGTAGATCTTTCTTAACGATATAGAAGATAGACCGCGTTCGGTATTTGCTAGTCTTTCTAATCGATAGAATGCCGCTTATGCTTATGCCGATCTTATTGCAATATGCTCCTTAAAGGTAAGACCGGCGTCTAGCTAAATCCTAAGCTACCTTATCGCTTTCTTTGCTAGGCGAACAATATTACTATTTAGAAGAATTACTAGGCAATCGGACCCTTTCCCTTTTAAGAAGTGTACTAGGTCTGTCTTTGCTAGGTTAAAAGCAATCGAGTTCTTCTTTCCTAGGTCTATTAGCCTTCTTACCTTATGTTCTAGTACCTTAGAGTTCTTCTTAAGGGACGTAGACGAGGTAGATAGTCTAATGTCGTCGACATAGGAACTAGGAGTAACTCCTTATAGCGAGAAGAATATATTGCGCATATAGATAAGAAAGAGGATAGGAGACATTAGGCTGCCTTACAGAACGCCGATCTCTACGTCCTAGAATTCCTATATCTGTCCGTCGAATGCTATTCGTAAGCGTCTATTACTTATAAACGACTAAACCTAATATATAAGGCTATGCGGAAGCCTTAACTAGATTATTATTCTTAATAGTCGGTTCTTTGTAACGTAGTCGTATGCTCCTCTTACGTCGAGGAAGATAACCGAAGTCTTCTTTTTCTTTCTTCGATTCTCCTTAATTTCGTTCGTTAAGAGAAGCACTATATCGATAGCCGATTTCTTCTTTCGCCCTCCTAACTACGAGTCGTGTAGAAGGGGCTTTGTCTCTACGATAATCCCTAGGCGTTTTGCGAGTATTCTCTCGCTAATCTTACCGAGGCAGTTTAGGAGAGAGATAACTTAGTAGGCCTTAGGGACCGAATAGTCTAGTTTTCCCGGCTTTGCTAGAACTACGCCTGTCGCAACTTTCTAGCATTGGGGGTAGTGTCCTTCGTCGAGTAGCCTACTATATATACGTAGAAAGGTAATAGGAATAGCGCTGTACGCTTTACTAATAATAGCTTACGTAATACCGTCTAGGCCCGGCGTTTTTCCTTTTACTATCTTCGTACTACAGGCGGCAGCGAGTTCCTCTTTAGTTAGCGTAGTCTAGCCCTAATCCCCGGCTGTATACGCTTCCTAACGGCTAGGTAGAAGTTCCTTAGCAGGAGGGCGCGGAAATAAGGCTTCGGAGAAGGCCTTACATTTCCCCTCGAAAGAATCTTCGTTGTTTATCGTAGGTATCTATCTTCGGCTACTATTCCTAGTATAGGATATAGCTTTAAAGATAGATTTCGAGTCTTCTTTTTTAAGGAAAGCGTTCTAGTAGTTCTTCTTAGCTGTTTTAATAGCCTAGAAGTACTCGTTTCTCGCTTTCGTATACGCCTCTTTCTCGTCTAGCGTCGGCGTACGTCTGTAGGTAAAGGTCTGTCTATATGTTCTAGACATTGTACGGCGTAGCGTGCGTAGCTCTCTATTCTACTAAGGTTTTGCGCAGGCGTGTACTACTTTCTCTGGGATTGCTCCCTGCATCGATTCGGTAATATACGAGGTAAAGGAGTCTACGATGTCGTCGAGGGAGTTCGTATAGTTAATAGACGTCGCCTTGCTTATTAGGAGATCTGTAAACAGTTCCTAATCCGCGGAAGCTATATTTAGTACTACTTTCTTCTGTTAGGCTCGATTTTGCGCGCTAATAAGGTCTATAGATATAGCCTTATAGTCTAAGCCTATCGGAATCGTTCTCTAGTCGATTTCTTTCGTAGATAAGGATCCTTTTGTAAACGTAAGGTCTAGGACCGACTCTGCGTCTAGGTGCGGCCTATAGAAGGTCCCGACACCTATCGTATTACGTAGAGTAAAGCCCTAGTCTTCTATCCACTCTATAAATTCGCGGGCACTAGTAGTATCCTTTCCCCTCGGATCCTAGGACAGGTGTCTAAGGTTAAAGTCTCCTACTAGTAGAGTGTTTAGAAGGAACGTGTTGCGTAGAGAGTAGAGGCTTCTCTCTATTATTCGTCGGTTTTACGGGTTCTCGGTATCCCGAAGGTCCTTCTCGTTATAGAGATTAACTATCTAGATCTTATTGCCCTTCTTGTCTAAAATAACAAAGGAAAGTATGTCGCTGTCGTCTAATAAAATAGGAGAGATATTAACGTTAAGTCTTATGCTAATATATAGCATTGTTCTTAGCCGGATCGTCGAATCCGTAGTCGTTAGGAATAGCTAGTTATAATCCCGGTGTACGATAGATCTTGTCTCTTTGTAGCCTGTTATCGGGTCTTCTATAGTCCACGGTTCCTAGACTAGTAGAAGGTCGGCTTTCTGCTTAACCGCGACGTCTAAGGTAGACTCTATAGCCTCGATAGATTAGTTAAGATTAACATAGAAAATCCGTAGAGAGTGTTCTAACATATAGAACGTTCTAGGGGCCTCCCTTTCTATTGTATACGATCCTTCGCCTTCTTAACTCTTAGGCTGTCCGCGCCTACGTATAGACGGTTTTAAATAGCCCTTTTTGCCTCCTCCTCGGTAGCAAAACCTACTAGAACTGTCGCCCTAGTAAGAGTCCTTCTTCTCTCTTCGTTTGTTAGCTAAATTAGGGTGCCTGCGAGTTTAAGACCTCTATTAAAGGTCTTAATTTCTCGTTAAATGTCCTATAGGCCCGTTAGCGTGTTAAAGTTTGCGGTCGAGACGCCGTAGACTACGACCTTATGCTAGAGAGAGTCCTCTATTACCTATGCCTCGCCTACGATATCGGTAACCTTAGTAAGGCTATTAATCGTTTATTAGCGGGCTTTCTCTGTTACAAAGTTTAGGATAATGTTACCCTAAACTAATTTCTTTATCGCAAGGATAGCTAGCTCTTAGTCTTCGCCTTTAAGAGCGTTGTTGATTTTGTCTCGGGTTGCGATCTAGTCGAGTTCCTTCTCTTTATCCTTTAGTACAAGGATAAGAGGCATCGGTTCTACTTGTTCTTTCGGCTTACTAGCCCTCCGGGAGACGGTCGTCCACTATTATTGTTATTGTTGTTATATTGTCTTAGTTGTCGAGGAGGTAGAGGTAGAGGTAGCGGATCCGCTATCTCCCTTAATAACGTCTATGAAAGTAGGCTTCTTCGCCTATGCTGCTAGTTTCTTTGTTGTCGTTTCTAGGTTCGAGACTTACTTTACGAGGATTTAGGACGTTATCCTAAAGTCTATACACTTGGTAAAGTGCCGAAAGACTTCGAGAAGGTCGAGAACCCGGGTTTGTTCTTCTAGAATCCCGCCTAGATCCCCCGCCGCTTCGACTAGTAGCTATCGGGCTTGTAGGATCTTCTTGTTCGCGGGTATGCGAGAGAGTGTTTGTTTCTTTCCGAGAGAAGGGCTACGAGTCGGGGAGCTACTAAATTCGAAGGGGTTTTGCCTTTTCCTAGGTAGGAAAGGAATGCCGGTTCTTTTTAGTAGTTCCTTCGGTAACGGCAGGGTTTTAAGAGACTTAAACGTAACTTCCTCGTCCCCTCTAGCCGTAGCTTTTAGAGTCTAAGGGGCTAAGCTTGCGTCTGTTATTTCTATTTCCGTCTCGGTAGATATTGTCTTATTATTATTATTTGTTATTTAAAAAGAGGCTTAGCAGTCTTATACTAAGAAGGCTGCTTATTTATCTCTATTTCTAATCGCGTTCGGGTCCTAGCCTACTTACGACACTAGGGCACTCTTCTCCCTACTATACAAAGTAGGAGAAGGTATACTTTAAAGAGGAGAGAAGAGATATATAAATATACCTCTACTTTTAGGAAGTACTCTAGCCTATAGTAACGTGCGTCTTTATAATAGGCTTTAGAGGCGTTCTATAGGTAGCCGTAGCAGGTTTAGGACAACCTTTGTCTCTAGGGAAAGGTAGGCCTATACTCTATATAGAGTATCTAGCTATATAGCTAGTACTATTACTCTAATCCCTAGAGGTGCAAATTCGTCCTTACTAAACTATACTGCTCCTTTAGCTTCCTCTCTCGGCGGCGTAGGACAATAGGTAACTCTAGTGTAGAGAGAACTAAGTGTATATATATGTTTATATATCCTAGGAACACTACTCTTGTTTAGCCTTTAGCTCTTTTAAAATTCGACTAAATTAGGCGTTTAATAGCTAGAATAAAAGCTCTCGTCGAGGGCTTTTAAACAGGCTACACGGCGTCCGAATCGGCGGCGTATTAGTTGTATTATGGTGTATTAAAGTGTCGTAGTATAGGTTATAAACCTTCCTTATGCAATGCCCTAAACAGGGAATATTTCGAGTGTAGGGGAGGTAAGGTCGGAATAAGGTTTCGAAGGTGGGGGCCAAATCCCGGAGTTTAGGGTCCAACTTTCAAAATTTGCACCCCAAAGGGGGCAACAAGGTGAATCTTTGAACTCTAGTAGCGGCGTAGGTTTTAAGGGCAGCGGGGTGAATGCGGGTTCGTTAGAACGGCCTTAATAAGGGCTTTCGAATAGTGCGTGTTTGGTAATAATCGGGTCAATATTGGGTGTGCAATGGAAGTGCGGATGTCGATGGGGTCGTCGATATAGTAGTTATAGTTAAGGCTCGTATAAAGTGACTATTGCTTATTAAGTGTTGCTGCCGGTCGCCGCTCCTTAGCTCGTTCTTCGTTACTACTGCCGGCTATAGCTACGAAGTCGGACGGCTCTTAGTTAAGGACTCGGTTATGTCGTCTACCGGTTATATAAGGTTGTAGTTGTAAGGCTAACTATAAGGGCGTAATCGTATCGTCGTCGTCGTCGCTATTAAAGAGGTCTAGCTTCTTTAAATAGTTAGCCTATATGTCCTTTAATTTAGCTTCTACGTTAGTAATCTACGCCGTTCTACTACTCTATTACTTCCTTAACTAAGCTATATTGTAGCGCGGATAAAGGACGACCGCGGCGACGTAGACCGGCGTATTGTCTATAAGGGTGTAGTAGGCATCTAGCTTCTTCTACGCGAGGTTAATGTTAGCGCGGAAGTATTACTCTTAATTTAGCTCTACCGCCTTAGGAAACTATATAATAACCTCTATAGCGTTGTCGACGTTGTATATACGTTTGTTGTCCTCGAAGTAAGTAAGCAGCTTCTTAAGGACTAGCAACACAAGCTATATCTAACTATGTCGTCTAACCGTGCCTTAAAGTCGAAGAGTAGCTGTAGCTAAGGGCTTTAAGAGAGTGTAGTATTGCTATAATATACGCTAGTCCTTATACGAGAGGCGGTTATTAAGAAGGGATAGACGCTATCGCTTAGCCGGTCGCTAGTTCATAGGCTTATAGCCGTTCTTGTAGTCGTAGGCATTCTACGAGGTGTTAGTAGAAGTAGCGATATTTATTGTACGTTTACAAACCTTATAAGCGGTCTACTTATTAACCTCGAGCTGTACGAAGGCGTCTAGTGCCTCTCGGAGCATAAGAGCGCGTTCAATTATAGTATACATACTGTTCTACCTTATGTCGTTATTACGGATAAGACGGTAGATCCTTACCTTAATAACATAGTTAATATACGGCTCCGCCTATAGCGAAGCGAGCAGCTCCTTACGCTAAGTCGACTAAAGGATATAGGTAACGAGGTTGTAGAGTTTACTAACTAGTCCCTTACGCCGCTACGTAAGGAGTTGTTTACGCTCTTCCTTACTATCTCGGTCTAGCTCTAGCTCGAGCACGTCGTCGTCGCTAGTATATCCGACCATAAGGGCCTTAGCTACGAGGTTAAGGATATAGCCGACATAGCGTAGTCGTCGCTTAATAGCGTCGAAGTCGAACTCTACTACGAGAGCGGCTATGCAAGTGTCGTTGTTAGCTACGTTGTCGCTATAGAAGTAGCCGATAGAGCCGCGAGGAATCGAGAACTAGTAGATAATTGAACTAGTCGTTTTAGTAATGTTAACTCTACTATAAGCACTATAGTAAGTAGGTAGGCCGAGCACGAAGTTCTAGAGTTTACCGCTATTGTCGATAAAGTATATAATAAGGCCAGCGAGCGCAATGCTATTCTTTAACGTCTATATATCTATTAAGAAGTAAATAAGTCCAATCGCTCTTACGAGTAGCTTAGTAATCACGCCGAGATAGCTATCGTACGCCTTATGGATCTAGCGACTTATAGTCGTATAATCCGGTAATAAGTTCTAAACGAGAGGGTTTAGGTTAATAAGCATTAAACGCTAGTGCTCGTTGTCGACCTTACGGAAGGGTACGTAGTAGAAGATAATCTACCGTAATAGATTGCTCTTAAATCGACCGGCATTAAAGGTGGCCGCGAAGCGACTAACAGTAATATAGTTAGTCTCTTTAGGTAGACCGAAGAGATTAGTAACCTTCCGCTTCTTCGGTAAGGCTAAATATACTACGGTAATCGGTCTATTACGGTTAATCCTATACGCCTCTTTTATATGTTTGCTAGAGCTACTCGTCTAAGAGCTAGTCTAGTATCTATAAGGGATGCTCGAGCGTACTTAATAGTACGTCCTATAGAGCTAGTATTCGAGTTGTTTGTTACCCTTAATCTTGTTTAGCCGATAGCTATACTTCTATACCTATAAGTCCTTATTAAGTAAGGAGACGGCGATAGTATATCCCTTAAGCGAGTAGCGAGTAAGATTAAGGCCCTCGTAGCTACGGATCGGTGTAGGAGCCGGTGCTTCTACTATAATACTATTATAGTCGTTCGTACGTTAGAAGTCGGTAGGGATTAGTACCTCGGAGGCGGCGAGCGATGCGGTTAGAGCGCTCTCGAGGTCGGTATCGTTAACGTCGGTAATATCGGTAACGCGCGAGGATAATAGGCGTAATATAGTAATAGTATTAATAGTCGCGTAAGGGAAGGAATAAAGCTAAGAATTAGAGTGTCACATCTGCCTCCGCCGAATACCGACAATCGGCATCTGATCCCCTGCCTCAGCGGCATATGCACCCCTACTAGGGCCTTTTGAGCTCGTTTAAGCCAGATTGCGCCCGTAGTATAAGGATACGTAGAATCTCCTCCTTCTAAGAGAGTATCGAATCGAGTCCGTTCTAAAGTGATTTATACTGCTACTCTATTCTTAACTGCACCTTTTACACACGATTCGATCTACCCTACAGCACGACGAATTACTTCCGAGATGGCTTCGTCTCGTCCCGGCCTATTAGGGAGCAAGAGCACCCGTCGCCGTGCGAACGAACCCGCTAACGACCCGGAGACTATAGAAACCCCCACTTAGACTGCCGTTGGCGACGACGAAGACGCCGAAGGCGGGCCTAAAAACCCGGAAGAACCTATCGGGCACTAGGATGCCGCTAACGAGGGCGAAGAAGAACCGGAGAACCCTCTACAGGAAGAAGACACCCCACCTGAGGAAGAAGAAGACGACATTAATGAACAAATCCGCAAGGAAGAGGCCGCTACCGTCAGACAGGAGCGCCTCCTCTAGCTTAGCCTACTCTAGGTACGCAACAAGGCTATAAGGGACCGCATCGCCCAGGTATAGAACGGATCTATCCCTACTGTCCTGCCCGATGCCCTAGTTCGGCTATCCGTCCCTAAGAACGCGCTCCTAAAGGCCCGGAATCCCTACATCTTCGAGGGAAAGAACCGCGCCGACTAGGAATAGTAGCAGGAAGACATTAACCGAGCAATCAACCGGGCTAGCATAGCCACCGACGAAGAAAAGATAGAATTCGCTAAAGAATAGATGGCAAGACCCTAAAAGCAGCACTAGAAGCGCCACCTTCTCGACAAGGCACCTGTTCGGCCAACATAGAGCGACATACAGCTCGTAATGCTGGATTCTATAGGTACAAAAGACGAACGTACCTAAAGAGCTATGGACAACATTAAAGAGGCCAAATAGGGCGACAGGACCCTAACCGGGCTAATAAACTACCTAAAAGAACAGTAGGATAAGATCGGTTACACCGACATTCCTAGGATGATCTACGAATTTAAGGGAGCTCTTACCCCGGCGGTTAGAAACAGGCTCGAACAGGGCCAAGTTACCCTTACGACCCTCGTAGATGCGGAGGAACGAGCTAACATATCGTACCGACAGATACAAGAATTTAACAAAAAGCGCTTAGCGAAGACTTCCGTCGACGAGACTAACAGAAGGCGCCTAAACAAAAACAACAAGCCCCCGAGTAGGCCGAGAAGGGCCAAAACCCCCCCGAAGGCGGCTAATAAGGAGAAGTCGGCTACCGCCTACTAGACATATAGCAAAGAGGGCCACCGGCGCTAGGAATGCCCTAACAAGGACCAGTCGGGAAAAGGGAGAGCCCGCAGTAGATCTCCTCTGATCGCTGCGGGTTAAGTCTAGTACTTAGAGGCCTAAAGAAAGGCTACCGAGCTAGGAGGAATTCCCCGAACTACAGGGGAAGGGCTAATACGCCTTAAAGCGGAGATGCAGGGTCCTAATAGGACTAAGACACTCCGAGCACTACTCGATTGCGGAGCGTAAAGCAACTTTATAGACAACATAGCAGCCAAAGAGCTAGGCCTAAGCCCCGAGTTGGGGCAAACGGCCTAATACGTGGTACTAAACGGCTAGAGGATAGCTGTTTAGGGAGAATGCCGCGTCCTATTCAAAGTAACGGACACTTAAGGACATATAAGAGGATATGTAGAAACCTTCGCAGTCGGAAGAATCCACGGGTTCTAACTAGTCCTCGGCATGCCCTAGCTAGAACGATAGAACCCGAGGGTGAACTTCATCCGCAAAAGCGTTACCTAGAAGGGGACGAAAGGCAGACAATAGAGGCCGGTCAGGCTCGTCTTACCTAAAGAGTTCTAGAAGGACGCCTCCGGCATCCCTTCGGGGCGCGTTTAGGCCCTTGCCGCTTAACGTACAGACGACGCGCTAAAAGAACCGGAACTTCTAAGCGAATTCTCGGATTTCGCGGACGTTTTCGTAGAAGGAAACGAGTCCCTTCTCCCCGAGATAGGGCCGAATGAGCTCAGTATCGACCTCGAAGAAGGCAAGGAGGCCCCGTACAGCCTATTGTACAACCTCTCTATAACAGAACTAGAGACTCTACGCAACTACCTCGCCGACAGCCTAGAGAAGGGGTAGATCCGCCCCTCGACCTCCCTAGCGGGGGCAGGCATCCTCTTTGTAAAGAAAAAGGACGGTAGCCTACGTCTATGCGTCGACTATAGGGCCCTAAATGCCGTCACTATTAAGAATAGACACGCCCTGCCCCTCGTCTAGGAATCTCTAGACCAGTTAGCGCCGGCAAAGTTCTTTACAAAGCTGGATATACGAGACGCGTACTATCGCATCCGAATTAAGGAGAGTGACTAGTGGAAAACTACCTTTCGGACGAGGTATAGCCACTTTGAGTACACTGTGGTCCCGTTTGGGCTGACCAACGCCCTAGCAGTGTTCCAAGGATACATGAACTACGCCCTCCGGGGCCTGCTAGACCACTATGTTGTAGTATACCTCGACGATATCTTGATATACTTACAAGACGCCGAAAGCCACAAGAAACACGTTAGGATAGTCCTCGAGAGACTTAGAAGACACCGACTCTTTGCTAAACTGTCGAAGTACGAGTTCTTTAAGCGGCAAGTCGGCTACCTTAGGTTCGTAGTAACCCTAAAAGGGGTCGAAATAGAGGCAGAAAGGATCTAAGCTATCGCTAACTAGCCCCTTCCGGCCTTAGTTAGGGACATTCGCATCTTTATCGGATTTGCGAACTACTACCGCCAGTTTATTAAGGGATTCTCCCGCATAGCTAGCCTACTAAACCGCTTAACAGAAAGAGGCCTAAATAGTGCTAAAGGAGGATACCGACAGAGAAAGGAGGAATTAGTTCCCCTCGAACTCTTACCTAACGCAGTACAAGCATTCTAGCAGTTAAAGACTAGGTTTATTAAAGCGCCTATCTTGCGGCATTTCGACCTAAAACTGCCTATCCGCGTCGCAACAGATGCCTCTAGGTTCGCTATCGGGGCAGTACTATCCTAACCGCATAAAACGGAGGGCAAAATGTACTAGCACCTAGTAGCCTTCTTCTCTAGCAAGATGAACGCGGCCGAAAGGAACTATAACATACACGATTAAGAGCTTCTCGCTATAGTCGAGGCCTTTAAGCACTAGAGACACTACGTTAAGGGCGCTTCGCACTAAATTAAGGTCTTAACAGACTATTACAACCTAAAATGGTTTATAATAACTAAGCAACTAAGCCGAAGACAGGCAAGATAGGCAGAGCAGCTGTCAAACGTCGACTTCCGCACAACGTACAACCTAGGGTCGCTTAATGCCGCCGCGGACGGAGTAAGCAGACGCCTAGACTTAGAAGATAGGGACTACTCGGGACGGTGGATTAACGAAAGCGACAGTGCTCCTACATTAGACACCCTTCGGCACTAACTGGGTCTGTCTAAGGGAATAACGGCCGAATCTAGCCCCGTTTAGTCTATAATAGCAGTTATAACCTACTATCTGCAGCTCGCTAGGACCTACTGTAGCAAAACGTACATAATAGCGAGCACTCTAATGGAAGAATCATCAGACTCCCCGCTAATTAATATAATACGCGAAAGCCTAAAATATAACCCTATAGCATCGACAGTCAAACTAGCTATGAATAACCCGGATCCGCCGGAATAGACCTAAAGGTAGGCCATACAGGGCGAATTCCTCTTCTACGAACGGAAACTGTACGTGCCGGCGGGCCTAGTACGCCTAGCAGCTCTCCGCTAGTGCTATAACGATCCCCTGGCCGGCTACTTTAGCTTTGAACGGACCCTAGAGCTGTTACAACGGTCGTTCTACTGGCCAGACATAAGAAAATACGTTAAGGACTACGTAAACAGCTGCCAGACATACGACAGGGCGAAGCTACAGCGACATAGCCTATATAGAGAACTCTATGCGGAAGCTCTACCAAACGGGCCCTAGGAGGACCTAACATTGGATTTCATTACCGATCTGCCCCCAAGTACGTTTATAGGGTACACATACGACTTAATCCTCGTCGTTATGGACAGGTAGTCCAAAATGGCCTACTACATTCCCGTACAGAAGGACATTAACGCCGAAACCCTCGCGGAGGTCTTCCTAAGAGAAATCTTCCGCCTTTACGGAACTCCTAAGTTAATTACGTCCGACAGAGGACTAATCCTTACATCCAAGTTCTAGAGCACGCTTTGCTACTACCTTAGGGTCCGAAGGGGCCTAAGTACCGCATATTACCCCCAAACGGACGGCTAGACGGAACGTTAGAACCAAACGCTAGAGCAATACCTACGAGTGTACTACAACTACGAACAGGACGACTAGGCACAGATGCTGTCGGTAGCCGAATTCTCTTACAACGATAGCGTCTATGCGACAACAGGGGTAACACTATTCCAAGCATATAACGTTCGCGATCTAATTGCTGCCAGATGGCCCGACCTACCCTAATTAGAGGGCAAAGCTCCTAGTGCGGCGGAAATAGCGCACAGAGTAATCGGCCTACAGAAAACGCTACATAAAAGACTAGCTGCGTCATAGGAGAGACACGCACGATACTACAATGCTCGCAAAACTGCGAAAACATATAAGGTTGGCGACCGTGTGTACCTCTCTACCCGATATTTGAAGTCTATCCGGCTGTCGGAAAAGCTCGATCACAAGTATGTCGGCCTATATAGGATTAAGCGAGTCGTGAACGACGTCGCGTACACGCTGGAACTACCGGAAACGATAAACATCCATCCTACGTTCCACATCTCCCTACTAGAGGAGGAAAAACCTGCTAAGATTACCGAACGGGCCTAGAATAGCCTAAAGGAGATCCGATTAGAGGAACCCGACGTTTACGTAGTAGACAAGATCCTAAAGCGTAAGAAACAACACGGCAGATGGATGTACAGGATCGCGTAGAAGGGCTGGCCCGCGTCTGAAAACACTTGGGAACCTGCGACTTATATTAGCCCTACTACGATAAGAGCATTTAATAGAAGTACGGGAGGTACTAAGGGCGGTAGACTAGCACGATAGAGATACAAACGCGTTATTAGTCACCATTAAGGCCCAAAAGACACTAGTTAACACTACACTAACTCCTTAGTCCGGTTCCTAGTTACCTAAAAATTTTCTCTACCTTAGAAGAATTTTAATCTAATGAAATCCTAGGGGGGGAAATTAGGGGCTAAACGGGCCCCTAAGGACGACATTATTACACAACGAGAGACAATCGAGCACAGTAAAGTCATTTTGATTCCATCTGATCTATAAGTCGCCAAGTCGTAGCAAAAAGAAACAACCCGGGCGTTACCGCGCCTATAAGTCCTGAAACGAGCCTAAAAGAGGCTAAAAGAGACAAAAGAAACACGAAAAAGCGCTTACATGCTCATTCCTTAGGCTTAAGGTCCCTAGAGAGGTCGTACTCGGTCGGACGGAGCACTCCCTCTACAACGGAGGCCTTCGAGCCCTTCTTAGCGCCCGTACGGGTATAGACGGTGTCTAGAGCGGCCGAAAGGGCCCGAACGCGACGCCTTAGGCGGTCCTCGGTAGATCCTTGGGCCAGAATAAGTCGCTTACGGGGGGTGTTGGGCACGTCTTCACCCTATTAGGGTTAGTAGGGCACTTTTGGGCAAGAAGGGACCTAAATACTCACAAGCTCCCTCTTTCGCTTTACAGCCTCCTTAGCGAGCAACTTCTCGCGCTTTCTAAGCACAAGCGGTCCCGTCTAGTTAAATTCGGCCTTGCCTTAGTGTAGATGGAGGCCGTTAACACCGGTGAAGGAGTTAAAGCGCCTAAAAGGGGGTTAACGGAGCCAAACAGACCCGAACTAACTACACATACCCCTTAATGCGTACGTAGACCGCCTTGTAGGCCGAACAAGCCGCCGCAGCTATCGCTCCGGTACTATCGGCAGCAATAGCGGCCCTACGGAGCTCATTAGCCCTCGTAATGTCGCCTTTAACTAGTTCCGGCATCTTTTAACCACATTAGCCCCCGAAAGCCCCCTTTTAACCCCGTGTGTACATACCTAGAAACAATCGCGGTTAGAGCAATTATAATACTTCAGGTAATATTCGTCCTTATTATTAGTTGCCCACTTATCCGGCGATTCGCGCGTAAAGAGGCAGAACTAGGCCAAATCGGCCTTGTTTAAGGGCTTGTTAAGGCAGTTGACGCACGGATTGCCCTTAAAGATGCCGTTAGCGGCGAATTGCTTACGTTAGGTCGCGATAGAGGCGGGTTGCGTCATAATAGGCTCGTTCGGTCGCGGATAGGGTCGTTTGGTAAGAATAGCGGTTTTTCGATGAAATTCGAGGTCGTCCGGTAGAAAATAGGGCTAGGAGGGAACTGAACGCCACGTTAGCACTATACAGGCTACAAATGCCCCTTAGGGGGGCACTTTTGGACCTGTTTGGCCATCGGATGGGATTAAGTCATACTTACTAAGTCTGCACAAGGTTGTTAAAGAAGAGAAGAACTCGAGGGATCCGAGCCTAGGTTTTAAAGCCGCAGTGGACCCTAATTAAGGCCTTAGGCTATTAAACTTGGCAAACACCAAAAAGAATTCACTCGAGGTAAAACTGTTCAGAGCGCGACGCTCTACGCAAGGAGGGGGGCTATGTCATATCTGCCTCCGCCGAATACCGACAATCGGCATCTAATCCCCTACCTTAGCGGCATATGCACCCCTACTAGGGCCTTTTGAGCTCGT
This sequence comes from Zymoseptoria tritici IPO323, assembly GCF_000219625.1. Classification (NCBI taxonomy): domain Eukaryota; kingdom Fungi; phylum Ascomycota; class Dothideomycetes; order Mycosphaerellales; family Mycosphaerellaceae; genus Zymoseptoria; species Zymoseptoria tritici. Next base: position 2,516,832 of record NC_018212.1, on the reverse strand, counting down.
TTGAGCCAGATTGCGCCCGTAGTATAAGGATACGTAGAATCTCCTCCTTCTAAGAGAGTATCGAATCGAGTCCGTTCTGAAGTGATTCATACTGCTACTCTATTCTTAACTGCACCTTTTACATAGAGTTTAACGGTACGGCTTAGTATCTCTAGCGCTAGTATTATCGACTTCCTACAATGCTAATTATAACACCTTCCTAATATCGTAGAGTTATAAGAAGGGGCGCGTTCGAAAGCGCGAGAGCGTAAGTTAAATATAGAGTTTAGTATATGTCGATGTTATAAGGTTTAACATTGTTTTAATGGATTTAGCTGTTAACTAATTAAATAGAGGGAGATTCGTATAGCTAAAAGTCTAATCTTAGATCTTAAAACCTTCCTAGATTTCTAGACTTAATATCTCTATAACTACATACCTAATAATACTTATTCTTTTTTTAGAGGAAAGCGCCGATAAGGATCTCTATAGTACGCCCTTACGAATAGCTATATGTAGGTTTCTTAGTAGAGAAATCTAGTATCAAGAAGTATATAATGTTAGATTAGAGCTAAGATGCGGCTCTACGCTAGTTTATACGCGGGGCCCCTAGGTTTCGGCTGCTCCCTAACTAATAGGATCGCTGGATTCTTAAGGCTCCGCAATTAGGGTTTACGCTTAGATTTACAACTTCTCTTCGAGTTCCTCGAATTAACCCTAACCTACACCTTTATAACAACAACGTCGCCAACACCGCTAACAACACCTCTAACTGCTAGGATTAACCAATCCGAGACCCTTTGGATTAACTAATCCGTCAAAATCGCTCCGCCTACGGCGAGCTGGCCTCCGGCGGTGCCTGCAGCAGGCAGATCCTTAATCCCTTAATCTATTGCTAATCCACCAATCCATTGCTAATCCACCAATCTATTGCTAATCCACTAATCCACCGGATTGACTAATGCCATAGATTGATTAATCAATTAATCAATCTGAACGACTGGCATTGTGGATACCAATTAATCAATCCTTAATGTGGTAGCAATTAATCAATCCACCCCCTTCGGGGATTGGTGGATTGATTGTTCACCACACTGGACACAATGCAGCTTCAGATCGTTTGTAATTTGCTGGACACAGTGCGTTATATTCTTTGTGGCCTCCTCGCTCGTGTCGAACGGAGCGTACAAGCCATCGAGTCCGCATTGATCCTTTCCCCGACCCACTTCCCCAGCCCTTCGAATCCAAGGTCTGCACCGCCCCACGCCGCAGACCAGCGTTCATGGTGCTGCTAGGGAAGCAGGCACGGATTGGAATTGGCGTCACATCGCCGTCGAGGAAGTCAGCAATATATTGGGCGAAGACAAGGTCTCGATGTGGGAGGAAGATATGAAGGCCGGAGGGATGACTGGGAAGTCTTCGTTCACAGAGACTCACCCGTTTCCATTGTTCTTGATGTCAGGATCACTGATGGGGTTGCAGTCCTCCTCTGAACAGGGTACAAGAGTCAGCTGTGTTTATTCCTCGACGTCGAAATTTCGCCTTCCGCTGTCGGAAATTGCACGGGATACTCACTGAAGACACACCAACTCTGTCCGCGCGGGAAGTCGCCGCGGCGGCAAGCGTCTACCACCGTCTTCCCGGCAAATTGACCTAAAACAGAAGGACAGAAAGGTTAGCAATAGTTCGAACAGGGTACAAGGGCAGACTGTAACCTGCTGGCATAGCCCGAGAGACAATCTCGGACAGCTGCAGGCGTTCTGTCGTTCGTTCTTACATTCGCAGAAGGGCCTTGATGCAGTGCACGGTCAGCAAAGACTCGAACGGAGAAGACAGGAAGAGCATATGAGACCTGCTGGCAAAGATCGAGAGAAAATTTCCAGCCACAGGTCTCATATCCTCCAAATTGCTTACCGCACGTTCTGGATCTGCGTATCACAAGTTAGCCAAGGACAGGGACGTTATCTGAAGAGGCCACTTGCTGTACAATAGCACTCTTTTTTGTAGCAGTTGTCCTGAAAGATGGACCAGTCAGCAAAGGCACGAAGAGGAAGGTGAATGCAGCTTCGAACGGGCGTTCGGTCCTTCTGCGTTTTGTCTTACCTCGCCAGCGTTGAATTCGCTGCGAAACAGAAGAGCAAAAGGTCAGCGACGGTTCGTTCGTCAGATTCTCGGTACAGGTTCGAATCTGTGGCCGAGGGACCAGAGAATTGCTCGATTGCAGTTCTTCGATTTGTTGAGCTTACCCGACGCTGGAGAATGGTCAGTGGAAGCTCAGTCGGAACGTGCATGCATCAGAACTGGACCCGCAGGCCTTCTGTGGGGGAGCTGATCTTACCATGGCACCATGGCGCAATTTCCCTTGCACTCGTCGTTGTTGTTGACGCACTGGACACATCTGTCAGTGATTGAGTGGCAACGGGATCAAGAGAGCCGTACCGTCTTCTTCCACTTGGACCAGTCGGTGCCGCGTGGGCGAAGCATGTTGGATCCGCCGACGCCTGGGACGTTCTCGAAGCCCATGTGAGCGAGGTCAAAGGCCAGAACAGCGGTGCACAAAGCGGAAAGAACAAGTGTGGTCTTCATGGTGAATGAGATGTTGTGGTAGTCCGGGAGTGTTGCGAGGAAAAGGAAGTGAAATTGGAGAAGGGCACCCGAAGCTTTTCAATGCTCGAGCGGCTTGCCAAGCACGATTTTCGACGGAAGCTTTCGACTCAGCTCCACCGCCAGCCTGGTCCGCTCGTGCTGGATCGTTACATCGCCTGTCTGCAAATAGCAAGCTTTCGCAAAAGTTCAATAGTGACCACATTGAATTTGCTAGGGACTGAACGTGGTGTTGCGGTGGAGGACCTTGCTGATCATTGACCCGTCAGATGTGTGAACCTTCGAAAGCCGATAGGACCAAGTTCTCGATCCTGGCAGTCCAAACACGGAGAAATATGGCACCTCCAGGGCGCAGGAAACGCTCAAAGCTGACCGCCGAAAAGCATCGTTGGGCCGTTGCGGTCTGGACTCCTGGAAAGTAAGCTGCCGATGCCCGAATGCGGCCTGCTGACATGCTACCCTCATTTCAGAAGCTTCGCAACTATTGTCGACATGGTTCGTAGAGTGGGATGACTCGCAGGGCTGTCCATGAACTCCATGATCCCGCGTGGAATAAGTGGCCAGTGCGAGTACGAGATCTGGGGTAAAATCCTGGCGATGCAACCAGTGGTGGTGAGATGCATATGAAGTTTGCGTAGCTGACACCAGAAGTGAGAAGGAGCTGAAGGGCGCCGGAGGCGGCACAAGCTTTCGTGCTCCAGCTTGCGATCGTGTTTGCTCGGAGCTGATTCCAATCCGGTCAGCGTATGGCTTCAAACGACTTCGTCATCGCAGTACAAATTCTCTTCGAGCAATTGTTGAGTGTCAGCGAGCCAGCACGAAAATCGTCCGCTTTCATCTCCGTCGCATTGCCGAATTCCTGCTTCGCCGCTAGACCCGTGACAATGTTTCCATGTCCATCTTCCTTCTTCTCGTCCAGCTTTGCGCCGTCATCAGGCCGACCCGACCCAAAGCTCAGATTCTCGCGCGGCAAGACATTGACATGCTCTGCAGTCGGACGTTCATGAGAAGTAGCTTCAACTCCGTCCGTGACTCGGATATCATCAACTCTCAACACCGCCATCGGCGCATACGTCCTCTTCCCTACCCCTCTTCTCGAGACCGTATGAACGGATCCATCCATCTCAGAAAGATGGACGCACCTAGCACGCTGAGCACACCGGTGTGCACAACGATGAAGGCAAAGATCATGACCGGCTCGGATCGTACGGCGATGCAAGATGGGTGGGCGAAGCTGAATGGCCAGGATCGGACAAGAGCTGTATCGGAGGCAGATGGGACAGGACCAGACCAGTGGCCAGTCCTTGCCGTCGGTTACGGTCATGTCGAGGTTGCGGCGGAGAAGGTTGCTCTGTGCAGTACCAGGACGCCAGGCGGCCGAGATAAGAGCGCGCATCGCTTGCCGAATAAAGCGGCAGCCACCACGCTCTCAAAAGAGAAGAAGTCGTCTTCCAGACACCGGGCGGTCCGATGCCAGACGTCTTCGCCATCAGCACGCTGAGGTCAAGGCGACTGAAGAATAGTCCAGATCCGGCGCCAATGCCGCCGGGAATGCCGACGGGTGTGAGCGAGTGTGAGACCGACAGCTATGCCGCCAAGATGACCGAGCAGTTGAACAAGAATCCGCGGTGTCAGACGAGATCGTCAGCACACCCGACAATGCGTGCGACTGTCGTCATAAGCGAGCACGCCGGTATCATGCATGAACCCACCGATCGCAGTTCACGCCGATGACGCGGTGGACGATGCGGTAGGAACAAAGGATTTGTAGTCTTCGCTGAACACAATGAACGGCAGCATGCGCTGTTGTGCTCGCGTCGATCGCATCAAGAAAGCCATCTCCAAACTCTTGCGAGACTGTCGGCCAGCATACCGCAAGAAGGCGCTGGATCAAAGCGATGCTGGCGCTGACCTTGTGCTTCTTAGTCCCTCCGCGCAGTAGATCATCGATACCAGAGAAGCAACCATAATGACCGCGGTCGAAATGCAGATTCGTGGTGTCCGTTGCCTACGATCCATATCCGCCAGTGTCGTGATAACCAGGTCAATCTGCGCGAAAGCTGAGGAAACGAGAACAGCTTGAAGGAGATGACGCTCCACGCCTGCGGACCAGGATCACCGGCGACAGACTGGCGAGGTGATGAAGCCAAGTGTTAAGCTGCAGACCGCGCCGGTGTTCTCAGGTGTCATGCGCAAGGAGTCGACAACGCACAAGCCCACGAAGGCGCAGGAACTTTCGAGGAGCGAAATGGCCACGCAGATGATGGCATCATGAGCTGCGTTCAAGTCATCCGCGTCGTAGGAGACGGTAGCCCGTGTAGTAATGGAAGCCGATAATGTTCATCTCATATCCGTCCGAGGGCGTCTTGCCAGATTCTCTTCTGACTCAACTGCTCGCTGTCGAACTCGCGAGCGCGAATCCTGATACCATCGATGGCTGATACCATCGAAGGCGTTCGGTAGTGTGGTTCCCCGGAACACAAGCGCAAGGTTCATGACGACTAGCAGTGCCATCCGTCATCTTTCCGGCGACAAGTGACAGAAACATATCTGTAGATCGAGGCCTAGACATTGGCCCGGAAGCCAGTGGTCCACCCAACCTGCTCGGTACTTCGTTGTAAGAATGTCCTTTGCTGCACCCCACAGGTCCTGTTCGCGCTCTCTTGACAACATCGACATCGTATAACTCCCGCGGACGACCAGATTAAGGAAGAAATATCTGTCCCGTAGAGGGGTCCCGGACCAATAGCTCCTCCCATCGATACCAGCAGGTGTGAGGACCTGGCCTGCCATCAATCTCTGCCATGATCAGATCTCTCCTCCGTTGAATCGCTCTTCCGGAAGGGTGGAGTGGATTTGGGAGCCGAGGAGAAAATGCACAAATGCTCAAAAGTGCGAAGAGCAGCATCAACGCCAAAGTGTAGGAGGCGAATGAGGTTCGTTTCCGTCCTCGCCCATGCTGGCATGTTGTATGGTCGCCAGATCCAAGCAGTCGTCCGCGGCGTCCAAGATTCCCGGGCATGTCGCTCGTTTTCGCCAGGCGTTGGCACAGACGGCACAACTCGGATACATCGGAGGAGTGCCACTCTTGGTGCACAGTCTTTGGACGGGATTTGATTGTGATCAGTGACCGTCGCCTGCAAAGTTTTCCACGAAGGATTCCGTTGGCACTTCTGGAGGTCGCAAGGTTTTGAGACCCTCCGCTTGCACGTTCTGTTGGGCGCGTGAGGAACGGGCTCCTGAACAGCTCTCGGGTTCATAAGGTCCTTGGCGGGAATTTGAGGCATGGATGTGGAGTCGATGTGATTCAGGACACTTTGGGCAAGAATAAAAAACGGAATGACAGGCAAAGGAACTGGCCTGAGGTCGCGGAACGAAAGGTCGAGAAAGACGCCGAGGAGGCGAGAGAAGGATGAGGAGAAGCGAGCGTAATGAGAAAGGTCAAGGAGAAAGAGTCGACGAATGTACTGACCGATTGCAGCGAGCACCTTAACGCTGGGAACTGCAGGCGGCTTTGCGTGCGAAGCCGTGCAACCTCACCACATAGATATGACGGCCGAGCCTGAATTGGCTCTGAAACGTACTGCCAGGACGTGGAAGAAACACTTACCAGATAGACACGCTCTCGCGAGCGGGAAAGTTCTGAGCAAACGTCCTGGCGAGCCAGCTTTGCATGCCACGATGTCGACACTGCGCGGTCTGCCACGAACGCTCACCTCGCTCGTCGACAGGATAGACGAGCATGTTTGGTGCAATGTGTCCAGCACTTCCCGAGCGTCGTTGTGCACGCATCTTTCTTCGGCAACGTCACGCCGACTGGCACCTGCTCAGTCGCTCCTCCGGGCTCTGGCTCCATGCTCTTCCGCTGCCCCCAGCGCTTGCCCGTCGACTCGCCTGGACGGGCAAGCGACGACGGTGAGACATATCCGCCCGAAGACTTAAGCCTCGCCGTGCACCTGCGATGTCGTCTCGGGGAGCGAAGTGATCTCATCCTCGCATGCTTTCGTCATAGCACGATGCGGCATTCGATGCCTCCGGCAAACGCAACAGCAGGATCTCCTGCATGGTGAGCATTCCCTCGCTATTCGCAGCACCTTCCCGTATTCGGGCATTTGGACCTGGTGGCGATGAAGTGGTACCAGTTGATGACACCGTGTCAGGCTGCTCGTTCCTCCAGCCTGCATCCCTTCCAGTGTACGACACTCGCAGTGCCGACCAGGATCGTTGCTCTTTCAGTTCGCGGAGGCTCCTCCGACTCAGAGCATAAACCGCATGACATTGTGGTTATCGGTGATGGCCGTTGCCCATCAATGTCCATTGCACTGCTGAGACACAGCTGTCGCGGTCTGCCGGGTGTGTCTTCGGACAGACTCAGACATTGCGCCCACTGCTTTTGCAGATCCCAGCTGACCGCTTTCAGCATGTCTCAAATGGCTTTCTCTCCGGTCGCTGGCGGTAGAAATGCGGTCGCCCGATTCGAAAGCGGTGCGATATCGGGTCGTTTTCGGTCGGGAGAATTCGAGGAGCGAGAGGAGGATCGAAGGGTCTGTACGAGGTACGAAGAGGCGTGTTCTTCGAATGCATGGCCATGTCGAGTGGGACATGATGAAGATGAGAATGCCGTAGAGTTGGAGGGTCGCGACGAGGTTGTCGAAGAGGAAGAAGAGTGATCGTGAAATGCTCCGAAAGGACCACTTTGCGGAGTTCAGTCCGCTTTGGCCGACGGCGTCCCCGAAGCTGACCACGATTCAGCTAGAGTTCTACCGTAGATCGTCCATCCTCCCAAGAACGACAACTCGTACAATTCTCCCAAGATACCACTTTCATCTCCGACCAACACATATATACAACACATCCATACCAACAACAACAACCCACAAACCTCACATCCACCCTCAAAATGGCAACCCAAGGTATATCAACGCCCTCCTCCACGTCCCTCCAACACATCTGACAGCCCTCCAGTCGGCCTCGCAAACTCCCTCTCCGTGACGGGCTCCTTCGCCTTGCCCTTCGGCCTCTACTACACCTACCTCCAATCCCTCGTAATCCGCCAACGCATGCACGCCAAATCCGCCATCTCGCCCACTTCCGGCGGGAATCCCGAGCACGATCCCCTCCTCGCATCGGTGCGTGCCCAAGGCAACTTTCTTGAGAACGTCCCATTGTGCCTTATACGTATGCCGAACCCATGAGCTCGTATACTCAGCGCAGTACTAACAGCGACGCTTTGCCTCAGTATCCGGACTGGTCGAGAGCAATGGAGGAGACAAGAGGATTCTGACATGGGCACTGAGTGCGTTGTTTGTTGCAAGAGTGGCGCATGCACAATTTGGCATCACTTCGAAGAACTACATGGGCAAGGGACGTGCATTTGGGTTCTTCGTCACGGCAGCGGTGCTGAATGGACTGGCGGGTTACTCGGCTTGGTTGGTGAAGGGATATTGGGGATACTGAAGAGCTGGAGCAACAGCGAGACAGCGCGGAACACGAGGTGGAATGACATCTGCATTGAAGGCCGAGCGGGATGGTCCAACCCAAGGTCAAAGACTTATGGTCAGGATCTTGAATGTATGGCATACGTCTGGCCAAAGGAGATGTGATACCAGGAGTCGATGCGGTTCGCTCGACTTCTATTTGGCTCGTAGTAGCTGTCGGCCGATGAGATACCCGTGCCATGACTTAGCACATCTGTACACGCAGCCTTCTTTCCACACGATTCTCATGCTCCGCTCTCGTACCACTTCATGGCCTCCACCTGAAACCCGGATGCTTCCAATCCAAATCCTCAATCTCCTTCTGCTCTCGTCCCGCCAACTCCGCATCCGCGTTCCGAGAGTCTCGCTTGCGGTTATCGGCTTTCATCCACCACAGCAGTGCAATACTGAGTACGAGGATCGAGGTGCTGGTGGCGAGGTTGAGGCCGTTGCCGATCGGGTAATTCGGTGCGTCGGTGCTGACGAAGGACCAGGTCGAGATCAAGCCGCCCTAGAGATGGAGATTGTTAGCTGAGGGATACGATGAGGAGGAGGGTTGATGATGGGGAGGATCACGATGTTGCCAAACATGACTGTGGTTCCGATGGCGGAGCTTTTTGCCGTGTCTGAACCGGCATTCGCACTAGCATGAGCTGTGCACAGTGCTCCAAACGCGAACGCGCCTGGGACGATGATGAATGTAGCGCCATATCTGTCGTTCCATCATTGTCAGCATCTCAACCTTTTCTCCACATGGTGCGTTTCCTCGTACCGAATTTGTCCGTCTTTCACACCGGTGGCCAGGAACATGATGTATCCGATCATGACGAGAGGCGCACACATGATGAAGAAGGGGACTCGTTTGCTGGATTGGAGCGTCAGTTCGGTGGTGTCGGGTGGAAGAGGATTAGGATGTGGTGGGCGTACTTGGTTTTCGAGCTGGCGAAGGGGATTACGAGGTTGCAGAAGGCGCCAACGACTGCGAAGCATGTGAGTATTACTGCAGGTCGATCCGGATGGGAAGGACTGACCATATGGAGGAACAGTCTTCAACTGCTGTTGGATGACAGTCTGTTTGGGATAGATCCCTCTTACGATCGTCGGAAGGAAGAATCCGAGTGCCTGGACGGTGATGTTGTCGAAGAGGAAGATGACCGCGTTGACGAGGCCGACAGGATTGAAGATGCCGCGTTTGAGCTTGGTTTTCTGCAAATAATGGTCAGCAAAGTATTCAAGCCATTTGACTGCAGATGAACGTACATCCATCCGATCCAACACATCCTTCTGCCCGACTCTTTCCGAATAAATCCTGTTAATAGCCAACGCCTTCTCCGCAGGTGTGAGCCACCTCGCCGTCTCCGGTCGATCGGTCAGAGTGAAAAAAGCAATCAAGCTGATACCAATGGTAATAATTCCCTCAATCCCAAAGATCATCCTCCAAGAATGCAGACTGCCAAAATGATCCAGCTTGAGAATAGCCGAAGCGAAAAGTCCTCCAAAAGCGCCTGCCAGGGGTGCTGTGACAAGGTACAATGAGATTCGAAACGCGAGCTCGCTGCGACGGTACCAGCGAGACATGTAGTATGCGATCCCAGGAAGCATACCGGCCTCGAAGATGCCGAGGAGGAAACGCACGCCGCAGATCTGAGAGAAGGTGTGCACGAAGCCGCAGCAGACGGTAAGGATTCCGAAGCCGAGGGCAGTGGCTGGGATGAACCAGCCTGGACCGAGTGCTTTTGCCAGTATGGATGCTGGAATCTCGAAGACGATGTAGCTTATGTACTGTGAGCGGTGGAGAGGAAAGTGTTAGCGGTATTGAGGGTAGGTCAAATTGAAATTGGCAGCCTTGGAGGCATGCTCTCATCACACGTACGAAGCAGCTGAGGATGATGTTGTAATGAAACGACTTCGGGTTGATGCCCAGATCCTTCTCAAGACCAGCAATTCTCGCATTTCCTGCCGACCGATCAGCATCCGTCATACAAGTCCAGCAGCAGGCGAAAGTCACGATACTCACCAATGTTCGCACGATCAATGAAGCAAAACAAATACAAAACAGCCACAGTGGGCACAATGTACATATCAATCTTTCGCCGCAGCTTCTTCTCTGCTTGAGGATCAAACTCGAATTGTGCGACATCGTCGTGGCTTGAAAAGTCACATCAGCTGAAGTCCGGCCATTGGTCGCCACCTCTGTTCTCACCCATCATGCCGTGTCGGGCTTGAGTTCTTCAAATCGTGCTCCGCATAGGCCGTCATCTTCTCATCCGCCACGCCGGCGCTCAGCGGAGGTGAGGCGTGAGTCGCCATCGTTGGTGTCGGGCAGTGGAGCGGTGACCGAAGATCTGGTGGAGCGTGCGATACCGGTGAGGCTCTTGTGTCCGGCGATGGAAGGTGACGTCCGCCACAGGACTCGGAGAGCTTCGAGACACGGAAGGAAAAGGCGAAACGTGATGAGATGTAAGATGAGGTTGATTTTCGAGATCCCGGAGTGGTTGACTTTACTGGTGGGGCGGAGTCTGGGGTGTGGACTGGGATGCCCTGCGTCGATGTCCGGGCGAGCCGCTGGAAGCTGTTGCAGCAACAATGGTATATGTGGTGTCTATACCACGTCGATTGTTGGGCAATATGTAGTGTCAATGAAAGTACAAGATTTCCTGTTTCATAAACCGACATGAAGTTCCGAATCCACGGTTTCCAAAGTCGGCAACGGAAACGAGGTAAGCGCGAGGATCACACGTGTAGGGCGCGGGTGGGCGCTTAACTAGCGGGCCGCCAAGTGAATGCGGGTCAATCACACTGCTGCGATTGGATGAAGGAGGATACACTTGTCTGGATGTGAACATCAGCGAAGCTTAGCCGTTGCACGGAGTCTGCGACGGCAGTCTTCGGGATGAATGTAGGAGGAATTGCTGCAGTGTACATACACTGGTGCCAGAAGCATGGAAAGGATGGATACACAGCTGCTGCCTTTTACAGAGACAGATGCAGGTACCAGTGGCGATGGAACAGTGCGCGAGCAACGAAAATCTGCTCTGTGAGAGAGACGGACTAGCAACAGGAAGGAGACTGCTCGGTTCGGTCGTCATACCTCATAGATCGTACTCTGCTTCCGAGAAGACGATACAGACCGAGGGTTGGAAGTTTTCCATTCGCAGTGATCTTTAGGCGCTGTTGCCGGCTCTGTCGGCAGGTGACGCAGAGTGGATTCGCGGACTTTCGTCCACAGGCGGGAATACTGGAGACTGAGCTGGGTATCGGAATAAATGTAGAAGCAGGTCAGGTAGGATCGCACCGAGAAGACGGTGTTCGGCGAGTGTTCGCACAGAAGACAGTCGAATGAGAAGATGTGAGCCGGATGCGGAAGAAACCACTCCGCTGTCACGGTACCAGTCATTCAGTGTGTAATGGCGAAATCTCGCGAATGATGTCGTCGGGCAAGTCGGCGGGAATGGAGATCGGCAGCCAGTTGGCGGCGGTACTGTGCCTCGAGGTTGGATAACGAGCCTAGACCAAGCAGGCGGCGATCCAACTGTCTGACATTTTATGGTCGAAGGATGGCTGCGGGAGGGAAAAAGGAAAAACGAAATGTCCGCCTACCTTTGTGTAGCCTCTCCGACACAGCTGTTGCCGACATGAGGACCTGCTTCCAGGCCCTGACAAAGCCACTGTGAACTTGCAGCACCAGGCGATGCAGCCTACCCATGCTCGAACTCGAGCAGGCTCGTCCCTGTCCTCAAGCGCAGATGATGAGACCGCACTCGTCCATTGAGGCATCAAAGCCGTCCAGCAGCGTGTGTATCAGTTCACCTTGCCAAACTCAAGCCCCATCGTCCCGCACCAAGGCACATTGTGTACTCCACGCCATGCCGACTCTTGCCTGATGTCGCATCTCCTGCCCTCGAGCTCTTCCATATTATCGCCCTGCATCTTCTGCCAGCCGGATTGCAGCAAGGTCGTCTTGACCACACATCATAGCAATCGGGAGCTGTCCTGATGATCTTGAAGAAAGCGAGGCCGTCGGACCAGGAGCAGGAAGGCGAGGCTTCATAGAATGGAAGTCGGAAGGCAGAATATCAGCGCGGACGCCGACTGGAAGGGATCGCAGGCGGAAGTGTGAGGACTCGTATGATACTGCTTGCGGTATGGAGGTGGTTTGTTGTGTCGTCGAGGAAGACGAAGTTCGGAGTTTGGGAGAGCTTGGTCCACCCGAGGGAATAAAAGTCTTGGCGTAAGCGTGAGCTCTTTCTTTCCTCTCACACTCGCTGACAACTCGGCATCTTCGTCTTTACATCCTCCACCACGGACGATTGCCAGCGCCGGCACAACCTTGGTACTGCTTTGTTGACATCTTCCAGAGAGCCCATTTTCAACATCGTCTCGAAGCCCGTAGCGGTCCTCCCAAAGCAACGACGGACGAGTGCGCGAAGACCTCCGGAATCTCCCTGCGAACCAAGGCATGAGACGGTGCCGCCCAGAGGCCGTGGCAATAGCGTGCGGAACGCATGGACAGGTATCCGAGCTTCCTCGCGACGGACGCTGCGGGCAGGATGAAGAGAGCGCGGCTTGGACTGGCGAGACGAGTGATCAGGACGATGGAGCCACGGAAAAGAGCTGAGAACCACAATCCAGAACGTCTGATACCGCACCTCATACCTCATACCTCATGGCATGCGTGACTGATGCTCGAGAGACCTCCAGCTGGGCGTGTGCGTCAGACCCACTCTTGGGACTTCTCCACCCGCGAGTGCTCTCCACCAGCCAAGAGGTGAGGCTGGCACTGTACCAAGCTGTGGTCTGTATCAAAGCTGTGGTCTGTACACATGTGCTCCCACCGCAGGCTTGGTCACGGCAGTCCTCAGAGCACAATGTAAGCATTCATTCTGTCTCGTCGCACCTTCTGCTCTCCCACCAACTCGATTCTTTTCCTACACTCACATCCAGAAACCACCAACACAAGCAGATTCGAGAAGCTGCATCGGTTTCGTTGGCGGCCACGAAAAGAGGCGAAGATGTAAGCCCTCTGTCGCGAATGCATATAACCTTGCATTAGGTCGAGATACTGAAGACAATGCTCCGAGCTCGACCGCTTGGACTGCGGGTACACATCAGTCGATTCTGGCCTTTTCTGGACTGGCTCCGACCACTATAACGTGCAAGCGAGTCAATCATTCTGGAGAGCGGGAACGGATTGATCACCACGACCCGCCGGCCCACCTCTTATCGCTATTTGCCGGGCGCCCTCCAATGATCTGGCTGAACCGAGTTTCAGCCGCCAGGCCATTCCTCGCCCCGAGAACAACAATCAGCCGGATTCACTCTCGCAGCCGAGAACGAAACCTCTTGACGAGCCTCGAGCAAGAGCGTGGCAACGACGGACGAATTGCCTAGTACTCAACATGGCAAGGTAACCCACCACGTGGTGCTTCATCTATACGCCGGTTGAACTTGCAAGGTCCATGCCCAGCAGGTGTCTCAGGTAAGGCACCGTGATGAAATTATCCGGACCGACAAGCGCAACTACAACGACCTGCACCCCGCATTTGAAGCGACACCCAATGGAAGCAACCTGTATGGAGGAACGAATCCGGTCGAGTGCATGTGATTCGCATGTACTTGTCTTGACTAGGAAGGACAGAACAGAACCGTCTTCCATCATTGTGCGACTTGCTTGAACCCTTACCAATCCCAAGGCTGAATTCTGCCAGGATAGCAGACCTTCTTGTTCTGGAAGGTCCGCTGGTGGAACCTTGGTGAACGAAGCAGGATTGAAACGAACTATTGGGACGGAGACTTGGGCGTATGAGACATGGACATCCTCGCACTATATGCTCCGTCGAATGGGCAAGCCTGTCTAGACGCTGCGGGAATGCGAAAAACAACGTCATGTCTGAACTCCAGCTCACCTCCTCCACTTCCACAGCTAGCACAGAGTCGTCTATTGTGCGGTCAACGATGCGACTTCATCTATCCGAAATGCGCCTAGAGCGCGCACTACGACTGATTTGGCTTCCTGGCAACTTGGCGCTGTCTCGAGCGAATGCATCCCAATCTATATGGCGCTAGAAAGTGGCTCGACGGATATATTGCCCTCCACGAACGAGAGGTGAGATGCTTCTCGGCGCAGGGTACATTAAGACCGCTCCCTCCCTCCTCGACCTGCACGAATCATCACCATTCACATCGATACTTCCTCACGACCTACCAGCATGCATTTCTCCAACGCCCTTCTCGCCGTTGCGGCGCTGGCCGGTCTGACCACCGCCTCGCCAATTGAGTGAGTGGCATACACCGCCATGCCCAACCCTCTGATCTCGAACATCATTACTGATAGTCAATAGCTCTCTCGACAAGCGTCAGAGCGGAGGTCTGGCGCAAGCCTTCCTGGCCAAGGGTCGCAAATTCCTTGGAACTGCCGTGACCTTCAGAAATGATGCCGCAGAGCGTGCCATCTGGACAAACAAGAACGATTTCAACTCGTAGGTGCTCCAGGCTTTCTTCCAAAATGTCTGGCAGGCACTTGCTAACTTCCACGGCTTGCAGTATCACGCCCGAGAATGCCATGAAGGTACAATGCACCTCTCCAACATTCTTAGGCCTGTGCTAACCTGCTTCTTTGTTCCAGTGGGCCGAAATCCAGCCAAACCAAGGCCAATTCAACTGGGCTGGCGCCGATGAATACGCCAACTATGCAAGGCAGAATGGGATTCAGCTTCATTGCCACACTCTCGCTTGGCACAGCCAGCTGCCGGGATGGGTCAGGTATGACAGAGGCTGGTGTCCGTTCAATTTTCTGGACTGGGGCTGATCAGATTCCTCTTCCAGTGGACGCTCCTGGACCCGAGCTGAATTGACTGCTGTCATGAAGACTCACATTGACGCCGTTGCTGGACGCTACAAAGGTGGGATTGAACGGCGTATCAGCAGGCTTTAGCTTGCGATCGCTTCCTGTTCTTTGGTGCATCGACTGACCTCCCGCTTAGATGTCTGCACACGCTGGGACGTCGTGAATGAAGGTACGTCCATCCGCCCACTCGACTCCATGAGTCTTCCGTGCTGACTCCGCGCACAGCTTTGAACGAGGACGGCACCACTCGTGACAGCGTCTTCAGGAGGACTTTCGGAGATGACTTCATCCCACTTGCTTTCCAGCTTGCCAAGGCTGCGTCGCCAAACTCCCAGCTTTTTTACAATGATTACAATCTTGAGACCTCTCGTAAGACACCATCGCAGAAGACCCGCGAACTGTTCCGATATTTCTCTCGGACCTTCCCCGCGGGCCTCCATCCGAGCCATGACTGACCTCTTCCCAGCATCCAAAGCCGCCGGCGCCCGCCGCATCGTCAATCTCATCAAAGCCGCCGGCCAAACCATCCACGGCGTCGGTCTCCAATGCCATCTCAGCATCACCTACAAACCCACCCTCGCCTCCATGATTTCCACCCTCCAAGGCTTCACTAACCTCGGCGTCGATGTCGCATACACCGAAATCGACGTCAAGATGACTATGCCCTCCGACTCCGGCAAGCTCGAGACGCAGAGGCAGGTGTACAAGGACATTGCTGCCAGCTGTGTTGCTGTGCCGAGATGTGTTGGGATGAGTATTTGGGTGAGTTGTCGTCAATCTAACTGGGATTTGTCGGCTTTGGACCTCTGATTGCTGATGATGCGCGTGCAGGGTGTGTCTGACAAGTACTCGTGGATTCCGGGTCAAAACTCTGCCGAGGGTGGCGCGTGCCCGTGGAACAATAATATGCAGCCGAAGCCGGCGAGGGCTGGATTCTTGTCGGGCATTACTGGCTAAGCAGATGCGGAGATCAAAATGGAATTCGAATGAGACTGATGACGAAGGTGAAAGGTGACGGCGGTATTGCTGATAGGTGGACGGTATTGGCGACTGATGAGGCGGAATCCGACCACTCGACATGACCAAGAGCTTTGCGTACTCCAGAATTGCAAAAATATCTCAAGCGAATATCACTCTATCCAGAATTCGCTGCATTCCTTCGGTGAAGCGCCGACGGATCATGGCAGGCAGTGGGTGTACCTGCCGGAGCCACACCGCACATGGAAAGCCATTCGAGTCCTGCATCAAGAAGCATCTCGGTGACCTTCAACAGCGCACCCAGCATCTGTGCCTGATTCTGCCGCAGACCTGAAGGCCATTGGTCCGACGTCGGAGTTGCGGTCTGTCGTCGCATATCATGGTCCTGCGGCATGGTGACGATGCGAAGTACCGCCTGCTGATGTCTCGATCTATTACCGCTCGTGCAGATGGAGTCTTCAAAGTGTTGGGCTCGGGAGTAGTGCGCTAGAATGGCACACGCACTCTCTGCGACTTTCAACGGCGGCAGACTGTGCCGTCATCCACCTAAGAGCCTGCAGACATCGACGAACGGGGTTTCGCACATACACTTCTCGCTCTTTGCCCGATCCGAAGCAAGGCAGATGTCAGTAATGCCAGAATAGAAGACATGCAGGCGCCACGAATTGCATCCGCACAGCCGTGCTGTACAATCACCCGGCAGCAAAAGTCCTTCTCGGTGCGGCGAACTCGAAGATGGTGTAAGGCTGAATCAACATCCATTTCTCCGCAGTCCTCGCCACGATCCGAGCTCGTCTCGTGCAAATTTACCCGGATCGACCACCACCGTTTTCTCCCCAGACTTTCTCCAGGTTCCAAGCGACGGGAGATCTTCGCAGGAACATCCAGCTTGTACACAACCACATGCAGGGTCACGAGAACGCTCGCCAATGAATGGGGCAGGCTTGCATGGCGTACCGGACCGTCGCAACCGAATTGAGCATTTACCCGCAAGTTCAGTCCGGATATGGAGGAGGCGAGAAAAGGTAGGCATCGAGGTATACGGCTTGGTGGCAACGATTCGTTTCATCCGTTTTGGCGGTCAACCTCACGGCTAAAATTGAGACCGACTTCAAAGGCTAATGTGCAATCGCAGACTTTCCATATAAAGATGTCGCTATTCATCCTGCCATGCTGTTGACCAACACGACCGCACAGCATATCGACTTCATCATGCTTCTCACAAACAGCGTCCTCGCCGCCTTGGCGATGGCTGGCAATGCCGTCGCAACGCCACATGCGTGAGCAAAAATCACCATCGTCGACCTTGGTTCATCTCTGACAGCGAATAGACCGAAACCCAAAGGTCTCTGGGAAGCCATGCAATCCCGCGGCCGCGACTGGATCGGAACCGCCGTCACATTCCGCAACGACACAGTGGAAGCATCGATCTACGGCAACAAAGCTGACTTCAACTCGTACATCGATCCATATCTCCAGCTTCCCGATATCTGCTAACGATCGACAACTAGCATCACTCCGGAGAACGACATGAAGTGGGGTCTCACCGAGCCTCAGCAAAACAACTTCACCCTCGCTGGCGCGGACAAGTATGCCGACTACGCTAGGAAGCACGGCGTGCAGATCCATTGCCATAATTTGGTGTGGCATAGTCAGCTGCCTGATTGGGTTGCCAATGGAAACTTCACCAAGGCTGAGCTCACTGCTGTTATGAAGAATCATATTGATACGCTTGCGGGGCGGTATAAGGACGTTTGCACGAGGTAAGTCGTCCAGTGTCAGCCTCTTTCGGCAGTCAACGCTAACCCTTGCATCTCTCGACGTACAGATGGGACGTCGTAAACGAAGCCCTGGAAGAAAATGGAACCTACCGCAACAGCGTCTTCTACCGCGTCCTCGGCGAAGATTTCCTCCCCATCGCCTTCAAGCTCGCCCACGCCGCCTCACCAAAATCCAAACTCTTCTACAACGACTACAGCCTCGAAGGTTCCGACGTCAAAGCCGCCGGAGCCCAACGCATCGTCAAATACATCCAGTCGAAGGGTGGACCAATTCATGGCGTCGGATTTCAAGCACATCTCACCTCTGAGCCGACCACGTCTAGCGGAGGCGGTGTTGCACCAGGACGAGTCGAACTCACGAACAGACTGCAGAGCTTTACTGCTCTGGGTGTGGATGTTGCTTATACTGAGTTGGATGTGAGGATGAATACTCCCGCGACTCCGGCGAAGACGGCGGTTCAGGCTGAGGTGTACTATAATGTTTCGTCCAGTTGTCTTGCGACGAAGAGATGTGTTGGTATGACCCTTTGGGTGAGTCCTATTGTCTTTCCATCTCAGATTAAGGTCGTGCGGCTCGCTGACCAATTGCGAACAGGGCGTCTCCGACAAATACTCTTGGATTCCTGGTACCTTTCCCGGAGAAGGTTCCGCGGATGTCTGGGACGAGAATCTGCAGAAGAAGAAGACAGTCTACCAGAGATTCCTGGATGGAATTCTGTGCGGAGGCAAGAAGTGAGGTGGAGCTGGACGCTGCTGCGAGATCGAGAACATTTTGAACATGGCTACACACCTGAAAAAAACCACAAGTGCTCCACGACGTACATGAACAAATGCAATGGAATTTGGGGCAACAGTACTACCAATTGTGTTTCCACTGCTCTCGGCGAGAAGATAGCGCTCTTTGACCTTCGGAGCCGGAAGCGGAAATTTCCTTTCCTTGTCCGGAAACCAAATGCGTGCAGCGTGTGCAGCTTACCAAAACGAGCAGGGAGGCTTTTCATCCCGACGTATGGTGCTGTTAAAGCCAAAGCATTGAAGTGATCGTTCTGGTACCTGCGAATGAATGTCTCCGGTCTACACTGGGTGTACGGCCAAGATGCAAGCATAAATTCATGCGTTGCTCAGCCCGACGTTAAGCATATCGTTGGATCTGACAGCACGATATGCGGCGCTTCGCCAAAGGGTTACGTGTCTCACGCTAGACGTTATCACATGCCACTTTGCATCGATGAACTTACCTGTTAAAGTGACCCATTCCGGTTTGACTGTGCTGATCGGCACCGCATTATCGCTCCACCCCTTCTGCTTGCTGAAGTACAGCGATGGCATAAGTGTTCAGTAACGCTTAGCTGGCAAGGGTACTCTCCCTCTGCCGCATCGACGATGCGGACGATATAGTAGCATTCGGCAGCTGCATGGGGTGTTTACAGCGTTATGGCTCTCAATGAAGCTGCGCTCCTGGAATGTCGGCCTCAACCGTGTCCCCGTTTGATGAGGAACACGGACGACAGTGCAAGCAAGCGGTTCCATGTCAGATTGTTTTCTGGCGGACTGCAATCTGTTCAGTGCACCTCGAGAATGTGCTTTTTGTACCAACACTATCAACGAAGATGCTGATGTTTGGTGCGTTATTCCTCAAGCTGACAGAGTTGGAGTCCATATTAATTTGTGCTCTGCACGATGCGAGGCTTGCTATCATTTGCCGAAGCCAGGGAAACATTCGAACAGTGACTCCATGACCGCCCAAGGCTGCAGCAAACCAATGTATGAATAATGTTCGACGGGACTTGCGGCTAGGAGCATTGCCTATGTTTCCTCTGATTGTCTAACATGTTACTACTGATTGCCTCTTATACATTGTTCATAGATAGTTTAGCTACGTTATTTCTATGTTCGTTTCTATTGTACATGGTCGACAGACTTGCTATGCTTCGTGCATACAACATACCACCATCTCCCTCAGACATGCCGGGAGGGCGACTTGTTCCTCGCCTATACTTACCAAGTCACCGATCGTTTCTCCAAATGCAGCAAAGTACGAGAGTGAATGTCGTTCACCTATGCTTCCTTCTGATTGTCGATCGCTTATACACAATGCAACAAATTCACCTACCACTCCGGGATGGTCCGCCGACGGCCGTGCTCGCCAGCTCTGCCTCCTCGTCGACTACTTCTGCTTCACTACTTATAATCTTTCTTCCTTCATTCTCTCCACAACTTCCACTTCCACCATCCGTCAAAATGGCGCGCACTCGTGGAACTGGCAAGAAGAACTCTGGCAAAGGCACCATGCCGCCACCACCTCCTCCAGCACCCACTCAAACGCCCATCGTCCCTACTCGCTGCAGCGAGTGTTTGCGCGGACACCGCCATTGCAACCGACAGCGCCCATGCGGACGGTGCATTCAGGTCGGACGTCCACAGGACTGCGTCGAGTAAGTCAAAGGCCGCGCTACATCTGCACGAGATAAGGTACTGACTTCATCTCTCCAGCCAAGGCGTCCCTCTTCCCTCTGCCGGTGCTCCTGCCACCGCTCCGACTGCAACCGCTTCGGCAACGACCAGGACCGCCCCTGCCACCATCGGCACAAACAGCACGACAACTGGACAGCCTACCACCGGTGTTCAGTACCACCCATTCGACACGGACAACCCAGGTCTCATGGGTCTTCCCATTCGTGAAGGCGGTGCCCTCACCGGAACTGGTGTTCGAGTTCAGGTGAAAGTGCAGGGGACGGGAGAAGATGACTCGCCGCCGAGAAGCGAGGAGGAGGAGGGGGGAGATGATTGAAGTTTGGCATTGTCTCTTGGGATTAGCGCGGGCGTTTTGGGTTCACGGCGTTTGGAGTGGAGTCTTGGGTGGATTTGAAGTGGGCAAAGATCACGATAGTCTGGTTCTTTGACCATGGCATGAGCTCTCGGCGGCGATTCGTTCGTGCTATGCCATTGATCTCGCAAACGAGCAGACAAAACGTGTCCGACTCAAGGAATTCCAATGGAAAGCTCTCGATCTTGCCGTCCCGTCTCACAACATTGTTCGGCTTGCGTGATACTGGAATCTGTTCTTGACTACGTGCCAAGCGAAGCAGTTCAATTCGTTCTGCTAGATCATTCGCGGCGAAGCTAATGCGATGCTCGTCGTTTCCCCGGCATGCTGCTTGTTTCCACTCTTCTCTTTCCTGCACGCTATCATCACAAAGCCCAACCACATCACTCCAAGTCCAGTGGACTTCAACTACTCTCCGCTCATTCCAACTCAAACGTATCGTGGCCTACGATCAAAATGGACCGTCTCAAAGAGACTAGCAGGAAGAAGCAAAACCTCAGCCTCCACAAGCCCTACAACCCGGACCTCCCTGAAACAGAGAAAGAGTTCGACCCACCACCACCGCCGCCAAAGAAGCCGCCAACGGACAATACCCTTGGGAGGAGAGTCAAGCGATGCAGCGAATGCGTACGAGGCCACCGGGCATGTGATGGAGCGCGGCCATGCGGGCGTTGTATCCATGTGGGCCGTCCAGAAAACTGCGTTGAGTGAGTAAGCGGCGGGTTGACACTTATGCGGGAACGAGCTGACAAATTCTCAGGCAAGGTGTGCCACTTCCGTCTGCGAGAAACAACAACGCCGGTTCCAGTACCGCGTTGACGGGTAACGCTTTCGGCGCGGGAGACTCGCTCGTATGGCCGAATGACGATGCAGACAACCCTGGGAATGGCACGGACACGGACGACGCCAAACGCGAAGATGATGTGCCGGAGGAGGAGGGTTCTCACAAGGTAGATGTGAAGTAGGAGCGGATACATGTATTTGAAAGGCTTCTCTCGCTGTCGGTATCTTGACGTATAGGTGTTGCTAGTCTTGGTCTGCGAATCGAGACCGAGCAGATACTTATTGAGACCACCACCATCTGTGCAGTTCAAGTTGCCTGGGTAGAGCTTTGCTATGGTCGAGAAGACTTCATTTCCGAGAGAGAGCTTCATCTCCGACACTGCATGTAGTGCTTCGTTTGCAATGTTGTTTGGCACTTTGCCCGTGGATGTTTCCCGACGGCATTGCTCCACTATCGAGTTCTCGGAGCACGTCTCTGTGGAGTTGGAGTTTGAAGAGCGCCTGTTCGTTTTCCTAGTCCATTAGACACGTCTATAACGGCGTATATGTCCATGTCGTCCAAATCCAGCATTCCTGGAATACCCAGTCCAGTCCTGCTATTGTCATTCACTTCGCACGCCGAAGAAACCCCGGTCTACGCTAGCTAATCACGTCGACCGCGCTTTTCCTCGCCTGTACAAATTCACCACGACAAATTTGTCACGACACCTCTACACGTGGGAACTTGCGCCCAACACTTGCGACTCCATCCAACCATCGTCTACCACTCTGCACTCACCTCACCTCAGCTCAACAATGGCGCGAAGCTGGCACACCGGCAGAAAGAAGAGCGACGTCAGCCTCTTCAAAGATGGCAAGCTGAAGAACCGCAACAAGCACAAGAAGTCTCCGCCGCCACCACCACCTCCGCCAAAGAAGAAGGCCGTCCCGGTGAAGAAAGGCCCTCGTTGCAGCGAGTGTCTGAGAGGTCATCGCTACTGCGACGGTGCGCGTCCATGCGGACGATGCATACATGTCGGTCGACCTGAAGATTGTGTCGAGTGAGTTCGATTCCACCTTTGTGCTTTTGCGCGTCGGAGATCGTAAGCTGACAGTCCCTTAGTCAGGGCGTTCCTCTCCCCTCTGCCGGTTCGAACTCGACGAACAACGCGTCCGGCTCTGGCAATACTGGCGCAGGTAACACTGGCGGAGGTACCACGGGCGCAGGCAACACTGGCGCGGCCAACAGTTCTGGCTCGTAGCTTGCATTGGAGTCGTTGCTGGGAGCGGCGTGTCCATAGGCGATGCTGAAAGCGGGAAGGAGTAGCATGGTTTTGCGGAAATGATTTGAAGCGGCATTTGTTTTCGTAACGCATAGCGTAGGTGTTTGGGGATTGCGTTTGACAAGATGAGATCGTGTCTTCGGTGGAGACGTGTTCCATTGCTTTAGGATTTGAGACCGAACACTTGCTTGCGAGGAGGATATACTGAAGGCTCGTTGCAGCCTTGCTACCGAACTTCGTACTAGCGCACGGAGCATGACAGCAGCTGGGAGGGGATAGTAATGCTACTCCGAATCTGAACGGCTTCTTCAACTGTGTAAAACAGTGACGTCGCCTTCCGTGTGCAAACGGTGCTCATTTGTGAAATACGATTCTCACGCTTTGTGTGGGGATCCAGTCTCCTAATGAAGGTACCATATGACAAAGTGCGATCTCTGTCCGACATGTTTGCTTGTCGCACTACTAGACACGATACGCGCAAATGCTTCCTGCGGCTTCTTTTGCATCGCTGATTTGCCAGGGCCGCTCTTTGTATATCAGAGAGACTAGAAAACGTCTTCGATTATCCTGCGTCTGTTTCGATGTGCCTCTGCATAGCTGCATCTATCTTTTGGACACTGGGTAGGAGAAACGCTATTGTCATTCACTTCGCAAGCCGAATATGGCCCGCTCCGTACTCTGGGGGGCGCTAGCAGCCGTTCTTCAGCACTCTTCTTCTCGCTTATACAAATCTTTTCACGACACATCTGCTACATCTTCACCGAACACGACACCAACCTCCCTCGGCAGACTCACGCGTACTTCATTCGCTGAAACCAGCGCGCGTCCCGGAAGTCGTCATCATAAATACCCTCACAGTCTGCTCAATCTCTCGACTTCACCATGGACACCGCGCACACCTACGGCACCCGTGGCAAGCTCAACTTCGGCATGGGCTCGAACGACAGCAGCAAGAAAGAGAGCAGGAAGTCACCTCCCCCGCCGTCCAAGGGATCGAAGAAGACTCGGATGGGCAAGCGCGCGCGCTGCACTGAGTGTGTCCGTGGCCATCGTCCATGCGATCCTGGTCGTCCTTGCGGCAGATGTATTCGCGTCAAAAGACCGCACTTGTGCAGAGAGTATGTGTTGCGTCGAGGAGAATGTACCCGTGAGTAATGTGCTAACATCTTTATAGCCAAGGCACTGCTGCTCCAGCCGCCGCCGCCGCCGCCACGACTTCGACCGGCGGAACCGCACTCCCTGCCGCTCCTACCCAAGCTGTGAATCCAGCTGCGCAGCCTACCACGGAAGCGATCACGCCAGTCGATCGTAGAGCTGGTGGTCTTCAGTACGCGCCAGCCGACACCAGCAACCAGGCGTTGATGAGTCTTCCAATACGCGACAGTGGCTCCCTTCAAGGACGTGCTACTCAAGTGCCAGTCAAGGTGCAAGGCACTGGGGAGGAAGACTCTTCGGAGCAGGAGTCTGAGGAGGATGATGTGGAGCAGGAGGAGCAGGACGATTCGGAGTGATAGTCATTGGACTCCGGGGTACTTTGCTTTGTTTGTAACAGCAGCGCAGGCGTTTGGGTGAGGAAAATTGTTTGGAGTCGGAATGGAATTGGTGTTTTTGGGAAACATGAAATGTTCGACCGATCTGAGCTAGAAGTCGTATTTTATCGATGTCTCGATGATAAATACTACGCCTTCGAGACTGTTGCACGACAGTCATAGCAACGGCGTAGATGCGACGACAAAAGTACCAATTCTGCGAATATCAAAAGTCGACATATCCAGGCATGCTCATTCTCATGCCCATGATGTCTTCCTCTTCATCCGTCGAACACTTTGATTCCTCCCTCACTTCCCTCCAACTTTTCCACAATCTCCCGTAGCTGCACAAGCCCACTCCGTCGTCGTGAAAGCCAGATCCGTCAAGGTGGTCGTCTCGCAAGGCGCAAAGCATTGCACGGTCTCGGTGACTTTCTCCAAGGCACATCCTCCGCATGGTATGGACGATGTTGTCGTGGCTCCCGGGTAGGATGGACAGCAGCCTGGAAATTCGGTCATAGTGGTAGTGCACGAGGCAGATGGCCCTTTCGCGAGAACTTGATAAGAGAGGAGACCAGCAAAGGCCAGCATAGTAAGGCTGATGGCTGGAGGCATAATGGCGGTGGAGGCGTCGAGGCACTGATGTTGAGTCTAGGCGAGGATGACGATGCTGAAACGTCTTTCGATGTAGGGTTGGATGCCGACGATTGTGACGTTGCCGCTTATGGTTCAGGCTGTGATACTGAGCTTCGGACAGTGCTTTAACTGTGGGAGATTGCGGCCCTTTATTTCAGTCGGTTCCGTCGCACAAGGGCTGGTGTGGCGTTGCACGACAGCTGCATGTCAGCATTCCTTGGTTCAGCGCCGAGACAGTTTGCCTTGAATGTCACGGAAGTTTAGCGCCCGCGATTAGACTCTTTCCTCGGGCTCCTTAGTACTCACTTCCCTCCGTCTCTCGTTACCTCGCTCGGTCGGCTCGCTTGTCTAAAGATAGTCGAAAGAGAGTCGTATTCGAAAGATCGCTCTTTGCTTAAGGGCGTTGTTACGAGCACACCACCTTCTCGATAAAAAGAGTCCACCACAAGTGTGGTACGCTAAATTCCTGTGACATTCAAGAGATTCTCGTATGCGGCGTTGGGTGAGACGTAGCACGCTTCCAGAAGCCAGCGACGACCTACGCTGTGTCTCAGTCGTCCCGGCGATCATAACAGCTTTCGAGATCGTTGACTCTACATCGAGTAGAGCGTGAGCCATAAACTCGTGCTCCTTCCATCGCGCCGCACTCCAGTCATCGCATTGGCAAGACCTTGTCTCCGCATCTCGGCATTGTACTCTGTGCTCTCCCGGAAAACGGAGAACGAATCCAGGCTGACTGTTCGATGCAGCACTGAAGGGATGTTCATGGCTAGTGGAGAATTCAACGCCGATGTTCGGCCATACGTTGCTTGCCTCTGCCTCCGGTTCAGTCGCTCCAGTTCCGAGTCCTTTGCCAGCTTACGTCACTGCGTGACGAAAATTACCGGATCCGATAACTTCCTTCCACACGATCTATACCACCTTCCACTACTACTACCTTCCTTCTCTATATATAGGGCTGGCTGGACTCTACAGCGGAGCGTCTGAGGAATATTCGCACAAAAGGGACATATCCGTGTTACCAGATAGCCATGTACGCAAATACCACCCAACACCCAACACTCGCACTAATGTGCAACCTATCCTTGGCTGTGCAGTTTTTCACGGCGATTTCAACGCGATAGATTTCATTTTTATACGTGCACAACTGCAGGCTTAGTAAATTAGGAACTGCTATGCCAAAAAGGACATCTATCTAGTACTAAATGGCTTCTGAAAGTCGCTATTTATCATGCTAATACCACACTACTATCCCACAAACTAATTGCACGAGGAGTCTCGCTAGAGGACGCTCTATCCACTCCAATTGCATGCTTGTCTATGCGGCGTTAGGAAGTGGTTGTTCCAGCCCTCGATCAATGCACCAAATCCGTCCACCAAAAAACTTGGATCCCAAGTCGATGACCAAACACGGTGGGTGAAGCTTGAGGATGAGGCACAAAATAAGGCATCAACACGTGACGAGAGCGACATCCACCGGTCTGTAAACGGAGACAGGCTTGCCTGAACAGCGTCAGCATACTCGATGGTTGAGCCCGTGGCCAGGTCGATTGACCCAGCCCACCCTGCCAGAATAGCAGCGGCCTGAGATATCACACTCAGAACTCTGGTCGACTACCGCAGTTCACCCTCTATGGTCCATCATGATATATCCAGTCGATGTTCTCCAAGTCCGACCCTTCGAGCGAGACGAGCACAGCCCGTTCAGCTCAGCCGGACAGCAGGAGAGGAAGATGAGGAGGGGGACATAATCAACGATGATTCATTCACTACTGCATGCCTCGCCGATCCGATCCCACCTGTACACATTGAATGGAGCTTGAGGTTGTACTTCGACCACGCAGTAAATAAGTCTCTAGAGGGTAGACAGCACATAACAGCGGCCATGGCTTCAGAACACTTTCTTACTCTCCTACCAACAAGATCGCCGAGCGTCGAAAGAATCAACGTATTGTCAGTCAGCAAAATCCTTTATCGATCAATCAGTCCCTCATCAACAAGAAACAACCATGCCCTACAGAGCCTACATCCCCGGCCAAGTCCAGTACCCTCCCGGCGTGCCGTGGTACGAAGGCCACGGTCAGCCACAAGATCGCGAGTTCCACCGCAGACTTATTAGAGACTACGGAGAGTACTATCGAAGGGACCCGGATGTGATCTTTCACTATACCGGTGGGTGGGACGGACCTGGCGCGCAGCAGAGGTACCGCGATTGGCAGCGGCAGTTTCTGGACTTGCAGGAATATGGAGCGACCATGGAGCCAGATCATGGTGGATTCGTGCACGGAGGCGGATGGGACTTGTGGTGAGGAGTATGTAGCGGACTTGCACAGTGCTGAGGGCGTTGCGAATGTATGAAGTTATGGATAACAAGCCAATCTCTGAGAATGAGGATGCAATGATAATCTCACAGTAAGGTTGCTGCGTGCCTAAACGCGGGTAGAAGCGAGGCCAAACTTTTGCAAGCGGGATCTCATAGGCCAGCTGAGAGAGCATAGAAAGACCGACCTTTGATTCGTGTTTCGCTAACAAACAAATACCTGCGTAATGGACGACGTCTCGTCGCCAATTGAAAGATCGAACAAATCATCCCCAAGCGCCCGGCACTCCGTGTAGTCATATCATCCCGTCGCAGTATCTCAGGAATGCAGAGCGCCTGACATCCATTAGAACGTTCGAGTATTGCAACCTTGAATCGTCGTGGCTGTTGAGCGCCAGAGGTAGGTTCCCAAACGCCCGTGTTCAATGGTGTGAATCCATCATGCCTCAAAATGCAAAGTAATCCAAGTCGTAATCCAGAAGCCAGTACGCAGGTAGCGTCTGCTAGCAGCATACCATGCTTCCCAGTCGTGATGAGGATAATACTGAGACCCAGCGTTCTTAGGAGACTTGCTTGATGGGGTGCAGCCGCCATGTCCGCCCATGTCAATCTCCCTTTCGCTCTGACCCCGAGGATCAAAATCGAATCTTGCTTTCGTCTGATCGTTTCTGCCGGTGTTCGCCGAAGTAGACTTCCTCCGTCTTGTGATGCGTGCGCTTTGCCATCTTTCGCCATAGTTTCCTCTCGCCATGGTCGTTGTCTCTCCCATCACTTCGAAGAAGGCCGCTTTCCCCTCCATCCTAGCTTCTTGGCCGGCCCCGGGGAAATGTACAACTCAGGCTCATTCGCGGCGGGATCGTCGTTGAACCTCAGAAAAGACTGTCTCAGCATCCACCATTTTTCACGAAGGCCTGACCCTACGCGATATTGCTTACAGTCCTCCATCATGTCTGCGATCAAATTGCAAAGCATCTGATATCCTTGTAGCAGAGGCTTTCCGCGAAGCGACATCAGTGCCGCGCCCAGTCTCCGACAGATGCTATCGATCACGGCGTCCTCAATTATAGCAAGCTCCAGCATGCTGCTGTCAAAATATTCCTGAGCCCTGAGCGTTTCCAAGCAGACATACTCTGGCCGCCAACAACGGGCCGGGACTGTGCGGCCGATTTTGATGGTCAGCTTCTTGACAGCAATGTCAAACTCAATCATTCGTCCTTCGAAGAGGATTTTTTTGAACCTCCGACCGAAAGGGATGACCACGACGACTTCCACGCAATCGAAAGCGGCCAGACACCGGTGGCGGTCGCTTATTTGTCGAAAAGCAGTGTTGGTCGGAAATGAAGACCGCGGATGAATGAAGGAAATTTTGAGCGGCGCGCGACGAGCGTGGAGCCGCTCACGCGAGGCCTCTTGGACCGCAGGTATCAAGCGTTTGCATGTCTGCTTGAGTGCATTCCAATCGCGGTGTCCCTCCACAGTCTCGTCGTCGATGAACGACTCCAAGTCTTCGGTCGTCTGGCGCGCTGGATCAATCGTTTGAGCCGAAGTGAAGGGCGGTAGGAGATGACCAGCGATCTGAATCAGGATCTCGATCGGCAAAGCAATGAGCCGCAAGTGGACTGCCTTGTGTTCCTTCAGTCGAGACATGGCGGCCTCGTTCTCACGAGTTGCGTGCTTCAATGCCTGCTTGGTCCCAGCCGTTCTGAGCTCCAGTAGTCTCAGCTCCCTCTCCAAGGTCGCCTGCTTGTCCTTTGTGCGCACAACAATCGTCTCGAGCCGGCAAGTGTCATTGCTGGGACGCGGCATGATGGTGGCTGGGAGTGTTTGTCTTGATACTTGCAGTTCAAGATTCGCGCCGGATGAAGGTGGTGGATGTTTTTGTCTGCTTGATGATGTTTTCTTGGTCCTTGGTGTGCGCGGGTGCGAAAGAGGAGGAGCACGCTTCAGCGCAGAATTGGTGCTGCCCGGAGGAAGGCACGAGAAACGCCGATCTCGTATGCTGTGCGCTTTGCTGTGCGCTGACTCGCGTGTGTATCGCGAAGGGTGCGTGTCAAGCGCAAGTTTGTTCACAGAAAGTTTGCGAGGTAGAAGGAAGACGAAAGGCGTCGGACGCTAAAGTTAGCGCTAGCCTGTTCCAGCTTAGACCTGGACGCGTGAATCAACGCAGTTTGGCGTGCGACGGTCACAATTACCAGTCAGGTGGGATTTCAGCAGAGCGTCGAATTCGATCAAGCTAAGCTGGCTGCTAGACGTCGAGGAATGTTGTCAACGTTAGCCGTTGACTCGATGCTATTGAATCTTACTGCTGACCAGCGGAGCATGTCCGCCCACGATATGAAGTTTGATCAACCGACCTGATTCTCGACAGATCATAAGGAAGACGTCAGAAGCTTTCGCTCAGGGCATGAAGCGTCGTCATAGTCTGATGCTCCAGGATGTCATTCGTTGAGGTTTCTGCACGCTACATTTTTTGCCGCGAAGCTGTAAAGAGGTCGAGGGTGTGAAGTAATGAACACTCTGTCCGGCCAGCAATTAAGGATCGAATCATCGTCTACGACTCAGCGTTGGCACACCATGACGGGTCTGAAGTCGGAGTCAGAAATTCTGAAGCGCAGCATCGCGGCTTGAGACCGAATGCTACATGGCCAGCGTCGAACGAATGATTGCAGCTATCGGACTCGTGTGTCCCCATGGTCCATATCGTGCTCGCCCGATGACGGTCGCCTGCATGAGAATTCCGCAGTGAATGGCTGCAAAGCCTTCCAAGAACCAGGGGCACTCGTGGTAGAGCCTGACGCAGGCAGCTCGTGGGCCAGGATTTGCTCGAGTTATGCCATCGTTCGGAATTGCGGCATGCACTCTCTCCGCTCATCGAAAAGGCCAAACTGTTGCAGCGTGATCAACAGGCAGAGTTGTAGTGAATGAGGCGATATCGATTTTTGCTCTACAAAAGCGTTGAGAATCACGGAAAACATTCAATCCCAATTCACTCTCCCACCTACAAACAAAATATCAGCAAGGTCTGCAAATCTTCATTAATCGACGACTAGCTCTCCCCAAACAACAGAGGCTATCGCAACATCATCGATACTCGCACTACACTTCGACTCATCAGCATCGAAGCGATTCAGACAATCTCCATCAGAATTCGACGAACATGTCCAACTTCTGGAATACCCTTCCTGGCCGCCCTACCTACCCGCCGCGCACACAATGGTTCGACGATCCACGCGAACCACAAAACAGCAATTTCCACGATGAGCTTTACCAACGCTACGGTGCTCGCTACCCTCGTCATCCGGAGGCAGTCTTTCAATACAACGGCGGCTGGGCCGGCAGTGGGGGAGCGCAAAGATACCAAGACTGGCAAATGTAGTGGCTGGACATGCAAGGCGGTGACAATGCCGGAGGAGTCGAGCCAGGATATGGCGGATTTGTGCATGGAGATGGGAGGAATGTATGGTGGGGTTCGTGGTATTGAGGTTTGCTGCGGCAGTACGAGGTTGATTGGTATTGTTGAAGGACCTTGAAAGATCCCGCGTGACTCCAAAGTCGGCTCCATGGCGAGGTAACTTGGAGATAATGCTCAATTAATTGCTTGCTTATGATTGCGTGTCGTCAGCAGATCAACCCAGCTCTAATTTGCCTGTGCACAATGCAACGATATCCAAAGCTACGAGATATGGAGCAAGTCGAGAACTCTCTTTGTGCTGTTGACCAAAATCCACGGTGCCGCAAGTCCACGTACCGCGACAAAGGCTTTCCTTTCTTCTTCTCCAAGTTGTGCTGAAAATGACCACATCCGGCGACTTCAAAGCAACACCTCCAGCAAATCACTCCTTTGTTTGTCAGAGAGTATCCCTCACGTCGCTGCAAACATGTCGTACGAGCGAGTAGAACGAATCTCGACCTGCGATCATATCAGTACTTTCTCGACACACAGCAGCGACGTTGGCTCACTTCCATGCATCATTGGAAGAACGATAAAAATAAAGGAAAGCCTGAGGGAGAGAAGATCGAGCCAGGTTCCTTGAAAATCTGGGACATGGGCGGCAACAAGAAGAACAAGAAGGGCAAGACGCCGGCCAGCAAGTCAGCTTCTGAGGCCGGCAGTGGAACACCGACTCAGCCACCGCAGCCACCAATCAATACTCATGTTGGAGCTCGGCTCACTCCCAATACACCAGCAGGAGCGCCATCGATTCCAACGCCTTCCACACGTCTCGATAGTGCATACAATCACGGTACACCAAACAGATACAGCAGCGACGAAGACGACACCGACGAGGACGACGATCCAAAGAACTGCTACAGCGACGGAGAACATACAGAAGCCTACAGGGACAAGATTGCTACCAAGGCGTTCAGGAGGTACAAGAAGTACGGCGAGGATGCTCTTCAAGGCGTCGAAAGTCAACTTTTGTATGACGCCATTCAAGACCTGATCATCGAAGAAGGGGGCGTCGGAGGTGTGGACACGGAGGCACGCGATGCGGAGAAAGTGAGTAAAGAGCGCGAGAGAAGGGCGCGTTGGAGTGTAGAAGATGGTAAAGCGAAAAGCCAAGACGATCTGAAGCAGAAGAGAGAGATAGAGAAGCAGCACCAAGCGAGAAAAGATCGTGAGAGTGCCAGAATTTTGGCTGACGTAGAGGACGATATCGACAAGGACTTCAAGGCTCCCGTCACATTGGACAACCCTGCACTGCTGCTGCGAGGCCCTCCAAGCGACCACATTGGCGTAGCCAGCGATTATGACAGGAAGAAAAGCAACAAGAAGCCCGAGCCTGGGCCAGAAGAACGGGTAACGGAGCAGACGCAGGAAACTCCAGGACGAAAGATTGCGAAGCCAAGGCCGCGAAGACCCGGCAGTGCAGGTGGTCCGGCCAGTGCTGCCAACGTGTCTGGTCCAGGTGAATCACCTTTCGCAAATTTCAATCAGCAAGCCGACCCTTCCACACCTCAGACATTCCCTCAGGGTAATGGAGCCGTCCAGGCAAGAGACAAGGATAATATGGAAGTCGAATTGGCCACCGGTGACCTGCCGGCTCCTTATGACCCACAGGCAGTCGGCGACGACAACTCTGGAGCGTACTCCGACCCCGATCAGTTTGCCGTTCAAACAGGTCCAAACTTGACCGTCAACACATCCGACGGCCCGCCTTTCTCCTACCCTGATCCACAGGAGGATCCTCAGAACACCTCCCCTTACAATGTGGCACCTCGACCGAATTCTGCTTTGAACTATACCAGTGCCTTCTCACCAGACCCAAGGCACGGTGCGCAGGGCATGCCTGGGTTCGGAGAATTTCCCTCAGGTGAGTCGGGTCCGCCATCGGGTCCGATTTTTCCGCAATCCGGGTTCGATTTTGCAGCGCCACTGCCAGGGAGGGAATCTGCTCAACCATCTAACATTGATCCACAACTTTTGGGCCTTGGAGGTGCCAATCCTGGCCCATCTGCTCCAGCCGTATCCTTGACGCCTGTAATGGATCACTCTTCGACCGCGGGAACAAGAAGAGTCCCAGAGCGGAAAAAGAGTGGTGACACGGTGAGGCCCAGAGCAGGCAGAAGGAATGCCGACCGAATCCGAGCGGAAAGTATAATAGACTCGGGGCCTGAGACCGTGAACCCTTACTCCACTGGCAAGTTTGAGACCGCGTTACCAAATGCGTTCGGAGTCACTGATTTGCGAAACTCGCTTCCTACGATCGAGTCAGCCGCACCGCCTCAAGTCGATCGCGATGGAGACCAGGCCATGAAGACGGGGCCGGATTCGAATACCGAGACGACGAGGAACATCCCGCCATCGGGATTCGACGAAGATCCAATGGAACATGACGGAGTATCGAGCCCGAGAGTACAGCCCGAGAGCCCGCGAGTACAGCCAGAGAGCCCGCGGTATCAGCCGGAGAGCCCTTCGACCTATCCCAAGCCGGAGGAAATGGAGATCGACAGTAATAAGGAAGCGTCCCGAGGCCCCAAGGAGAACCTACAGAATGTCAGCAGTGGTGGATATTATCCGAAGAGTCCTCCGCGCGATCTACTAACCCCACGCAAACCGTCATATGGGAGGACCGCGACGTACGACCCGGAGTATCAAAGGAATTCGAACGATGCGACCACGTCAGGCGTGGGCGGAAGCAACGGTCCTTCAACGACGCCCAGAATTCCGGAGTCTACTGATCCTTTCGGCGGGAACTACTTTCCTCCAGTCCGTGACACAGCAATGGAGCCGTATAAGACATGCGGGGACGAGGACCATGATGAGCTGGTGAAAAAGATCAACGTCGCCCTGAAGAGCGAAGCTGAAGCCAAAGACAAGGTCAAAGACTACGATAGGATGAAGCGAGAACTCGACGAGTCGAAGAAGGCCGGGAAGACCGAGGAAAAGAACTCCGAGAAGTGTAAGGCTAAATGCACTACACTTGAGAAGGAACTTGCAAAGGTCAGAGCGGAATTCGACGCGTTCAAGTCGCAGCACCAGGATTGCACGCCTTTGAGAAAGGATAATCAGAAGATTGTGCAGAGCACGACCCCGAGTAGCAAGACGAGCAATCCTGGTCCTGTCAAACTTCAAGGACTTAAGGACAGCATGTACGCAAAGTCACCTCCGCCAGAACAGGATGCCGACGTCGAGATGGGCGAAGACGGCATGGACAACGATCTGAAGAAAGCCAAGGAAGATCTGGAAAAGGCCAAGAAAGCCGCGCTGAAGGCTGAAGGGGATCTGCAGACTGCCAGAGGTGAACATTCAGCTGCTCAGAACATCTTGCAGGCTGCGAAGGAGGCTGCCGAGACCAAGTTGCGAGAATGTAAAGAGCAGGCTGCTCAGTTGATGGCTCAGAACAATGAGCTTTACAAGGAGGCATCCATAGTGCAGGCTGAGCATAATCAGTGTGGCCAGAAGCAGATGGTCGCCGTGGCGGGTGCTGAGGAAGCCGCGAAGACCGATCTAGAGAAGAGCAAGAAGAAGCAAGCAGAGTTGGAGAAGGAAAAGAAGACTGCCGCTGAGAAACTACAGAAGCTGCAGACCGAGCACGCCAGATGCAAGAAGAATCAGGCAGATGCTCTCGCGGCTGCGGCGAAGAAGTGTGACGAGGAGAAGGCAGCTTTGGGTCCGCCCCGGAGGAAGAGGGAGCCTGGCGAGAAGAGACCGGAGAGGTGTACTGTTCAACGACACAGGGAGTACAAGGAGATGATACGGATGGCCGCAGAGGCAACGACCAGCATGGTGGATGCCGTGACAAGGATGCAGAATAGGTGGGAGACTCTTGAGTAGTCAGACTTTGTTCCCGATAGCGTTCGACAGGAGACTGAGGCTGTGCGGTTGAAAGGGCTATGTACGGCGTTTCATTTGTTGTGTGTACATTATGCAGAATTTGAGATATGTATCCCGCTGAATATTTTGATAGATGACAGTCTTCCCATCAAGTGGCCTCTCGTTATACTTCACCACCGTCACCTGGATCCTGCAGCACGGCTTGGTCGGAAAGCACTGCATCATTCGCGGTCGGCTAAGAACAGGGCAGTGTCCAGACGAGGGGTCGAGATTGGCCTGGAAACGGCTCGCAACAAATGGGCGTCTCTGCAGTGTCAAGGACAAGTTTGCCTTCCCAAGTTGTCGACGGGATGATGGCGGAGTCAGTATGCCCGCAGCAATCTGCTATTATCCGGCTGTCTTTCACGAGACTTTCTGGATCTACCGTGTCTGCTTCGACACAGTCTGATGCAGCTTAGCAGTGGCGACGGATTCGTCCCGGGAGAGACGCACTTACAGGAACCATGAGACTTCCAGTCTACTGCGAGGAATCATCAATCATTTCATTCAATCGCGTTCGCTCCATACTGCGATTAACTTGCCGACATATACACACTTGATCTACTCGCAAAATCACCCAGCACGTTAGCGCCGGGGAACTATATTTTTCCGCTCCGCGCACTGTTCGTGAACACTCTCTCCATTTCTTCGCCCTCTTCTTCCTCTCAGCTCCTCTACTCTTTGTCAAATACATCACCACGACATTTCCCAAACGTCAGGTCATTAACAACAAGGCCTCCCTCTCGCGCACCCTCGCATCCACAAGACTTTCCGCCATCAACACTGCGCAACGGCAAGAGCTCGCAAACATGCTTCTCCTCCCGTTCTGCGATTTCGCCGCTGCCGACAGCACCTACATCTCCACCATCGCTGCGCAACGCGTAGCTGAAGATATCTCGCGCCGCAGCCCAGCGAACAAGGTCCTCAGCACGTACGAGCTTGTGGCCAAGATTGTGGTCCACCTGGTACCTCGCGAAATCATCGTCAACAAGCGCGTTTCACCAACTTGGCACAACGTGGTGGAAACCAGTCCGACCGTGCGCGAAGCAGCCTTTCTCAAGTCGACGACTCAAGCCTACGCGTGGGAAGCCAGCCACGCCGGCCAGGAAATCAGTCAACTCATCTCGCACGATAAAGTCCCATCACACTGGGCAGAAAATGGCAGCAAGATCTCAGGCCTGGAAAACGGCGCGCGTTGGAGCGTCTACCCATACTCCCTTCCAGACATTTCAAGCACCCTGCGCATGACCATCCACCACTACAACTCCGCTGCCCTCGAGCTTGAGAACACACGTTCAATGAGCACGATCCACAACTGCAAGCCATGCAGCATTTTCGACGAGCTCCAACACGGAAACGCCTTGCAGGCCATGCTAGTCAAACTCGATCACGTCACGCTGCAAAAGGCCCTTGCCAACAACCATTCCTTCCTCGACATGCAGCTCGCGAGCCCTCCAATCACCAAGATTCGGATCTTTTTCGCCGAGCGTGGCTCCGGCGACATCATTCCCGGCGGAGAGGCTGGTATCGAGGTTTCCCATGGGCCTGGTCTCACGGTTCGTCACTTGCTTGAACTTGCAGAGTATATGGACAAGGTCAAGGGTCAGCCAAATCTGACCATCGCATGGTTCTGGGTTGTCGGTGGCCACTTCACGTCTCCCGAAACCCTGCAGGCTGTTCGGATGGCAGGTCCTGAAGGCCTCAGCTGCCTTGCGAAGATGCAGCTCTTCACCGACGAGGACAAGGCAGCACTGCAAGAGCAAGTGTACGAGAAGATGGCGGAAATGCAGGAGCTTGTCGACAGCAACAGATTCGACATGCAGGCAATTCTTGACGCCGAGAAGCAGTTGGTTGGTGAGGGTCAAGAGGCCGAGTTCGATCTAGAGGCGGCACAGCTTGCGATTCACGCCAACAACAAGCACGATCAAGACGAGCTCGATGTCAAGTTCGAGCAGATGCAACTTGACCACAATGCACACGAAGCCATGCTCCAGGGTATTGTCGATCGTGAAGCGGAGCGGATGCTGGCTGGTTTCCCGGTTGAGCAGGAGGAGGAGAGCTCGCAGGATGTGGTCATCGAGGAGGTGGCTGCCGCGCTCGAGAATGAGCAGGTGGACGACTCTGCCGACGGCCACGAGGATGGAGGTCTGAAGCAGGGCCAGTGAGCGAGGGCGAGCGAAGCGAGCAAGCAAGAGGTCGGGATTTGGACAGCACAGCTTCGCGCCCCTGTCGAACACGCTGGGTCCGAAGGCGAGCGATGGCGACATGAGACTCGTATTTCAGCGACTCTTCGAATACGCAGCCGCTTGGGGAACCGGAAGAGTCCGCTTGTCATGGACGAGGTACAAGCATCTCTTCTGCTGAATTGGAATCTGTCCCAATTCAGCAATTCTTCCAGGAGCAATGACCTGCTCTCTGCAGCCTTGTATACTATGTCCTTGACTGCCAGAGCTTGTTGTAGAGTCAATCAAGTGCATTTCAACTCATACCCATTGCTCCTTCGTTGATAGGTGCCTTTGTGACCAGAAATGGACGTTCACTTGTCGAAAAATGGGCCAAAGTACGGCCGATCTCCACCCCGCCCTGGAATTAGTCTGACGGCGGGTATTGACCTGGTCTCGCCTTAAGCGGAGGACGATAGTAGGTAGGTATAGTAGCATCGTTAGTGGTAGGTCACACAGCTGTAGAAGGGACATAAAAACAGTGTCGGAGTGACCTTGCAATCCAAGCTCAGCAACTTAAACTCAATCTCAATGGTCTAGCATCTCTCTCAGTCTACATGCGATTGAACTACTATACAAGATCTCGAAGTCTCCATGTATGCTGCTGAATGGAGATTAATCTGGATTTGAAGGACGTTGCATAGATGTATCGCAATGGACTCCAAAGGACTCGAGGATAATCGCCCAGAAATTGTTCATTGTCGCATACCGGTCGCTGTCGCTCTGCCAGATTGGGATGGCTACTTCTACGCTATCCAAAACCAGACAAAATGTCAGCAAGTCATAATCTGGATGATTCGGACTCACACGGCTTGGTCATGATGTTCTTCGACCTCGATTTTGCCGGGTCGGGCTCTTTCTTAGGAGTGGACATAGGACGCCTCTGTTCAGGTGGACTATGTCGGTCATCACGACTCAAACGAGCTCACAGGAACAATCATCCTGGTGAGCCGTCGAGATAGAACCGTCGTTGGTCACTACCCATGCGGAATAGTCAGGTCCGCATTCCGAGGATGGACCATGGTAGTTCGCTGGCAGATCGTTCGCGGAAAGCGATTCCGCAAGAGCTCCATGCATCGCGTCATGGTTCTTCCTCGCCAGCATGATCCAATGTTGTGCCTTCAAGAATCGCTGTACCAGCTTAGTGCCCGTCTGCTTCGTGCTTGCTCACGCTGCTCTCTCGAGTTGCCGAGTAGATACGGAGACTTCTTTTCTCTCGCTTGAACTCTGATCACAGAACGAGGTATGAGCATATGGTACATCCCGAAAGATGTGACCGAGCTCGATGTTATGCTCGGCCTCGTTATGAGCCACTTCCCCTGCTGCCCAATCCCTGCGATATCCGTATAGGCACAGCACATACTACGAGATTGGCACTCGGGCTTTATACACTTCAACAAATCCAAAGCTGCCTCGCACGTTTCTGCTTCGCCAGCATGATCTGATTCTATACATCCAGGTCTCTCTTGATCTGCTTGGTTCTCGTCTATCCCTGCTGTTGCCTCCGAGCCCTCCGCTATTCTTCATATCCGCCAGCGATCCACTCATCGATATCGTCCTCCACCTCAACCCCCAGTTCCAATTCCTCCGTATCCCTCACAAATTCTCCAAACGTAATCGCCGCGAGATCAATCTCAGCTCTAGTACAACCTTTCATGCCGGCCACCCTCTCCAACACCTCCTCATACGGCTTGACGTTGATCAGATCCAAAAGACGATGAACGTCAGGGTCTTTCGCAGTCCTCGCCGAAATCGATGCGGCGCGCTGGGAAACACCTCTAGTGTATGCACAAACTTGTGCATTGTTGCCGCCGGGAGGACAGGATCTTGTTCACCGTCTAAGATCGGAAATACGACCTTCGCCAAGTCGAGAAAGAAGCGGGAGACGTAGATGCAGTTTTGCAAGTCGATGAGGTCTTCGCCGAGGGAGTATGGCAGCTTGTCGCCGGCGGAGAGAAGTTCGAGGCGGAAGATCAGGATGTCGATGGCTAGGCGGGTCGTCTGCTGGGTTGTGGGCGTTTGGCCGCGATTCATGATGGTTGTGACGGGCTTGAGGAAGCGGCGGGAGGTTGTGAAGCAGGTCAATTTGGCGAGGATGGTCTCGAAAGGAGAGGAGGTGGTCGAAGGTAGGTCGGATGGGCTGGTGGCGAAGTGGGAGAGCCACATGTTGGAGACCCTTGATGGCGGTGGGAGAGGAGGAGTTGATGGTGCTGGTGGATTTGCTGGTGGTCGACTGGACTTGGTGGATGTCCGAGGTTTACCCATGCTGCTTCAATGACACGCCTCTCGGCCCAAGAGGTCATATTAGTTGCTAGCATGAAATACAGCAGACGCGAAAGACCTCGAAGCTGAAGGTCCGGTGGAGAAGATGAGGAGGACTGTGGGAAAACAGGGGTGGTATGTAAGTACGTCAAATTGATACTAGGTGTCTGCTAATTTATGCTCAATGTGTCGTTACAATGCATGTGCGCTGGAATCAATGCTGCTGCTGTCCAATGCAAGATTCCTCTCAATGTAGCATGAGATTTAACGCAAGATAATGCTCAAAACAGCATGCATCCCAATGCAAGACGCTCCTGGACCCAAAGCGTTCCCAAAGCAAGTCGCTGTCCAATGCAAGTCGCTCTTCAGATCAAGCCCGTATGCAATCAAATCAAAAAACAAGTACTGAAGCCAATCCCTCCTTGTCCAACCCTCTACGGAATCGGACAAAACACCACCCTAAACCCCGTCTTCCCCTTATAACAAACCGTATCCGCCGGACTCCCCAACTTATCCTGATCCGGGCTCGTCCACCCCTGACTCGGCGGACAATTATCCGGCCAGCAAGTCTTCCTCGGACACTGTCCACTCCCCTTGCCATTGCCAATCGGCCACACCCTGACTCCAATATCCTTGTCGCTGCCCTCCATGACACTCAAATTGTACGCTGTGCCGTCCACACCCATGTAGCTGCTGAAACCGAACTCGAAGAGTGCTTGGTGCTCCCATTGGCGGGCGGTGCCCCATTCCGCGTGCCCGGAGAGGCGGTATCCGAGGCCGTGGAAGGGAGCGCGCAGGGTGTGTTGGCCGTTGGTGGGGATGTTGACGGGTTTGGAGCGTTCGACCATTGTGAAGGAGGGTTGCTCGATGTTGTAGAGGGCGAAGGACTTGGTCCATTTGCAGCGGTTGATGATGAGGATCTCGAAGGTGTCGTCGGCGCGTGCGGTGAGGTTTTGGGTAGTAGGGAGAGAGGAGGTGGGGAGGGCCGTTGTGAGGGCCGCGAAGGTGGCGAGGAGAATGGTTGTGAGCTGCATTCTTGTGGTTGTCTGAGTTGTAGTTGTATGGGTTGTAGATGTATTGTTGTAGTTGTACGTTGTAGTTGTATTGGGTGTATGAGATGTTCGCTGGAAGGTTGTTGTGAAGGTTAAGTTCGTTTGGAGTTATTCCAGAAAGCAGTGCATATAAAAAGGCCGGATGACTCGTGGTCTCGTGGCGTGTGCTATCAGACTTGTTCACGCAAAGTCACCTGCAGCTGCGGATGCGTGAATATACTTGAGCGTGAAGATTCGAGATTGGCGCATGTCAATCCATTGTCGAGGCCGACAATGCCCGCCGGCTGATGACAATGGCCGCACGTGTGCCTCGTTGTTCCCACGAGAAAGCCTTGATACCCACGTGGAGTAGACAAAGAAGTGCAGATGATGATCGTGAAAGAGGATGAAAGGGCTCATCTCCCGGGCCTGTGTGATGCTTGACAATAGCTGTTCGTGTTTGACTGACGTTGGCTTTCCTCGTCGGCTCGTGCAACTCCTGGTTCTTGTGGATAAGAATACATGCAGTACGGCAGTAAGTGTAATGTTGGACAAGGAGGAGAATGTATTCCAGACTTGAAAGCATCCTGTTGCATGTCAGGCTCGGTGGTTGGGCAGCTGAACCCGTCGCGAGCGTTAGTAACCGTTTTGGCCGTTGAAAAGATCCAGCTACAGCGGCTCGCGTGGCAACCTCATGGATCATTCGAACGTGCGCGACGCTGGCGGCGCCGGCTACTGGTATATATACTCCCGCTATTTCCCAGGTCAATGTATGTGGCCCTCACAGCAGGGTATCGGCTGGAGTAACGGAGTTGAAGAGAAGTTTACTCAGACGAGAGAATATCCCGTTGCACGTGAAGTTCGGTGGTTGGACGTCTCAACGGCTGACCGATGCGACCGTTGGTGGCCGTTCTGACCGTCGAAACCTCCTGCCACGCGAGCTTGCGTGGCGACCTCGTGGACCGTTCGGCGGTGCGTGACGACGGTACCGGCAGTGGACGATGCATATCGCGGTGCTAAATTGGCCGCATGTTTACGAAGCGCTGACGTGCCCCTTCAACACGGACCGAACTCGAATGTAGTAGAGAGCCAGCCTGACCTCGCGGGATCGCACTGCTGGACATGGTCAAAGACCAGCTGGATTTTGCGATGAGTGCGGGGCAGGAGCAGGATGATGGCAGGAAGGGCGAAGAGCGATGACTTGAAAGCACCAGCCGGCAGTACTCTTCTCAACTTTCCCTCTCAGTAGTCTCATCACTGATGCCTTCGTGCGCCCTACAGTCGGAGATCGCTGCTGAGACCATGGTGCTGCGATGCTGATGTTGAAACCGGCAAGCCTGTCCCATAGTCTGTTCGTCACGACCTCTCTCAAAGACGATCTTCAAGCCGGTAGTGAATCCCTTCAATCTTGCACAAAAGGCCAGACCGGCGCACATTTGTGGTGAGGGCCCATATGCAAAAGGCCTGATTTTGAGAATTGCTCAACTCGACGACCGTTTCGAGCTCCCGAGATTGCAGTCCGATGTTCCAGTGCTGAATGAGGGCTATATAGCGGACTCGCAGTGTCGAGGACATGAGCCAGCATCTCGCCTCTGGCCGCTGTCAATGTCCTCCAAGCTTGCCCTTTCTCTTGAATCTCCTTCTCGATCCTTCTTCTTGATCCTTCTGGCCCAGCCAGAATGTCGGACCATTGGACCTGTGTGTATTTCGGGGAGAATGCTGGAGCAGCCGGTGGTCTCAGAGCAGCTTTGTTCAGCGCTTAGGCTCGCGAGATGTTCCTGTACGCATGTATATGCCGGAGCCTTGCTGGACCTTGGCGTTCGAGTCCGATGGGATGCGATCCTCCCTCCGCACATACAGCTGAACTGCGTTGTCCGATGTGGGCTTGAAGCCAGAATTGATGGAGCGAATTGTAGGGCTTGGTCGATGGAGGGTGTTGACTTTCCTCCTGCGTCCGGCGGGTTGCAGAGATTTCGTGCGTGAAAGTGTAGAAGTTGATTTGAATATGCTGCTGGAGCATCTCGCCGTCAAGACCATTGGAGCCATGAGTCCAAGACAAAGCTTACATCGATGCGAGTTTGCCACTCTTTCCAGCCGTGTTGACAAACAAATCTGCTCTTTCCACCCGCTCTGATGCTCTATATCTGATCGTACTTCTGGACTGCTCTTGCCCTCTCCACTGTCTGATCTTGCCAGGCTCCTCTTGAATCTATCAACTGCCTGTCTGTGTCCCTTGATTGTGCCACGATTTCTTTCGGGAGCTCCAGCAGGTGGCGTGCGAGTTATGGTGAAAGCAAGGATGTCCTGGAAGGTATTACGGAGTATGGGCGTCCCGATGGCAGAATGCAAGCTGATGCGTCGATTGTTCAATCGAGCGGCAGAGCCTCGCGCTATGGTCGTGGAGTATGATGCTCTGTCCTCCTCTCTCGGGTTTGAAGCATCCTGGTCCACTTCGTCTCGGTCGTGCCTGCCTTCCTGATCTACTCCTCCGTCCATCTACTGCTCTTTCTTTTGCCGACGCCACCTTCTCATGACCTGCCTTCATCGTCCTCCACGGCTGGCTCCAGTATCGCGAGGCTGCGGTGGCTTTGGCGGGCGGGGTCGAACAGGCTTCGCAGCTGTCTGTCGGATCGATTCTTCGGCAAGAATTGTCGGAGTCATGGTTGCGGTGGTCGCTGAGCTTTGCGAGCGCTGGCAGAGATGATTCGAACTGCTAAAGGCCAGGTTGGGGTCTCGGGCAGGGGGCAGGTAGTTGAGAGAATGAGACAGTGGTCGTTGGCGGTGCGCTTCAGCGTATCAAAGAGTGGTTCGTCGAAGTCGAAGACCCTGGAAGAGGGCTCAATCACGCTCAGAAAGTTGGAGAACGAGATGCATTTGCTGTGGACGGGAATAGTTATAGTCGTTCGCTGAACGACCTTGATCAATGCTGCTGCTCTGTCAACATTTCACCGCAGAATGGTCACGGCGAACTCAGCAGGCCACTGCCGCTCATCGTTTGCTTCAGTCTTCAACTTTTGGATGTGATGATGTGGATATTGACGTTGAACAAAGCACCCAGTCTTCGGGGCTTCTCTCTTTAGTGTGAGCATTGCAATGTGGTCAATCGTGAACCAGTCAGCACATCAATGACTAGAAGACACACTGCCATAGACTACAAGAATCCTTCGTCACCACTCATATCGCTGCATCTCGAACCTGCATGATCGCACCATCGCCCAAAACGTCTCCTCCTCTCGCTCCGACCTCTCCCGACACCTCAGCTCCACCGCGATCGTCATTCGGGCCCTCTCTGCACCCCTGTCGCCGTCGTCTTTGCTCCATCCCGATACTGCCATTGCGTTGTCCCCATCACAACGCGTGCTCCCGCTCCTTCCGCTCCCGTCCCCTTGCTAATGGTTTAAATATCTGCCTTCTCCCTCGTTCCTTCCTCTTCTTCTTCTTTTCTTTCTCATGGCAGAGCGCTCCTCCGGGACCGCTCAGCAGATGGT
This sequence comes from Zymoseptoria tritici IPO323, assembly GCF_000219625.1. NCBI lineage: Eukaryota > Fungi > Ascomycota > Dothideomycetes > Mycosphaerellales > Mycosphaerellaceae > Zymoseptoria > Zymoseptoria tritici. The sequence continues at coordinate 2,473,488 of NC_018212.1, read as the reverse complement.
CAGTACCTTCCTTCCTCTTCACATCATCACATCATACTGACACCTCTCACAGGCGGGATTGGCTCATGAATCTTCCCGTTGCTTGAGACTGACTGCATTGCACGCCGCGGTCACCTCATGGGGGTTGGCAACCGCCTCTGTGCAATTTTTGCTTTCAACCCGAGTCGACGCCAGTCGGCTCAAACAACTCACTTGTCGTCAACAGAGACGCGATACTTGGCTCGAAAGCGCCGGGAGTCGGCTCGCAATGACACTTCACAGAGTCAGACATCCGCGTGAGAGCGCTGGGAGTCGGCTCTGCGACCATCTTTTTCATCAGATCATTGGCTTTCGAGCTGGTGCCTGGAGAAGAATCTCCTTCTTCACTCTTTTCTCAACTGCCACGTCTCCTGTGCTTGTTTACACCTCGCTTGACCTTCCTCAACCCTCACCGTCGTCTGTGATCGTGTACCGTCGTGCGTTCGTCTCGTCACCGCGGGAGCGCCCTTCACCCGCTCCCGTGGTCAATAGCACAAGTATTTCCTCCACGGTCGTTCCTTCCTCTTCTTCTTCTTCTTCCTTCTTCGCAGCGGGGCTCCCTTCCTTCGGGGAGGTGGTTCCATGGCTGTGAACAGGTCAGTACTCTGTCCATCTTTCATTCAAACGAACACAACACTGACATTCTTCATCACAGGGGTGAGAGCTCATGAATCCTCATCGGACGCTGGGGCAACGGAGACGCATTGCACTTCGCGCTCTCCGCTTCACGGACAGCTGGAACGGCGGAGGCTGATCTTCACACAATTTTTGCTTTTATAATGAGGGATTCTCACGAATCTACTCCAATCTTTCTCATCGGTGCGTCAGCTTGAGGGCTGGTGGCTGGAGAAGAAGTTTCTCTTCCGTTTTTAATTTCTACGTCAGGTCCATGTTGCTCGAGGGCTGTATACGGCTTGTTGAGCTTCTCATGAAGTCAACGTGGCCGTTGGCAGCCTGCAAAAGACGGAAACTCCGAGAAAGATTCTGATCGGTGCCGGCCCGTGGTTACAGGAACTCCATGGAGAGCTGACGCCAGTGGTTGGTGCGGGAAGTATCGACGCGGCGGCGAACAAAAGTCATCACGGTCATGGGAACGACACCCTCGTCCATTTCGCGTTAGCTGGCAGTATCCCACATTCATACGTATGAAATGAGACTGCATTTCAAGTGTGCTGATCATCTCTTCCAGGACGCCGCCGTGGCCAAGTCTCATGACCCACGACCGACCGACCAGCGATCTGACCGTCTCACGATTTCCCGCACATCTCCGAATCATCACAGCTTTGGGTGATGAATTGAAGGATACGTCGAACAACTTTGACGCCGCCCCATTCTCGATCCGAGCTCGAACATCGAATTGTGCTCGCCACTCTCCAAGAACCACTGCAGTGCATACACGAGGCCTCGGCCACGACGACGTCGCATGGCACCGTTGGCGCGAACGCTCTTGCCGCCGAATCAAACTTCCGCATCGTCGCTGCGGACCAAACCAAACGCGCTCAGGCGGATGTAGAAAGAGCAGCGGCTATTCATTCACTGGAGAAGGAAATGAATGTGCATGAAGAACAGGTCAAACGACCGGCAGGAAGATGAAGGATATACTCGGTGGACAGCGACAGGACTGTCACGGCTGCAGCTGCAGCCACGGCGTGACGACACAACCTTTTCTAGGCAAAAGCGTCGGAAGACATATTAGACTCGTCAGCAGGCGGTGGTCCAGGATGGTCCTTGCGGAGGGACAGATAGAGTCAATTCGATGATGAGCTTCGTACACATGCTGCCAGCTCCCAAGTAGTCTGACCAGGCCTCCATCTTTTCACTCTTTCTCGACAACGATTCGACGAAGAACTACACCACCTACGATACCTGGACCTCTCGTGCCACCAAGCCCGCTCTGCCAGAACAAGCCTACGAGGATCACCCTCGGCATCCTACATCGGTCTCAGGGCGCTGACGAGCGAGCTCCCGATCAACACCTTAGGATCCGTTTTCCAACAGACTCGTTCAGCTGGCTTCATCCAGCGCTATAGAAAGCACGAAACAAGCGAGACGAGGGAGATTCAGGTCAAGGTGCTTCTCGGACGCGTTCCTGCATATCTTGCGAGCTCCATCTTCCTCGCAGCATGAGTACGAAGAGAAACGGATCCGGTGAAGCTGAAGCTGAAGACCGGCGTGACTGCAGGAAGCGACGGAACGGAAGATTGTATGCGGAAGACCGAGAGCGAATTGAAAACAGCAGCATAAACGCGGGACTGCGGACGTTGCAGTATGGCCCGTACGACAGGCGCCGACGGATGAGTAAGACTTTCCAATCGAAGACATGGAAGGCTGCTTTAAGGTCTGCAGCTGTGAGTATGGCGATCTGTGGACCTCTATGCAAGACTCGCAGCGCAGAAAGCGACACCTCGATCGTCTGCATCACGGTCATAGCGAGCAGGACAGCCATGTATTGAGTCTGGAGTCGAGTGCGACAGCAATACAACCTCTTCAACACCCATACAAGCCCAAACGGTGATGTAAAGATTCTGGCGATTGGTACGATATGGTACGATATCTGGACTCAATTCACATATACGGACCATCAGCCTCCAGCAAAGCTCTCAGATGTCGCAAAGCCATTAGGAGTGAATCCAAGCCGAACGTCACAAAACACATGCTACGCAGCCAATGCATTCACGCGCGAGCCAAGTTCGATTCTTCTCGAGCATCAGCACCAACCCAACTCCGTCAAAACCACTTTCAGAACGCGTCAAAACGCGGAGAAGACAATTGCTTCATCAAACCACACCATCCAACCACCACATCAACGGCATCGATACGATCGCAACGATGCCTACCTCTCACTGCGCCTTGCTCGCAGAGTACGACAGCCGCCTCACGGCCGACCACTTCCTCCTCACCAACCGCGAACGCGACATGAAGGCTCTGAACAAGCGCATCAAGGTCAGCCTCTACCTCTCCCTTCTCAGCTACCATCCTCGTTTACCTCACCTCAACCAAGCTAATCATTTCGAACACCAGACCGCAGAAGGCGCCAGCATGTCCGAAGCCCGCAGCGGCGAGTACTCCAGCCTTTGCGAGAAGCGTCGCAAGTTGGGACGTGAAATTGGCGTGCTTGAGGCTAAGATCAAGAAGGTTACTGCGGAGATGAAGGTGAGTTTCGCGAACTCCTAGCCTTCTGTGGCGTGGTATTGATCTGCTTCGATAGGGCGCGAAGCAAAAGGCGAAACGCGCGCGTGTCGCGACGCAGGCTAAGGAAGTGGGAGAGGGGGTTAAGGGCGGCGTGTTGGGCAAGGTGGTAGGCAAGTTGAAGGTGTGGCTGACGTAGGTGATGGAAGGAAGGGTTTCACGAGACACGGGCACGACTGTGGTTGGGTTGTCGACGACAGAATGACGAGGCTCATTAATGAGATCTCGCTCGGCCTCGAAAGGATCAAACTTGAGAGGAAGCTGTGTCAATCGACAACGCGAGGAACACAATTCGCAGACGACGCCTTCTGGCGAATACCTTCGCAGGTACCCGATGCTAGTGTGTGAGTACTATAGAACGATGCATCAAGCAGACGATTTGTTCCCCATGGTTTATGTACCCAACGAACTGATCTTACTCGATGTTGACCTCTCGACTTCTCGCATTCAATCTGGACTCTCCAACCATCACAGCTGCGAAGTGTCAACCCTGGAACATCGAGCATGAAGCCTCAAGCAGCCATGCTTCAACCCATGCCCAGACTATGCCCGCTACAACCGCATCCAAGTTCTCTCCTTCCACCGCCGCGGTCCCAGTAACACAATAAACCATTGACAGGTGCAAGGTACCCATCAGATGCACTCGCAAAAGCAAAGACACCACACCAAATTGCAACCGCTCGTTCCATGAGACCCCTTACGCCTCAAATCTAGCCAACATGGCCCTGACAGTGAAGCGTTGTTTCCATTGATTACGGTGTCCCAGGCTCCTCCGATCCACATTGAAGTGTTTGGGGAAGGATCAGAGGTTGGACGTTGCTAATGGGCGTGGACGAGATGATGTGTGAACGGAACGAGGTGCGGAAGTTTGAACGAATGCTGGAGGAAGGCAGTTCCTATACGATTTCTCTGAAACCGCTTCGACCGTATCTCACCTTGTCAGTACAGTGCGGACTAGCTCGATCTCCCGAAACTCCAGGTCGCCCTGAACTTGCAAAAGAGCTTCGTAATCGCAAACTCCTTCGTGGGCATCGCCAGTATCTTCTCAGTCCTGTATCTGAACCGCCAGTGTCTTCTCCGTCCTCTTTCTGAATCGCCAATGTCTTCTCAGTCCTCCATTTGCTGTCCGTCTTCCCCAGACCAGACGCAATGTGTCCAGGCCATCACTCAACGACTTGTAGGTCAGGTCATTCCCAGTCTTGGCACCTTCCAAGTCTGCCGTCTGATCCCATGCACAGAGAGCCGATCTTTCAACAATCCGCCACGATGGTACTGATCACGCTCCAAATGTAAATCCTCTCCAATCACTGCTCTGAGTTGGCTTGGCCTTCACCCTGCCTTCGTCGGAGATCAGGCACTTTGCGAGAGTATGCGGCGCCGTAGGTCGATGACAACTCTTTTTAGCTTCGCTGATTTGATCGCTCTCCTGGTTCCTCATAATGTTGGCTTTGAACTCAGCTTCTTTCAGCTTTCGATCTCTACGCTCGGCTTCCTTGACTCTCTTCGCTTTGGCCTCTCGCTGCTCGAGTTCTTTCGTCGCGAGTGCCTTTTCTTTGACCTCCTGCGCTTTGACTTCTTCTTGCTTGAGCTCCTGCTTTCGGACTTCTTGCTCTTTGACCTCCTGCTCACTCATCGCTTTGTCTCTCAGGACTTTCTTGCATGGCGCTCCGACTTCCCACAGCCGAACCCGCTCCTGCGTCTGCTCTGTGGCCCAGCAGTAATCGCCGTGCGGCCATATCGAGTGAATCACCAGCTTCGGACCACGGCGCTCTGCAGCTTCAAGGAGATGCCGCACCGTGATTCCACCGGGTCTTGCCATGTGGTGTCTGCAGGTCGGGAATACTCCCTTGATAGTCTCTGGGCCTGTTAGTGCGAGGATGATTGTGGCGCGTGTGATTGGTGGCGAGCTCAGGAACATGCCCAGGCACGAACTGTTCTTAGCTACCAGGTCTTGCAGCGGGATGCTGGGAAAAGTGGTAGTCATGATCCGTGGTTGTCGGTCGTTCTCGCCTTCTCGGAAGCGCCAGCCCACGTCCTCCGACATTATGCAGGTCGGGCAGCCGCAAAGAGTGACGTCGGTCATGAGAGGCTTGGAGAACCTCAGAATGCTCGGATTTGGCTGGGCAGGAGATATGTTCAACTGGCCATTCTCGCCGGTGTAGTCGATGTGGCGCATGGGTCCGCTCGTGACTCTCTCCGCCATTGAACGATCCATGGTTTTCCGATATGTGCTTCGGCATGGGTGATATATGATCTTGAACGGCTGACTTCCTCGATATACCACTTGCCAGATGGGCCTCCTGGCATCAATTGGCGGTCTCAGGTACGCGGCTGTTTGTACGCGAGGACTGGACCGAACAACCTCTCGGAACGTGCGCGATACTTTCTGGCTCCGTAGAATATGCGCAGGCTCCATGTATTGCATGACTTGCTCGACCATCTCGTAGATCCCGAAGAATTGCGCTGCAGCGTTTGACGTTTCCGGCACGGTGACCATGTCTGCCGAAGGCAATGTGGACGGAAAGCTTGCATGCGCCATCATGTCGGTATTTTCTCAAAGCTAAGAACCTGGGTACGAGGCGGCGGAATACAGTTGGAGAAGTGGTCCCGTTTGTAGGAGGGTCGGGAGGGAGTCAGTCGAGAAGACAAACGGGATCGGGACGGCACAGGCCGTAACGTGACTGGTCCGACGAGTGAATGGGCAGTCTAGGTCATATGGCCAACGAGCGAAGCTGTCTCTGGTCCACGCCGCTGGCGGCTTGGTGATGGGCTTCAGGTTTGAAACCTCGCGCCAGCTCTGCCGAATGGCTTGAAGGAATCTGGCCTGAACAATCACGCCTACGGTAGAAATCAAGGACAGCAAGGAAAATGAAGACACCCAACTTAGGGGGAAGCAGGGTGAGAACGGACTCGTCTTCGGGGCGGCTTCAGTCTACTTGGTGAGCTCTGACTGATTACACCTACTTACCGCTGGCTGGACAGCGGTTTTTCTCCAACGTTCTAACTCGTGGGACACATTAGAGTGCTCCTTGCTCTGGGATTCTTGCTCGAAATAAGATTGCGAAAAGCATGGTGAGAGCATGTAAGTGTCGTTACTCTGCATCGCATGCACCGGCACTGTTCATTCACCGCCAACCACACTCAGTTCGTTCCGCTTTTGACAAATTTGAGCCTTGTCCCTGTAACCTTGAGTCTATGCTCTATCGCCCGGCTGATGACAGTGTAACTCAAAGGTCCTGCTCTCCCTCGATATTCTTGATGCTTCCATGTTTCCAGTTCTTTCCGCCTATGCATATTCCCTGATCTCTTGGTTGCGACCCATCTACTTCTGAAGCATCCTCTCTTTCTCTTCTTCCATCTTCATCACCGTTCTGCACTTCGTTCCCTGTTCCCACGACCGGACTTGCTCCTGCGACTCTGCGGACACAAAACGGCCTTCATGCAGCCATATCGACTCGACAAAGTATCCAGAGTGCTCCTTTCGCATCGGCTCCAGAATGTCCCGGACAGTAATGCCACTTGACTTGAAGATATTCAGCATCATGAATCGGGTCTTGTTGCTGGGACGATTCGTCGGCGAGTATCGAAGATACTTGACACCGATTGCGCAGACCGGCGGATCGCAAATGAACATGTTCAGACATGAACTGTTCTTGTCCAGAGCGTTCCGGCATCGGAGATTGAGGGTGAATGGGACGATCTGCCGGGCTGTTGGGGTTGGCACCGCACATGAAGGACAGCCGCATAGCATGTTTGTAGACATGAGATGAGCGTCGCTTTGCAGAAGGCTCGGATTTGGCCGAAAAGTCGGCAGGCGGAAGAAGCAGCTGCTCAAGATCGAGAACAAATTGTGACCCGGCGGTGGTGTGAACCTGTGGTTGAGAAAGTCTTGTTGAGAGTCGTAGCCGTTTGGTGGTGAGTCGTGGACTTCGATACTCGTCGCCTGATGATATTGGTAATTGATTTGCCAGATGGATACGTCCTGCTTCCCGGTCCATTCGAGAAAGGCGATTTGTCGCACACGATGGCTTCTCTTCAACACATCTTGGAACGTGCGCGAGACTCGTTGTGTCCGTGCGATCTGCGCAGGCGCAAGATATTGCAGGACTTCCTCGACCAATTCGTAGATACCGAAGAATCGCGCCGCAGCGTTGGGAGATTGTGCCATGGCGTCTTGCTTTGTCGTGGCCGTCGAGTTCGCCGGAGATGGAGGACGCAGTGCAAGAGTGGTTTCGAAATGCGCCATCATGCTTGTATCATAGTAAAGCTGAAAGCTATGACACTTTGCAGAACGAGATTGAGTGACAAGAGAAGTGGTGCGTAAGGTACGGAGGAGACTCGCAAAGTGGTGTCGATTCAAGGGTGTCACCAGGCGCACTGAAGTCGGGAATTGACACGGGATCGGGTCGGCCTCGTCCGTGCTTGTAAGAATTCTTCGACGATTGAAGGTATGAGTTCACCTGACACCCCATTCCCGGCTTCCACGCCTCAACTCGCTCCGCAGTACCAGGAGCAGCAAAGTAATGACCTCGCGAAAACACATTTCCGGCACAAACACCGGCAGCCATGCCCTCCAAAGGTTCGAGAACATGACGAACCTTAATCCCGCCCTCCTCATCCATATCGCGGAAAATGGGGCGTTCGCCCGGGTCGAACGACGTCCTCTGTGGCCGACGATAGAGAACCACAGCAGTCTTGACCGGTGGATCGCAGAGGAACATCTCTAGGCAAGAGGCGTTCTTCGCGAGCATTTCCTTCTGAGCGAGCCAGTGCAATGTGATGCTGACTTGCTCCGACTCAGCACGGGATGCACGCCGGCATTGCGCATGTCTCCTGTCACACCAATGTCTTTGGACATGATGCATACAGGACAGCTGCACAATCCGGTACCTGGCAGATGGGCGGATAGTGAAGACAGCACAGCTGGATTGATCTCGTGGACGGCGTAGCGGAAGAAGCCATCTTCGAAATTGTAGGCCCTCGGACGGCCCGCAGTGTCGCAGTACCGACCGAGATGCTTGGGTACGTTCGGGTTCCAGTCGGAAGTTGCGCTCGAGAATGACTTGATTTCTTTTGGTCGTCGATTCTTGTATCCGACCTCCCAGATGATGTTGTTTGGAACTTTGTGCTCCCTCAGGAATGCCGCTTCTCGTACAACAGGGCTGGAGCCAATGACTTCCCGAAACTTGCGCATGATTCCCTGAGTTCGCATAATTTGCGCCGGATCGAGGTATTGAAGGACTTCTTCCGTCATCTCGTAGATCTCAAAGAACCGCGCGGCAGCGCTCAGTGTCGTTTCGGCTGCGGCATATTGTCCAGGCGTTGATGACACCGTGCCGTCGACCGTGGCGGATGACATGTTCATGGTGCGGGAGTGAGTGGAGGTTGGCGAGAGTCTGACGGCAAAGATCGCGAAGGTAGAGTCGTGGCCAGCGAGTTGAAGTCCACGACGAAGGGACGATTGCACGATTGTACGCTGTGGGGTTTGGAGGTTTAGGGAAGCGAATCTTAAGACTGGATACCCGGACCGGGACGGCTTCAGCCGTCTTTGCGCAGCCAGCACGGCTCATTTGGACGAGTGGAAGTACGTTAATGATAGCGTCCGGCTGTAGCATCGCAGTAATCGTGCCTGGTAGCTAACAAAGAGTGTATCCGCTTCTCGATGTAATAAACAGAGATTGTGTACACACATGCTCCCATCTCCGACTTCACGATATCGCTGCATCCATCAAACTTATGGTTAGTTAGTCTGCCCAGCTCTCCGGAAATGATGAACCCAATCGACGACCAGCGCCCGTCCTACTGTTCGCCATGCGGGCACTTGGCCCGAGGCTCTCACAACTGTCCCACCCCATTGGAAATCTCCGCTCACTACAGCCGCGGAACATGCGGGCTGACGTCGAGACAGTCACTTAAGCTTAGACTCCCGCCCGAATCCGCCAGCGACGGATCATATGAGCTGAAACGAGTTCTCTCTCCATCCCAACAACAACATCGCTGGACGCGCCATCCTCAATCATGGTCACCTCCAACTCCAGCAACCATCCCACCACCATGCCACCAACAAACTGCACCCTGCTCGAGATCGCACCAGAACTCCGCCTCCGAATCTACGAGTACACCTTTGGTCCTGGCCCTCTCAAACCCGGCTTAGGACTGCTACGCACCTGTTCTGTCATCAACAACGAAGCAAAGCCCGTAAGTCAAGTCCAGACCGTTGCGCGAATCGGGTATGATCCCGCTAACGTCTCTTCCTCCTCCCCAGATCTTCGGTCACTGTGCCCGCCTTCGCGTTAAAACAGTGATGGCCGAAGCCAAGAGATGCTTGGGGGTTATGGACTCGATTATTGACGGAACTTATGACCCGGAGAAGCCGTATGTTGCTGGAGGAGAGGAGGATGGCGAGAATTGAGATGTTTGTGAAGGAGGGGAGGAGGCTGTGGACTGTATAGATGGGCGAGGTGAGGAGGCGTACATTCTCGCAGTTGGAAATGAACTTGGGTGCGCATGCTGCTATTTCATCAAGTGTCTATGATACTAGAAGCAATGGGTCTCTGCTTTGTCGCTGCATCTCTCACATGTATTGTTCCTGATCCCCAACGGGTACCTCTTGCTCGACTTCAGCCTGAACACTCGACTCTGCGCAAATCATGCGGGCTGACGTCCGGCGACTCGCCAAGCTTCTCCCATGGCCAACGCTGAATCCTCCAGCTGAACATCTCCAAAACCTCCTCCACCACAACAACACTCTCCACCATGTCGTCCTCCAACTCCGCCACCAACCCCTCCATCCCGCCAACCACCGGCTGCCCTCTCATCGAGAAAATCCCTCCCGAGCTCCGAGTCCGAATCTACCAATACGTCTTCGGCAAAGGCTGGAAAAACGCCCCGTTCGACATCCTCAAGACTTGCAGGCTCATTTTCGATGAAGCTCATGTCGTACGTCCTTCCCGCCCCCTTCCCAAACCACTCTCTTACACAGCTAACATGTGCCTGGCAGGTCTACAACGCCTTCTAAGAGGCCCGCCTCCACCGCCAACAGAACCTCCAAGATCCCCGCCGCATCGGTGAACCCAAAGTGGGTGAGCTCCACGGGCCTGGTCTCCCACCGCCGTGGGTGTGGGAGAAGGCGTTGAAAGCAGAGGGAAAGCACGAGATGGTGGCCATGGTGCTGGAGGAGTGGCACCCAATGGGGCCGTCGGGAATGGGCGACATTGCGTACTGGCCGGACATGGATGAGGCGGTGGAGGGGTGGAAGAAGGCGGATGAGGCGCAGGATTGGCCGGTTTGGGAGGAGGATGAGGAGGGAGGGTTGAAGTTGGTAGGAGGATAGGGCAGGCGATGCGCGGTCGAGAGAGCTATGGATTCAGTGTCCTGAATAGAATGCCATGATCTCGTTTCGTTGTGATCTCCAGCGGTTTAATGCTCGATGTCTTCAACATATCTCGTTCAGCTGCCCATACGAGCTCCATATCGTTCTGCCGCTTCGAAGACTCGAAGGATCGTAGCACATACCGACATTCCCGTGCCCGCCAAGCTCCAACCTTGACCAAGTTCGAAAATTCTCAAAACACCTTCACTCCCGACGTTCTCAACCACATCACTACCACGCTCTCCACTATGTCGTCCATCAACCACAGCAACCCTCCCGCCGCCACACCAACAGCCCGCTGTCCCCTCCTCGAAACAATCCCGCCAGAGATCCGCTTGCAAATTTACGACCTCGTCTTCGCCTCCGCCTCCAACGTCGAACTCCTCGCAACCTGCACTGCCATCTACGATGAAGCGCGAGCCGTACGTACTCCTACTCTAATCATACTCCATCCACCTCACTTCTCCCTCACATACCCTGCTTACGCCTATCTCACAGTCCTACAACACGCACCAAAGCCGCTGCTTCGCCGCCGCCGAGGCCTACGCCCAACCCGCTCGCCGCGATTTCTATTACCGAGAGGATGAGGAGACCCGTATCTCGAAGCAGCTGGATGCGAGGCTTGGTCCGCTGCTGGGACCTGGGATTCCCGCACCTTGGATCAGAGATCGGATGGTGGATTTTGCGGGTGGGAGGGCGGAGGGGTAGGAGACGGCCAGACGAGATGGATTGATGAGGATGTGGTGTACTGAATGGACGTCAATTGGGAGGTGGAGAGGATGAGAGCCGGGAATGGGGAGTTGGGTACTTGAGATGGGAATGGCGACATGAGTGGCGGTCGAGAGCTGGTGGGGATGGAAGATGGTCATTGCAGAAATGACTGACTCGCGGTATCCTCCAGTCTCGAAATGGGTGTATATACCTGCTTTGCTCTGATTAAATGCGTAGGAGTTCCGGTCAGCGATGCCTCCACAAGAGGCAAGATGGACCTCTTCTTCCCATTTGCCCTTTCCCACGATCTTGGAACGCCCTCTTCCCAGACACAGCAGTTTGCGTCTTACCCTCCGAAGATAGCACCGCAGACTCAGGACCTGCTCGCTCCTTCGTCCCGACGTTCTGCTCTCGTATGCTAGACAGGATTTTATCGATTACATCTCTCATCGAGGCCAGCATACTTCAGCTGCAATCGACCTGGCAGCAGGAACGAAGCTGGGATTGTCTCGAGCCGATGGCAGTGGTAGACATTATCAGTGGTCGAACCAGTAGCAGAGTCGGAGAGCAGTATAAGAGTCTTATTAGGGTAATCCTGCAGTCTGAACATCGCTGCTTCGATGGACAAAGTTCCATGTGCCCATGCCTAGCAACAACGAACACGACCTACTTGGCAGGAAAGGAGGAAAGTCACATTGGCCTAGCGTCTTGACTTACTGCTCAAGGAACCAAGGTACTGACCATCCTGTCAATATATCAACATGTCGGCCAAGGATTGAGATTGCTCTAGCTCAAAGTACAGCATTCACCTTGACCGAAAACCCTATGACTCGCCCGTTTCGTGTTCGCTAGGAAGACCGATCGCTCCCTCCCTTGAATTGCCGTCCACAAGATGCACACGCAGGGATCTCTCAGCTGGACGCAGCATTCCACTCTACGATGCCGAAGACATCTTCGAAGAGACCGTCAACAAACTGTAGCAAGCATTGTTCGCCGGCCGACCGAAACTCGAGAGAAGAGCGACGCCCGGGATACATCCGATACCTACCTTTGCTCCCGTTGCGACTAGCTATGATGACCTGAAGACGGTCACTTGGCCGGAGATCGTCTCGAGCGGAGGAGAGGAAGTGGAGGGCAGGTCGGTTGTAGTAACAGCGAAGTCAGAGAGCGAGTGCGGTGGTATTGGACCAGCAGACTGTATGGCAGTGCGATGAAATGTGAGCTTGTGGCCGGTTGAATTTAATACTTGTGAAAGGCTCACCCAGGATTATCCACGTTGGCTTGCATCGATGGTCTTACGAGGTTTGAGTTGCACCCTAGGGGGATGACGGCAGCGTTGGCTGACAGGGAGCTCCGATTACGGTGTGCCCGTACGTACACATCTTATCCTAGCCCGCGCTCGAGCAATTAATTGAACCACGGGTTGCCGTCAAAAGCGGTTTGACCGGGTAACCTCCTATATGCCTCATGTCCTCCTCGTAGCGTATGTTCGAGGAACGTCCTCCCGACGTGTTCGCCACTGCTGTCAAAAAGCTCCGTTAAGTGAAGATCCAGCTGGGAAGCTGAGGAGTCTCCCAACACGACCGCTCACGTTAACACCGATAACCCAAGTGGAGACTCCAACCAGAAGTCAGCGCCGCCGACACCACTGGCCAGAACGACAACACTGTCAGCTCCGATGCCCACACCGGCATTACTGGCACCACTGCGATCATGAGCAACGGCAGCAATGTGGCCGTCCACCAGCCGCTGCTCGGTAATGTCTAAGTACTGTTGGTTCGAACGCTTGGTGTCCGCCATCTCGCGAGCTGTAGACGTTGGTGTAGGAACGATCTCGTACTTCTCACTCGGTGACGGGATCGTCGCGAGACGTAAGAAATTGCTCTTGTGGGCCTCAGTCAATCGAGAGCAGGAGCATGAAGTCTGTTGATGCACGCTATCGTCGTGGTCGTACGAGACTTTCGTTCACGGGGTTAGTGCGAACCCGGCGGAACAGTGAGCGGAGCAGTGGGAAGTCGAACGACCTCGCGTCCAGTAGCGATTGAAATCGTCTGAGTACCCACTCATTCGAACCGAGAAACCCGCACTCTGTAGGAGATCAAGTTATCGAGATGTGACCCCAGCTGGGCCCGTCCCTCGGTGCCAACGTGCATTCCTCCCAACGCGTCCTTGTCGCCACCAGACTGGCAAATACGAGCCAATTCGCCGGCACACTCCACGATATCGACAAAGCATCCTTTCAGCAGGCAAAAAGATCATCCCATCTCCCTACTCGAGCCGCGTCCATCTCCCTACTCGAGCCGCGTCCATCTCCCTCTCCTCTTCGCCACTCACATCACCGAAATCACCGAAACACCAAAAAGAAACTCATAGCTAGACAAGGAATCGAACCTCGGCCTCCCCAAGCTACCTCCGGATCACAGGACGCCGCACCCCGAAGGGTAATACTCACCCCCTCACCGGGCTTGTACATGGGGCGTCATACCACTTGACTATCCAGCTGTTGTTGCAAATTTGGATTTGATTCGTTGGAGACGAGACGAGATGGAGGGGTATTTATTCACATCAGGTTACGGCTGCGGGGCGGGGCGGGGATTTACCGGGAAGGGAGGGTGAGGACTTGCTGTTGGGATGCGTACGTGGCTGTGAATCAGTCGTGGCCTCACGATGGTATCGTAGATGGATTTGACGGACGGTCAGTAGGTAGCAAGACAATTTAGTGGAAGGTCAGTCTATACTGTACCGCAGGATCGTCACACGATGAAGTCGTTCATACTGGCAGAACGGAGCTCGAGGCGGTCGATAAATCACAGGGTTGAAGCCTCGTCACTCGCTGAGAGTAGATGTGCATTGGATTCTGCAGGCAAACCTACGGCAGAGTCGTAGCCAACACTGCATTCTGGAATTCTAGAACGTGTGTTTTGCACCCCTGGGACTCGTGCCATGCTTCTTCCGTGAAGGAGGCTGCTCGCTTTTCTTGCTTCAAGTTGCCGAGAGAACAAAGCAGATTTCATGTCGAATGCAGCACAGCAGTAAACCCCACCGCTTTCCTTTGTGTATGAGCGAATCCGGAAACATATTCATCCACGCCCGGGTCCTCCGCAACTGTCCGACACGATCGTTCGAACACACATATCTTGGAACCTCGTCCGTCTTATTCGTCCTCTTTGCAGCCCTCGATCGCACCGCTCACAATGCAGGGCTCCTCCTCGTCCTATTCGTCACCGGCCTTTCCGCGCTGTCGAATATGTTAGTCATCTTCGTTGCTCTACTTTCAAGAGCACAACTTACCTTATTGCTCATAGTGTACTTCCGCCCGAAACAATCGTCCCTGAAGACGATCTCATACTCGCGAAGCGTATCGCTCTTCTTACAAAACACCCCCAACGCCCTCATAGTGCCGTCGTCCTCCCGGTCATCCAGCACCACACATTCGATGCGCAGAGACTCTGGTCCCTCTACGCTGGTCGCGGCGATGATGCACAACGGCTCGCGGAGCTGCCTCCAGTGAGGATTCTCGGCCGACAGCTTAGGAGCCAAGTGCACCTTGACCGTCAAGTTCTTCGCTTCCTCGGCGCGTGGAGCGGTGAAGGTATCGTAGCTCGGGCTGTTGAGGTCGATGGTGGTGCTGTAAGCTGCGCGGGCGTCGAGGACGGTTTCGAACTCGTTGTTGATGGTGCTGTTGGTGGAGAGGAGGGCGAGGGTGGGACCGCGGCGGTTGTAGTACTGGGTGGTGGAGAAGGGAGTGGTGGCGGAAAGAGCGGCGTGTTCGTAGATGATGTTGCGCAGCTCTGGGCTGAGCTTGCCGAAGGCGCCGAGATGCTCCATTGTGTTGGCGGCGTCGATTGTTGATTTTGCGGTGTCGGTGGGTCGAGGAAGAGTTGTGAAGAAAGCCTGGTGAGGAAGTTGGAACTTGAAGCCGGGCAAATAAGCCGGGACGGACCGGCGGAGGGCGGAGATCGGGTGTCCAGCGCGAAGAGGGCCATATGATCAAGTTACGCGTCGTCAGATGTGGGACTGCTCACCACCATCATGGCCGCGACTAGTATGGCCTTTGAGAAGAGTCTCGCGAGAGCTCTCTGACCAGATTCGATCTCTCGCCGTCATCTGTGTCAGTAGTATAGACACCGACGCGATGATCTACGATGGAAGCTCGACGCCAAGTCCACTGAGGACAACCTTTGCGCATACGGCAGGACCAAGGAAGAGCACGCCGGTAAACTCTTCCTGGCTATTCTCCACTTGCTTACGATAGGAGGCATGACACCCTCAGGTACCAAGGTGGAACGCCACAATCAGCAAACCTACCAAGACGACGGATCTAGAAAGCTGCGACGCCCGCGAACATCACAAGAAGCCTCGTGGACAAAGAAAGACTCACCCTTTCAATCGTCATTCCAGAGCGAGACCACTCCTCGCCAACACTATCACACACATGTAGTCTCGTCTCCCGATCACTCCTCACCAGAACCCATGCCGATCATTGTCCACAAGTAGCTGTGCCCATCCTTCACTCCCATTCCGTCAAGTTCGTGCCGCTTGCTGGAGCACCGTTGGCGTCGAGCTTCTCCTGGACGCGGCGGGTGAGGTATTCCACAACCGCCTCGCCAACCGAAAGTCCTCCGGTGTGTCCCAGAAGAGCCTGTCGCAATTCCTCACCATGGGCGTGAGTCTTCTTATTCATCTGGTCCACGGTCGCCTGGATGAAGGGGCTAACACTACCGAGGATACGCGTAGCATCGACTTCGCGCTTTATGCCTTCGAGTTGCTCGACTCTGTGTTGACGAGGCGGAGGAAGTCAACGATGCAAGAATCGATTCACATTGTTCAGCCTTTGGACGAGCATATCAAGAGCGCAAGAATGGCCGCACTTAGTTCGGCAAGCGGGGCGGGATGATAATACGCATGGGCGGGTCTTGTCCTGTCGAAATCGCTACGGTCGTGGGAGTTGGCTGATGCTGATCGGTGTCGCCATCCGCGTCTTGGTACTAGTCTTATCGTCGTTGGCGATATCGTCTGGCGTGTGAGGGTCCTGCACATCCATGTCGCTGTCGTTCGCCTCCTGATCGCCCTCACTGGCGTTGCTTGACAGGCTGCTGATCTGCTTGTACGATGCTTTCGCCTTGCCGCCACGCTACGCCCGTGCAGTATGTGTTCGCTTTGGCAAGAATGTCTTGGTTACTTCCCCGACACCGCTCCAACTGAGTAATTCAGTCCTGACGAAGGAGGTGACGAACGCTGGCGAAGGGTGACAACAAACAAGATCGCAAGGAGGACAGCCAAGACGACAGCGATGACAACTTGACCACGGACGAACGAACCAGAGAGCTTCCGCCACTCTGCCAATCAATCCGCGACTCCGAGCTGGCACGTTCTTGGGAGCAGGCATCCGGCGCGGGTAAGCCAAGGCCGTGGTCCCATTGCGTGCTGTCGATTCTTTTTGCTTGGTCGAATAGTCTTCCCACCTGCTTCCTGGGTGCGCCCGTCAGAAACACCTAGTCGAGCAGGTCCTTGTTGAATGACACATCTGGCTTGCAGCGTCCGCGTCCAGGTTAAATGGGAGCAGACGAACCACGGTTGGATGTGTTTCCTGAAGCGGCTGCGCTCGCAGCCGCGTTCTGGGCGATGCGCACGCGAGACGCGCTGCTGTCATATTCGGTGTCGAGCTCCGATGCTCTACCGTTCTCGATTGCGTTGAACATAGGTGCCATGCTTGGGTGACACGCGGCTGTTCGATCAGTCTGCGCTCATTCTCCGTGGACATCAGGTGCTTGGGTTGCGAATGTGTTTTGATGCCGATGTTATACGTGTTCTCGATCTGGCAGACTGCGAGTCATTGCCGTTAACCTTAAAGGCATGCGCTTGCCTTTCATACAACAGCAAGAGGAAAGTTGATCAGACGACGGTCTACTTCGAATCTTTGTTCGTTTCGATGCTCTCGGGAGGAATGGTGGTCGGCGAGACGACTGTCATAACGCGGATCGCCATAATTGGGAGACAGGACACTCAGATGAAGACTAGCTGGTCTGTGAGGAAAGAGTACGCATTAGAAACGGAGCTCGTGGTCTCATCACGGGCTGGTATCTATAGCCTGTAGGGAGAGACTGGATGCTTGTTTCTATCGTCCACTCCATCTCTGGCACGATGCCGCGGTGCCTTCAACGTCGATGAATGATGTTCGCGGGAGCAATATTCCGCTCGTGAAATGCAACGATGATTCCTCTCGCAAGCTCCGTATAACCGTGTCGATGGCGAGCAGTGGCATCGGCGTCTCCGTCCTTGTCAGGCTTCCGCTTTCGCAGGACGCATAGTGCGGTCTGAGCAACGTTGTGCTTTCTGTCGGTGAGCTGCAAGGTCACGCGTTGAGTCGTGGAGCTCGGAAGCCAGGTCCGGACACGGCGCGGACCACGGCAGAGAGAGCTGATCTCGATCCGAGGAACCACATCTCGGAACACGCTTTGACGCGAAACATCCAGGCCACCTTGATGGGCTTCCGCGCAATGCACTCTGTCTCGGAGAGACGCTGTAGTAGTATCATTTCTGGTGGTTCCTGATGCCGGAGTGCTTCGTAGTATTCGTGGCTTTGGTGAATGTGGGGTGGTGGGCGAAGCCCTCCCTCATCGTCGTTGCGTGTGTAACCCTGGTAGTCTGCCATGGTGGATGAGCTGAATGAGGGACAGTGAGGACGAGGAGATGGGTACGGTGATGCACCTGGATTTGAACAAGAGAAAGAAAGGGACGAGAGCAAAGGTAGTGTCGGTACCGCGTCGGGGTGAACTGAGGTCCAGGGCTAGATATCAGCTGGTTGGTGGGCTGACGTAGTGTGCAGAAGAGGAGGCGTGAGCATCGTTCCATCCCACACGTTATCATTCCCCTGATTCGCAGATATTTGTCGAATTGCGCCCAACGCGGTGAACGCCAGCAGTGGATCGTAGAGCATGACCGAGACTGGCAATGGAACGTTCTTGTTCATGCGGGTACGACGAGACCATGATCTTGGAACGCAACAGCTACGATGGGAGGCTGTCCGAGAGCGCAATGGCTATGCAGCATGTTTTGGACTCCTTTTGCGTCCTCTAGAACGCTGGGTGCAAGTCGCACAAGGAAAAGAAGGTGCCGGGCGGACCGAACACACCTGCCAAACCACCCAAGCCAATCAGCAAAGAGGCGGAAGAGGATGAGCCTTGTTGATAGGCTTCGGTGTGAGGTTCCGGTACTTTGGTCGTGGGGTGAGCTCTGTCTGTGTTCTCTACTCCGTCGCGAGACAATCGTATCTCATCGAGTGTTCAGCACCTCCACGCGGAGAGGCTCGCTCGGATCGTGATTCCTCAGGGTAGAGGTAAGGTGATGCGTCCGGGGCATTCTCGGCCTCCACCAGCAGCCGCTTCATCCGATGTGTCTGGCCAGGGTCAGCCATATAGCGATATGTGTTGAGTGCGCGCTGCAGAGCCGGGCGATCTTCTGTCAACACGGTCTCGTCGTCCGCCGCACACCGGACGCGTTTCACCACTGTCGGAGTCATGGCATCCAAGTCACCCTCCGTCGACAGCGTGGCTTCTATGAGCTTGCCAATTAGCACCTTGTAATGTGAAAGCATGGATAAATCTCATACCGAGCTTGAAGCTGGAGCTAAAGGTGGACCGCATGTTGGACTTTCGTGAGGACATTGTGGACACAGGCCACATGTTTGGTGCGGTTCGCTGGCTTGTCTGGACGGCATTGACGGTTGAGAGGTTTGTATGCTTTTGCGGCTTCTCCGATGGATGAATTCGGAGAAAGTCCAATGTCACCGTAATAATCTAGCGCACCGTCGACCGGCTCATCGTAGCTCACAATGTGCGTACGTCGTACTCAATGCCTGTTCCCATGTCGCCGTGGAAGACGGCGTGATCGTTCGGCCTGAGTTCAGGGACCACACCGCAAAGGAATATAAACATGATTGGAGGTGAGGTCGGACTGAGACGAGAATCTGCGGTTCGTGAGATGGAAAGATTCAAAGTCTCAGGACTTCGGCCAGTCCTCGAGCTTTGTTCTCAAGGCTATCTGCTTCCTGGTCGCATTGCCCTTTCGACTTGCTGTCTCAACGTATGGCAGCATGATCGCTGTGGTCCGTTCGCATCTTTAACCTCCCTTGCCATGCTCTCCTCAAAACCCCAACAATCTCAAGGAGTATCCATGATCTCCGCCGCCCGTGCCTGCGAAATTTCTCTCGTCCACTCTCCGCCCTCATTCCGCTATCGATCCGTTAGTCTCCATCCACCTTCTCATCCGCGAAGAATTAACATACCTCATTCCTCGTCTCCCTCCACACTCCCGTAACCTCATTCCTCAACACAACCTCGATCTTCCTCAAATTGTTCCGACTTCCCTTCTGACACGCCCACTCAAAATACTCCATCATCTCCGCATACTTCCCATTATACCGTCCCGCGTGATCAGTCCAGCACTCCACTTTCAAGCACTCCGGGTAGCGGCGGGTGTACACCGCCAACAACGTCAACGCCGGAGCCAGGTCGTTGCGCATACTCGGCGGAGTGAAGTTGATCGGCGGGAGGCGCTTGAAGTAGATCGTCAAGTGCACAGATTTTGCGTGTGCTGGCGGACGGACGATGGAGGGCACGGCTTCGCTGCTGCGGTTGAAGAGGCGGAAGTCGATGGTCGTGGAGAAGGCGGCGGCGGTGTCGAGGACGGATTCGAGTTCGCGCTTGATGGCGCTGTTGGAGAGGAGGAGGGAGAAGGTGGCGCCTTGGCGACGGTGGAGGTGGAGGAGTGGAAGTTGAGGAGTTCCGTTGATGTTGGGGAGTGCTTGGCCGTGGTAGGGTGTGGTGATGTGGGCGGCGGCGTGGGCGTAGACAAGGTCGCGGAGCTCGCGAGGGAGCTTTTCGAGTGTTCCTAGAGCTGTCATGTTGCTGGAATGGTTGTCAAATAAAGCGTTGAATGGTATTGTTGTGGCGAAGCGTTGTACCCATGGACGAAGAGATGAAGTCTGGCATTTGTTTGTGTCGTGTGCTTGCCCGGAATTCTCGACTCTGGGACCTCAGGCGAGTGAGACACATCAAGGCGGACTTCAGCCCGAACGTCTGGAGCTTTTGAAAATCAAACGCACCATTCCCAACGTACATACTACACCAACATACTGCACTCGACATTCGTATAGAAACTTCGTTGCCGAGCTCGATATACGCTGTTCGACGCCTACAGTCCCTAGCAGCTTTCGACTATCTTCCTCTCCGACTCACAACACCATCCAGATCTGCTCTCCCAATCTCCTCTCCGCCGCGATCACCGCCGACATGTCCCTCCCTCGCCCATCATGCGGCCTGTTCGACTTGTTGCCCGTCGAAGTAAAGGAAAAAATCTACGAACACGCCGCCGCCAACATCGCCATCCCCTGGAGCACCACATTCATCACAACTCCCGGCAACTCCTCCGCCATCAATACCATGGAGCCAGCCACCGGCCTCTCGGCAGGCCTTCCCAACGCAAACGCCATCATTGAAGCAGAAATGGCAAAAGCCATCGACAAGCACAGCGAATTCCGCACCACTGTTGTCCTGCGCGAGGGCGCTCCGGCTTCAGATCTTCCGATCCCTCGCATTCCGATCCATGCCAAGCACATCCATCTGAGGGTCGAGATGGAGACGTTCCGACCTGCCAAGGGCGTTAAAGCGTCCCGGCTTCGGATCTTGCCTGTCTGGACGCTTGCGCAGGCTGTGGGTACGGGACCGGGCCATGTTTTGGTGACATTCCACTTTCCAAAGGGTGTCAAGATCGTGGCCAAGCATGTCAGCATGATCGAGCAATTCGAGCGTAGCTTGCGGAGCATTGGGAGCCTGCGAGGGTACAAGATTCAGGCGTTTGCGTATACGTCCGAGGTAGTGGCGAGCAAGGAGTGGGCTGGAAAGGTAAGCTGTCTCGCAGGATGAGGAAGACTGCAGCCATCGACTGACTCACAAGTAGAAGGTTGAGGACGCAGAAGGAGAGTGCAAATGGGCGAATAGAAGAGTGTAGAATACGAATGAGATGCGGAGGGACACTGGAGACGGGACGGAGAGCGACTGATTGGATTCCAATGGTATATTGAAGCCGATGACTAAATGCACGTCTTGATTCATTCCACGAGCAGAACAACTACTACTTCACGCCCGGACAGTCGGCCGACGCACTCATGCGCGACTTCCGCTTCACGCCGCATGTCAATCTGCCACTGATCGGAATTTCCGAGTCCTGCCCCGGCGAGTGGATAACCGAGAAGGCCGCGAAATCTATCCATGACATTGAAGTCATTGTACAAAAACGAGGGAGACCGAGGCCAAAAGCAAATCCGACCGCCTCCCTATCTCGCATCGCCGACAATCTCCCTTCATCCCAACACCATCGCCTCCACCAACCCCTCCCGATCCCCGTCCTCCCCACCCCTCCTACTCGACCACACCTTCACCGCCTCCTTCCCACAACCACACGCAAACACCAGAATCTTCCACCCGCTCAACCCCTCACTCCCTCTCAACACATCTCTAAAGCTCCTCACCAACACCCAATGCTCCTCCGCAATCCCCTTCGGGAAGTGGAAACTCACCAACAAATCCCGCGGTCCGGTACAAATCGCCGTCGCGAGCTCTTCAATCGGCACAGTCTCCATTCCGAACGCGTTGTCCGGATTGGAGTGGTTGGCGAACTCGATTCTCAAGTGGACGTGTTTAGCTTGCGGCGGCGGTTGGACGATGACGAGGTCGGAAGGCGGTGCACCAGCTCGAACGACGACCGTGGCAGTGAACTCGGTGAGTTTGTGCAGTCTCTTGCGAAGGGTGTTGTTGACCATATAGCTCACATCCTCAGACGTCGTCGCAGTCTCATCACCCAGTTTAGTAGGCGACTGCACCGGCGAGAACATCGCATCGTCACTACAATCCCTGTCCGTGTATACCGCCGGTCTCGTCCACTCCCCACCCTCACCACGCTGGTTAAGCATATCCCACCCCCCATCTCCACTCGCACCAGGATGATCGAAGTAAATCTCATACCTCTTCAACGTCTCACTTTCCACCAAAGCCTTCTCAAACCGCTGCATCAAGACCCAATGTCGGAAAAGGGAGAATTTCTTCTTCTTCGAGAATTTGCAGTACACGATGAGGTGTTCTGGTCCACGACAGACGGAGTTAGCGAGTTCTTCCATCGGCATGCTGTCTACGCCGTGAGTTGAGTCGTTGTCGATCGAGGAGAGGAAGTCGATTGTGAGGGTGACGGTGCGGGTGGCGCGGCGGAGGCCGGTTGGGAGGGGGATTTCTTGCGGGTGGGTGTTGGGGTGGAAGATGATTTCGGCGGTGAAGGAGGTGGGGAGGGGAGGTGGTGGAGGTGGAGCCTTGGGGTTTGCGAGGATGAGGGCGCGGTTGCGTTTTCGGATTAGGAGGCGGAGGTTTGACATTTTGAGTAGGGTGTGGGAAGAGAAGAGAGTGTTCTGACGGAACCGTTAAAGACAGCTGTGCTTTTGAAGGAGCGGAGCAGGAAGAAGAGGTGCCGTGTGTCGTATAGCTGAGTGCAGTGTATTGCGATCGTGATATAAATGGGGAATCCTGAAGTGAATCTGTTGAAGATGCCAAGAACTTGTTGTGAAAAGAGTACGGCATGGCGTGTGTCGTGTGCTCTGTGATATCGAGACTGTGTTGGGCCAAACGAATGAACAAAGGAGTACAATAGTCTTGTCCTTATCTGCCATGTCCACGAGCCGGTCAGCACTTGAGCGACAGCAGTCGGGCGTTGGCATTCTTGGAGATGTTGTTGAAAGGCTAGCAGCACGAGGGACCGCGAGCTGTAATGCAATATTTGATAAATCGGATGATGAGTCCATCTCTGAGAAGGTTTGCCTAGTACCATCAATGACCGGGTGCAAGCGCACCACTCCTAGAATGAGCCTCGTGGTATCTGCACAGCTTCGAAGAAGCCTGGTAGCATGGTTCGCGGTTGTGTACCGGTCGAAATGCTAGGCCAGATGAAGCAAAAGAACCTACTCATCTCGGGGCCACCCATGCTTGCCTTGTCCCGCCACCAATATTCAAACCCACGTAATCAACTTCTGCGCCGGCTCTTTCGACTGGCCCCCCATTTCTTTGCCTGCACTCCACTTCCTCCGCCAGAACGACTCTTCCTCGCGACCGAAACAAATCCAAGCGATGAGCTGCTGTGGATTGGCAGACTTGCTCGCCTGCCGCATGAGAAGCTTCACGATGGCAATGCTGGCCTTGACTCCGGCTTGATCGTACACTCTACCGGTGATGCCCAGCCATTTCAGGTTCGGCACTTCTGTCAGCAATTGGAGCAGAGTCCGGATATTCTCGGACACCGCCTGGCTGTATTTTCCTGGACTCCATCGATACGGAAAGTCGATGATGAACCAGAGACCCATGTGATGTAAGGCATGCGTGTAGGGTGCGGAAGGTTGGAAGGTGCGGTCGAGTGTGACAAAGATGCCAGGTCCGACTCGATTGACCATGAAGGTGAGGTATTCCTGGGCGATTGTGGAATTGACGCGCAGCAACGGCATTGCGGGACCAAAGAAGTTGAAGGGACGGAGGAGAGTGAGTCGAGGTAACGGGAGGTGGCAATCTGAGCCGCCGAGACAGTGTTGCCAGATCATCTCCCTCAGCTCTGCTGGTATGGCCTCAAGATTTCCGCGGCTAGGCGCAGGCGGCTCGAAGATGGTGACGACATTTGTGGTATCGTCAACGATGAAGCGAGCTCGGTCGAGAGGCATGGTGGCGGAAGGCGCGAGCCGGTCAAGAAGATCGCTGTTCGGAGACGATATTTTGTTCGAGCTGGGATGGCAGAAGTGTCAGCTTTTGCGCGCTATCGTGAGTTTCCATGGCTGTACTCACGAGGGCGACTGTATGCGACGGAGGAATGATGCTAAGGCGGAAGCGGGCGGCAAAGAGATGTGCTGCGTTGGCGATCGAGTCATGGAGGAAGTTGGTGAAGTCGAAAGCGCAAAGAGACGGACAAGCGACCAATGTCTGCCTCAGGCATAACCTGGACTGATATGCCCCGGCTCCAGGCGGAGAGCTTTCAACAATGCTCAGCCGCAGTATGGCCAGCACCGCCGTAGCAACGGTTGGAGCAGACCGAACAGAATACCGGGCCACGGAGCTTCAAGGCGTTATACAAAGACACCAAAGACAGACCTGTCAAGGATGCCAGACATCAACAAAGTGTACGCGGAAGAAGAAGTTGAAGCATTGATCCTGAGTATCGCTTTTCATCTCTCGTACCCGGCAGTCTCAATCATCCTTTCAGCTCTATCTCCCGCCATTGAACACTCCTTCATCGCACCGCCTACTGAACTCTCGCAACGTGGCCTTCGATCTCAATCGCCCTCCCAGATCGTGCTCTTCCAGCTCAACCCGCCTCTCAGCAATCACATCTCCGTGTTTTCACCCTCATTTCCTTTCAATGACGTCTTGCACCGATGCACATCCTTCACCAGAGTCCCGACAGATTCCTCGCGAGCTTGAAGTATTCATTCCTCCCAACCATCAAGCCTCCGTTCCCTCCCTGTCTGCGGTTCATGACATCGTCCCTTCCCATCTCTGAACACGGACCGGATGCTGGTCAAGTATCGAGGATTCCGGCTCGTCGCAAGTATTGTCTCCTCGCAAGCTTGTGATCAACGAGGAATGCGAAGGAGGAGAGACCGTACGTCTCAAAAAGCGACCAGATCGTCAGTTCCAAAGTGTAGGCACCGGGCCGATCAATCGAGTGGCACTCGGTTATTGGAAGGTCGCTGCGGGTACATCCAACCTTGTAGCATGGCTGTCAAATCTGGTCCTTGGTGATTATGCTGGAGATGGCCAGCACTCGTCGGCGTCAGGTGTCAAGGCCATGCTGTTGGCAGATGCCTCAGGCTTGCGACAATAGCCTTTGCGTCGGTGAGCTTATCCTGACTTCACCTCGTCGCAAAGCTCACATCGAGTGAAGAGTCTTGGCATCACATCTCGCATGGCTGATGCTGCACATGACAAATTTCCAGAAGCGATGCAGGAATGTGGAAGACTGCCAGAAGCGGCGTGTTGCTGAATGGTATGCCTGAAAGAGGCCGGCAGTAACAAAGGTAAGTGTCGGTAATTGCTAGAACCGGCGTCTGGCTGACAGTGTGGCCGGAAGAGGTCGGCGGGAACAAAGGGCATTTTATTGGGTCGGTGAGAGGACAAAGCGATAAGGTGGAAGCGTTGGTCAAAGCAATCACCACTGGTCCAGATGCGAAGAGTAGAATGACGCCGGCCACAGGTGAATTCACATCGTCGGTGTCGCAAGCTGCGGTCGACGCAGGATGTTCCGGTGGAGCGACGACTTGGCTTTTGGTTGCATGCTTGACCATGAGGTTTCAATGAGTTCGGCGGAGATAGTGTCCTGTGGGAACATACAGTCCTCAGGTCGTGTTCCATGGAGCTCTTTGGGTGATATATTAAGATGAGCCGCTTTGACCTGTCAGCGTTAGGTGGCTGTCAACAATAAATTTGGTCAGGCCAGCGTGCGACGACTCGTGATCGGAGAAGTCTCGAAACGACCGGATGATTGCCCTTGCGGCCAAGTTCAGGAGCGGCGGGATGCCTTGGGCCGGAGGCTATGTGTAGAGCAAGCAAGTCGAATGTTGTCCGGACAAGTCAAAGCCGTCCAGCAAATGTCGTCTGCGTGGTGGTTGGAGTATCAGGACACTCAACTTGAGTCGTAGTAAATGACGATGTTGTCGCCATAAAGCGAGGATGAGTTGTCGCCATGAACCTGGGTGCAAGGTACAAGATTGGTCATGTCCTGGGTCGTCTTGCATCTGCGTCCGGAGTTGAGAGGACATCGATTGAGTCAGGAGCATTGAAATGTCGACAGGGTAAGCAAGAAGGGTAAGCAAGATGAGTGCAGCCATGGGCCGCGGTCTCCGCTTGAGCGACGTCATCACTACAAACCCACGAGGCCTGGTATCCGGGTCTTGAAGTGGAGCTTGTGAGATGACGACTTGACCTGGATGTCGTAGGAGGGGCAGTTCAGGACAAGTCGGAAGCTGAGTATGGTCGAGATGACAGGATGTCAAAAGTGTGCCGAAAAGTCTCCGGCCTGGAATTGGGTAGGAGGAGGTCGACAGTGGGCGATGTGCCGAGAGCAGCGCGGAGGCTGGATGGTTTTTCGAGTTTGCTCGTGGGCTTTGGTCGCTGAGTGTAATGGGTCCAATTTCGAATCCCTGGAGAACATGCGCAGGTGGCGCAGCACAGTGATCCATTGTCAGCGTTGAGAAAGCATCTGGTGTGACCGACGTGAGCGGTGAGCGAAGTTCGGAAGTTGAATTCGGAACAGCCTGCAGCATGTTGCGGCCTGGGGCGCTCAGCGGGAGGCGATATTCCAGATGGAAGGATCCGCTACACACTTGCCGCGGAGAGCTTGAGTCGACTGACATGTTGCAATCTTGAAGAAGCAGTGTGTGTACAAGCAAAAGGGCCAAGCTGGTCAAGCCGACGGTTCTTCTCACGTAGCTACTCCACGCCAGCAGTCTATGAGGATGTGACGATCGGGGTGCATAGCTGCAAGAGATGAGGGTCAGGCAGTCCGGACTGGTACATGAGTGTGGCTGGATGTCGACATGACAGGGAGCCTTCGAGTACAATGCTGAGGCTTGAGCTTGATGGTCGCAGCGGCGAGCTGGAGGTGGCTTTGAGCATGCGGCGGGCGAGCATACTTGGAAGACTAGACCAGCTTGGCAGTTTGAGCATGAAGGCCAGTTGCTGGGCTGACGTCGAGGAGCTTGGGCAACAGGAAGATTTCCGAGATGTCTTCAGGTGGAGGTGGGGGAAGGGCCAAAGTCACATTGACCCTTTCCGTTGTACGTCGACCGAGACTGGTGTAGCGGAAGCTTGAATATAAGCCAGACCGGAAGACATGGCATGATGATACCATTCAAGAACTAGATTCGCATTTGTGCCTTGATGTTGATCGTGGAGAGTCGAATGCAGTGCTGCTAGCCTCAAAGGAAAGAGCTTGCAAGGATTTGATGGTCGGCTGGAGTGCTCCACAGTTTAACATCGACCGCATGAGGTGAGTCGGATCTTGTAGTTCCTGGAGAAGAGACTCGCAGCGGGCTTTTGTTCCCCCAGTCCGCTTCCGAGTTTGGAATGGACGTTGTGATCTACTTCGGATGATGCACATGTCAGAGGAAAGACTGCAAATGAGTTTGTCGGCCAGCAGATGGGCTCGGTTTCGATGAGGACCGTGTGAGCTTGATCGGGTATTATGGTTGTTGGAGGAAGAAGTTGACAATATGCTTCCAACCGAGACATTGTTCAAATGGTTGACATCGTGTTTGCGAGCTGAGTCCAGTGCTTGAGTCCCGGAGGTGATGATTCCAACGTACTCTGGATTGCGTGATCTGGTCGGAAGTATGGCTCGGACCTTGTGGACCTAGTCGGGCATTGGCGTTGTGAGTGCTGGAGAAAAGACCAGAAATCGCTTCTTGACCAGGGACTGAGGCTGAGCTTGTGATGCGAACGATGTGACCCTGGTAGAGGATCGCAGTTATCGAAGGAGTGACTGGAGGTGTGCTCTTGATGAAAGGACCGGCTTGAGGGTTGGACGATGAGCTGATGAGCCTGGTTCGATGATGATAATCCAGGAGAGGGGTGTTGGGAGCCTCGCTGAATCAATGTCATGCTTCCGACTTCGCCGTCCAGCATGATGGGTAGTGTCCCGCATCATGACCTCTCTCTTCGCTACCAACCCGTGAGGGAAGGCATTGCCCGGAGGACCGCCAACTTGGAGGCGAGAGTAGGATTTGGTCTCCATGCCTGGATCGGGCACCACTCCGCCAGGTCTTCGTGTTGACCTTGGTGCTGCTCGTCACGGTCGACCTGTGACCTGGTCGCCGATTCATAGAGCTGATCAAGAGGTGAGAGTAGCGTACCTCGTGTGCAAGAGAGGCTTGATCCTTCTCACAACGGGCATCGCGTACACGCAGTGCCGCGATCCGGTACTGGCGAGCTCATCCGCCTTCCGGATCTCCGGCCCAGCATCTCGTTTCCTCCACAGAACTCTCCAGCCGACAGCATGGTCGTGCAATGTGTCCAGGTTTTCAAAGATATCACGAATGATATCAACCTGGTCAGGCGGATAAAGCCCACTCCATGACTTTCCCGCGATCTCGTCCTCGAGACAACGCGTTATTGCCACACTGGAGTCCATGCTGTCGGTCCAGATCGTTATGTGCCGGTTGGAGAACGTCCCGGACTTCAGGCCCTCGCAAAAATGATCCAGGGCTAGCTGGATGGCTCTGAGCTCACAGGCAGTGGCACTCTCGCACCGGCCGAGTGCGTAGGACCGGCCTACGTACCCGCCCTCTGCTGTCCGGTGAACCCAGGCACATCCGCCGAAGGTATCCATTATGAAAGAGCCGTCCACCCAGGCCGTAAACTCACCCGGTTCCGACAACCACTCTCCCCGCACCATGTACATCTCTTGTTGCCATGTCAAGAGCCGCATTCGCCCAGTCCTTGCCCAAAGGTCTTGCTGCCAGGCCATGATGTCTGGCATTGGCGGTGGTGCGGCCATCTCGCTGTGATCGTTCTTCTCGTGATGGCGAAGTCGCGGTCGTGGAGATGGTGGTGGTATTGAAGGTGTGTTGCTGCAGCGTTGTCACGTCGTCGTCGCTTTAAAAGTGCGGTCTTGGCAATAGTTCCGCCAGCTTGACGACAGCTCACTTCACTCCCGCGGGGTCGCCACTGCCTCACATCGGAAAGGAAGAACATCGCAATCACATCTCCTCAACACTGCACACCATTGAACGACCTCCAATCGCTCCATTCGCACAGCTACCTTTCGCACGATCGAGACGTCTACAGCATGAAGGGGGGACACGAGTTGGGGTCAACGACGGCATGGCGAACGACAAGTGGCTACAACAAGAGACGGATCGAGCTTGCCGCATTGACAGATGAGCTGATGGTCCGGAATTCCTTGAGAAGAGACACAGTCGTCGGCTTCCAAATGCAACAACACATCTTGCCTCCTTGTTGTCCCAGACCAGCGTGTGCGATCACTTTCGAACGCCTTCCCTACAACTCCAGCGAGCTCGACGCTCGACTCGGTGCTTGCTTTGGGGCGGTTGCGAGAAACCCGAACAAAGAAAGCAAACTGCTGTGCAGGAAAGGAAGAGAAGGAAACGTGTTTGCTGGCCATGATCGTCGTCGACAAAAGATCAGACGCCTCCTCTGCTCAAGAGACTTCATCACTCCGACACCAATACTCAACAACGAAAGCAACCTTCAATACATTCACAATCTGTTTTATAGCAGCTTTCCAAGCACTTCTCCCACACAGACGTCCTCGAACATGGACGAAGCATCGATTCAGCGTGAGCAAGAGAGGGCCGAGCTTGAGCGAGAACGTCAGGAAAGCCGTGAGTACCCTCGAGTGACCTGGTCCTCCAACATGGATCTACCTTGTCCGGGACGCTTGATTCCTCGCTACGCAGGTACTGACTTGGCATTGAACAGGTTCCACTCTTCCCGGCCACAACGTAATTCTTCCAGTCGCCCTTTCTTCCACCAACTACGAATACCCAACATCATACCTTCGCACACATCTCGACGAAGACCTCGACGACGAGGTGGATATACCGCCATACCGGCCTCCGCCAAACTCAATGTAAGTGCTTGCGCAAGAAACGTGAACCAGACATGAGTACTGACAAGACTTCCAGACACGAGAACGATCAAGACGCTTCTGAGAACCTACACTTCCCAGAACTTGATCCTAGACCAGGAAGACTTGTCAGGTGCGGGATCACCTCATCAACGTCCTGCGCATTACACACTGACCGTTCTTCTAGAGCTCAAAACCTTGCCGACTACCGGCCTGTCGACCGCGCGCAGAGTCCTGCCATCCTCGTCTCCCGAACCAGAGGCGAAGTTCCACACCACCAATTCGCACTCCGACACGGCACCCGAGTCGAACTCCCATACCACCTATCCGCACCTCAAAACGACGCAATGGATCCCAACCAAGCCCGCCTCCACGCGCAGGCCGATCGTCGAGCAGACCGCCTCCACAACTGGCGCACCGCACAACCAGCTCTGCAAGATGCGTTCGTGACTGCGCTTCGAGCGTGGAAGGCAGGCAATCCAGCCACCTACACCACCTTCGAGACCTTGATGGAGAATGCGGCACTCCTCTGCACATCAACGGTCCGCGCCCACGACATCATGATGTGGGGTCAGAAAACGCCCGTTGAGGTCAGAACTGCGCTCAAAGCGCTCACAACCCACTACCACGTGGAGGCAGTCTTGCGCAGAGCATTGGTGGAGTCCGAGACCCGGACGAACAGCTGGAGTGGCCCAAACGAGCTCAGCCCCGAGGAGGACTTCGCGGCATCAACTACATCGGTCCAAATCACGACCAACAACGTCACATACAAGATGCACTCGCATTTTGGCCTTCGCCCAGGCGATGTGACTCTCAACATGATCGACTGGGATATCACCCACCACCCAAGCCGCCGAGCCTTCCTCGTCAAGATCCTCGCCTTCCTCGCGCTCTCGCGGGACCATCTCGAGAGCTGCACCACTGGGTCCAGCCCTGACAGCAGGATGATGGAGGATGCCGTGGACTTCATCCATGCTCTGGTCCTGAAGGTCTTCAACACTCTGCAGCCACTGGTGGTGACATTCAACGCGCCAGACGTGACTTCCGCCGACAAGCGGTACCTTGTCGACACAGTGAAGGCTGCACATACCCTTCGCACGCAACTCGACACCGACCTTCGCGTCAGAGACATCCTCGAAGCGCGAGCAACGACGCGAGATCTCCTTCTTGTTCTTGCCATAAGGGAGCAGGATCGTCCTGCCGGTCTGACCGGTCCTCTTCCGTTGACCGATCAGACTGTCGGCATGGCGTCTCGCATCGAGCAAGCAGAGGTCACGTACGGGCCGATCTTTGGGAACTGGCGGGTGAAGTGGGGGCGGTAAGAGGAAAGCAATGGGTGTTTCGTTTGGAGGCTGCGGTCCTTCGCTTTTGAGTTCTGTTTTCGTGGTTGGAGATTGTCTGCGTTTGGAGAGTGGCTTTTCTGTTTTCTTCCTTCCTCTTGCATCGATTGTCGCAGACCATGCTGTCGGCCACGGCGTCGGACGCGAGGATGAAGCCATGAACACCATGGTCTTTGATGAGTTGATGATGCTGCAAGTACTGAGAAAAGGAGTTTGGCTCATTGCGACTTGACTTCGAAACGCTCACGATAAATGAACTGCTATACTTCTTATACTGACTCAATCGCTAATTGCTGTCCTCGACTCCAATGTACCCGCATGTCTTTGCTGTCCGCAGCGTCCTGTTGCTCCTTCGCACCTACATCAGCATCCCAAAGTCTACCGCGAGAATCGTCATTGGTCTACATCACGATGTTCACCTGACCTGCTTGACCGTTTGCCGTCGCAGCACACTGTTCCTTTGCCAGCAACGTACAGGTTTTTTGAACATACTACCGTCCTGAACCGTCCTCACAACCAGACCAAGAAGCCACACCTTTCGTATTTCAAATTCTGCCGAACCATGTTTGAAATATAGTGATGCGTGACTTCCATCTCGTCGCATCTCCTCGAATGGAGGACAACATCTCCAACCCAGCCAGATATGTCCATCATAACCACCGGACCGTAGCTTCACCTCAAGCAGCCCAACTATGGAGTCCCGAGTCAAGGTCCAGTGAACGAAGCCGGTGCCGCGGAGTTATGGTACAACAACCTGCGGAGAGGTGTGAGACGACAGACTGAAGAAGCTGCAATTAGAGGTCGTTGACAAACTACTAGGTACAATGATGCCAATGTACTCGCCTTTGTGAACTATGTAGCCCACTGCTCTTGCGACAACGCTCACAGCCATCTCGCAGCTGGTCTTGCAAACACTCGCCGTCGTACACTCACCCAGGTGTTAAAGGTCTGAATGTATCCGCGAAAGCAACCACAGTCTCGCATCGATCGTTCCGGGTCATCGGCAAGAAGCCACATTCCCAAGCCCCTCAGCCACGTAAGGGCAGTTGCAACAGAACGGCGAACAGGCGAAACAACAGCAGCAAAACACCCTCCAGGCCAGCATAACGGCTTCAAACTCAGCGTCCGGCCTCAAGAAACTTAGCGTCCGGCTTCAAACTCAGCGGCCCTTATTATCCTTCGGACCGAGCTGCGCTTCCCGCCCAATCTTCGCCAACTGCTGCCGATTCTCTTCCTCCTGCCAAGTTCCAGCAGCCCTCGCGCACTTGATCGCTTGCTCGCTCAGATCAGGATGTTCGGAGTCGAGACGAACACGAGTCGACAGAGCGAACTCTCCATCGTTGACCAAAAACCGCTTCTCTTCCTCGGTCACCTGCAACTCCCTCTTCCACTCGCCTGCCTCCGTCAACGCCGTCAGCTCCAGGACATTCTTGTCGCTCAGTAAAACTCCCATCTTGGTGACCAACCCGACAAGCTCTCCAAGTCGACATCCCTTGACCGTGATGATGAATTCGGCCCACCGCTTATAGATCGACAGGTTTTGCCGGTAGTTGAAGACATGAACGCGGACTGGAGTATTGTGTGGGAGGAAGAACAGCTCGAGTTGAGTCTGCTCCAGAGGTACGATCGATCTAGCTCGCCAGTCCGTGTTGTGGAGGTCGTAGGCGATGTGATGGACGCCGTCAGCGCTGACGGCGTGAGCGAAGGGTCGCCTCTGTTGACGCTCTCCTCCGTCGTCGTCCCATATTCCCGCGCGGGGCAGAACGATTCCTGGAGAAGCGATGGGCATTTGGGTCGAGGCCGAGTTGAATTCGAAGAGGACGAGAGAGCGAAGGATTTTCGGGGAGGTCACTACGACCTGCTTGACGTGCTACGAGGGTGGAGAGGTCAGTGTTGTCCCAAATCAGACAAATTATCCGGTCGAAAATATACCTTGTTAATGAGTTTGGCGGCCAGGATGCCGTGGACATCCAGTCGGGAGAGGATGTTCTCCAGCAGCTCTACAGTCTCCACGACTCTGGACCCTGCGTCCGGCGAGTCAATGGCGTGGTATGGCTTGCGATGGCGGAGTTTGTGGCCGTGGAGGACGGTCGGGCGGTAGGGAATCTTCTTGCCGGCCATTTCCCTCTTCTGCGGGGAGTCGGTATGCACAAATGGAGGGGTGGTGATGCGCTTGGTGTGTCTGAAACGGGAGGAGAGGCGAACTTCTGCCGCAAGAGTTTCGGCGACGATGTTGTTGTTGTTCAGCAAAAGAAGAAAGCGTGGAGGTTGGTGAAGTGAGAAGCCAGGAGTTCCGTGCCTCAGGCCGGAAGCTGGTCCGATTTGAACGTCACTTCAGAAATACGGAGGAGACTCTGCTGCTACGACCACATGCCTCTTTGGAATGATCACCTGGACCAGAGACAGAGTGGAAAGTGCTTGTGTTCGCTTTTGTGTATTGGTACATACCGCGGTGCTGGTGCCAGACCGGACAAGCCGAGCACAAGACTGAAAGTAGCCGACAACATGGCGACCCTCAGCAGGCCCATGCCAAGTCAAATGTGTAGCTCTCCTCGCCAGCGGACTGCGTCCCCGTTGCGACTCGTCATCCTCGAACAATCACCTTGAGCCACGTCGAACAGTTACAAGTTGAAAATCGCTTTTGGGTGTGCTGATACATACAGCTCTGATGGTGCCGGAACCAGGAGCCGGGTGTCAAAGACAAAGCAGATAACAAAGCAACGCTTCAAAGCAGGCCCATACCAGGCCGAAGAAAGAAAACCGGCCTGCTTGAGCGAAGCACGTTCTCACCTGATCTTCTACTCACGTTGAGAACCAAATCAAAATTAAAGCCGCGAAAATTCGAGACCGCATGCTGGCCTTCCCGATCTGCTGTCTGCCAGCGCTCGGCTCTCGTCTCTGAGATCGAATACCTGCCATGGACCATTCACAGCT
Organism: Zymoseptoria tritici IPO323; assembly: GCF_000219625.1. Taxonomy (NCBI): domain Eukaryota; kingdom Fungi; phylum Ascomycota; class Dothideomycetes; order Mycosphaerellales; family Mycosphaerellaceae; genus Zymoseptoria; species Zymoseptoria tritici. The sequence continues at coordinate 2,439,255 of NC_018212.1, read as the reverse complement.
TCTCGATGCGATCCGCCCTGTACCCGTCGGCCTTCTTCCCCTCGCATAATCTGGCCATGACCTAGATATCGCGGTACTCGTTCCTCAGCACGTTCCACCAGTGGCCGAAACCGACTTCCAACTTCGAACCATCCACGAACATCGCCTTCTCGTGCTCGGTGAGCTGTGGTCCGGGGACGACGTTCTTCTCCTCCACGAGCTCGATCAGCTTGATTTTCCAGTCGTCCGCCTTCTCGACTTCGCGAGCCTCTTTCTCATTGATGAGATAGAGCATGACGTTGAGCTTTTCGACAAGATTGGTGAGATCCTGGAGACGGCACGACTTGACGTGGATGCTGAACGTCATCCACAAGTCGTTCCACATCCAGCTAGGGTTGAGCGGTGACCAGTTGGTCACGTTGACGCGTGTTGAGGCTTTTCTTGGGAAGAGGATAGTTTGCTTCTGAGCGTCCGTGAGTGGTGGTAGAATGGTGGAGATGTGACGCTCGGGGTGAAGGTGGTAGTAGAGCTCGATGTCACCACGCTCCGATGGTGCAAGTTGCAGAGAACAGAGATTGTCAGGCTTCATGATGAACCACTTCTCTTGATCGACGATGAAGAAGTTCGTGGTCCCAAGCGCGTTTGGAACGAATGCGGCGGCAGGTGCTTGCTCAGTCGGAAAGAGCAGTTCGTGAATGATGGATGGAGAGGTCGTGATGAGGGAATTGGTGTATTGAGAGATCAGTTTAGCTTGGAGGATGTTGGTGGTAGGGAGGTGTGTGATGATGTTTTCCATGATCTCGGGTAGTTCGTAGACCGCGTTGGTGGCGGGCCCAGCGTTCGTGGCGAGGAAGAAGTCATCATACATGCGGTAGAAATCGTTCATCGTGCGGACAAAGTCGTCTGTCGGCTGGAAAAGGTGGTTGTAGATGTGGTAGAGGTTGTTCATCGTGATGGTGAGGTCCTCCGTCGTAGCATAGGATCGAGTTGTGGTTGAGGAGAGCTCATGCTCGTTCGTGGTGGTGGTGAGATCTTCCATGGCGAATGTGGCCTTCTCCTTCTCTTAGGGTTAACGGAGTGCTGGTCGATGAAGGGAAGAAGGCTAAGAATGTGAGAGGGGCTGTAACTTATATAGGCTCTGGCGACGGAACTTGGTGCATCCATATTAAGGTTTGAGCACATCTTTTCCCATGTGATGGAGCGAGCGGCTTTCCCACAATCAGATCCAGAATCCTGTGCGGATTGACGTCAACGCGAGTGAATGAGCTTGTAAATCATCCGCAGTAATAATCCTGGCTGCCTGGAACGGTTCTGGACCTTGAAGCGACATTTATCTCTTCTGTTGATTGATGCAGTACTTTTGGTGTGAGACTTAAGCCTGCGTCTAGCATGGCTCGGAGGGTGACTCGAAGCAAGAAAGCAACGCAGAAAAGCAATACAGGACTCATTCCCCGTCCGCCCGCAGGTTTTTCAGAAGAGATCGCTCCGCTCTGGCCGCATGGTGAAGCAAGACAAAAAAAGCAACGCTGTGGTCGTACTTTGCCTGAGCCAAGCTCTTGGCCTCAGTTGCAAGTCCTGCTTCTCAACCCGTTTTGGGTATCTCCGCAAGTTAATCCTGGCACAAACTGCAGCCTGAAAGACTCCCGGTTCCTACTCTCTTGCAGCTTGACCTAGAAATCAAAGCCGTAGTATTCGCGTCTCATAGGATACCACCATCCCTCGAACCCGACTTCCAGCTCTGAATCCTCCACCAGCACCGCCTTCTCCTCCTCAGTCAGATGCTTGCCCCAGCTATGGAGCTCGAGCTGGTGCTCCTTGATTCCCTCAAGCCAGTCGCCGCCAGCCAGAGCCTTCTTGACCTCGGTCTCGGGCATGGTGGCGAGAATTGCACCGAGTTTCTCCACCAATGCCACCAAGTCGACGACGCGGCAGGACTTGACGTGGATAGTAAAATTGGTCCAGCCGACGCAGATCTTGGTGGAGAGCGGTTTCCAGTTCGTGACGGTGACGCGGGTGGATGGGTTGTACCGGAAAAGGGTGGTTTGCATTTGGCCTTTGGTGAGTGGCGGGAGTAGGGTTGGTTCATCGTACTCGCGGTGAAGGTGGTAGAATGCCTGCATGGTGCCTGGCACGTCGGCAGATGGCGCGTAGTGCAGCGAACGCGTTGGTGAAGGGGTGATAATCTGAAATTGCTCTTCATCCGTAATGAAGAACTCGTTGGTGCCCATGATGTTTGGCACGAACGGAGTAGATGCGGTGGTCTGTGCTGGAAAGATGGTTTGCAGAGTGATGAGCGGAGAGGTCTCGATGAGCTCCTTCGTGGCGCGTGAGAGAAGTTTTGCTTGCAGAATCTGGTCGGTGGAGAGTTGCAGGATGATGTGTTCCTTGAGCTCTGGGATTCCGAGGACAGTATTGGTGGCGGGTCTCTCATTAAACAAGGGAAGGAGTTCGTCCACCGTGCGGGCGAGGTCGGTCATGTTGAGGAGAAAATTGTCCGTCGCGAGGGTGGGTTCATCGATTGGAGGGAAGTGTTGGTTTTCGGAGGTGAGTTGAATGCTGGTGACTGAGACCTCGCGCGAAGTGACAGAGCATGAGTCCATCATGAGTGGAAGTTGGCCTGTTGCGTGAAACGGTTGCTGGTGGATGGTGGAGGGAAGAGATAAGAAGTAAAGGGAAGAGGTGTAACTCATATAGTCGTCGGCGAGAGGAAGTGAGTGGGTCAAAAATAAGGTTTGAGCACACCTTTGCACACGCGGCCCAAACTGTGGTTCAACGACAATCAGATGGCAAAATGTCCCTATCACCTGCGAGTCTTGCAGAAGTCGATCGCAATGCGAGTGAATGGAGTGTCCACCGGCACGGACTGGCCGTGAGGGACCATAACGATGTAAGATGGGGCCAATAACGGCTTGTGTATGTTGTGTATAACGCATGGCTCGCTGGGTGTAGTGCTGGGCTTGACGCAAGTTCCGTGCATGAAGAATGAAGTTATAAACTCTGATTGATAGATCTATGGTACTGAGCGTGGTATATGACCACACACCATACAAAGGACTGATCTAGCAAATGACAAACCAGACACCAAACAAGTGTCAAACTATGCACCAAACGGTGCATCAAACAAGCAGCCACGTGCTTTTTACCACTCTCAACAGTGCGTCGGGTCGTCGTGTGCATCGACTTGCATAGCGAGTTCGGACTGGCATGCTAGGAACGATCTGGTCGCACTTACATACTCACAATTCGTGCTGAGAGAGACGCATACCATGCGACCCCCGCGACGAAGACAAGTTCAATTTAATGTTGCTAGTGGCGGGAAGGGATTACCGTACAGCAAAGATGTAGTATAGGATGTATTGTTCACTTGCTAAAGTACTTTTGGTGCCGATCCTAAATGATCATAGCGTAGGTGAAGGCAGGAAAAGCAACGCGAGTGAGCAACATTATTGCAGCCATTTTCCAAAACGAGTTCATTCGCAATTGTTTCGAATGGCCACATAAAAGCAGAAACTAGCGTCGTGCCGTGGATGAAAGACAAAGCAGGATCGGGAAGAAGCAAGGACAGACCATGCCCGTCAAGCCTGCCCATCTCCTCTATCTCCACTCGCTGATCGTGCAGCCCGAATCACGCTTCATTGCGAATGTTCAGTGTGTCCGAAGTACAGACACTTGCTTTCGACAATGCACGCTCAAATGTCGGGATAGGGGTACTCGTTGTTGAGTGCCATCCACCAATACCCGAAGCCGACCTCGAGCCCACCATCCTCAAAGAGCATCTCCTTCTCGTGGTAAGTGAGCAAACGCTTCCAATCTCCCGACGCCTGGGTCTCAAGAAGCACTGTCCGCGATGCGTTCTGAAACGCCTTGCCAAGCTTCTCGATCAGGCCGAGGAGTTCGTTGAGGCGGCTTGCCTTGACGGTGATAGAAAACTTGGTGCACATCTGCTTCCTGACACCCTCGTCGCTCATAGCGGCCCAATTGGTGACGTTGATGCGAGTTGAAACCTCCTTCGGGAACAGGACCCTGTTCTGCTGGATCGCACTGAGCGGGACGATGACAGTCGGAATGGGATTTTGCAACTTCAAGTGCCAGAATAGCTCGTATTTGCCGGAGGTCGCTGGCGCGTAGTGGAGGCATCCATGGTCGTAGCGGTTGATCATCTGCTTTTGTTCCTGATCAGGGATGAAGAACTCGTGGGTTCCGATCGGGTTGGGAACGAATGGAACGAGGCCGGGAAGCGTGGTGGGGAACAGCAATTCGTGGGTGATGGCTGAGGACTTGGAGATTGTGTTGTAGAAGTTGCGGTTAACGAGCTTCGCTTAGACGATGTCGAAGGTCTTGAGATGAAGAATGACGGCTTCGAGCAGCTCGGTGGTGTCGAGGACGGCGGGTGTGGATGTTGAAGAAGCCATCTTGAGGAAACTTGATAGCCTCAAACGTGTTGGGGAGGTCGTAGGTTGGTGAGGAAAAGAGATAGGATTTATTGAGGGGAAGGGATAATGCATATATATCCGTTCGGGTTGGAAGGTGAGAGGCCCAGGAGAATAAGGTTTGCGCGCACGTTCGCGTTCGTAATCTCCAATTTGCATGTGATTGGGCTAGCGCGATCTCGACAATCTGCCGCCAGAACTTCTCAATCACCTGTGGACCAACAACGACTCCTTCCTTAGTCGTTGCAGCCCTGCGTACGTCCTCCGCAGCCATGTCTTCACTCACCGATAGCCCGATGTACGCCTCCGGAGTATTCGTCGGCTTCTCACCAGCCCGAGCCGCATTGATGAAGACAGCCGAAGTCGCTCAAGCGATCCTCAACCTCCGCCTGCGCACCAGCATCGAAGCGGATGACGAGCCCGAAGAAGAGGACGACGACAGCGACAACGCGTCCATCGCGTCCTGGCAAACAACCGACTCCGCCGCGACAGACGACATCGACGACATCTTCGAGGAGCCACAAGTCTCTCCACCAAACCGCCATCGGAACATCTTCACCGAAGTTGAAGAAGAGCACTCAGAGGATCACACCACCGCTCTCATCGTCGACTTCATCAAAGCCGTCACGCACTACGCCAACAAGCCCGTGGTCGAGACCATCGTGTCGGGGCGGATGCTGGGACCAAGAACTCGTTTGGAGTTGGGTCTGAAGATGTCGTGGTTGAAGGCAGTCGGCACCTACCCGTGGGTGTTTGAGAAGGTGCGAAAGGATGTGAGGGTGCTTGTGAGGGAGATTCGCGTGTCGCGCCAGGCGAGGGGACGGTTGGGGCAGGGATACAGTCCGATCGGACAGGCGTTGTGGGAAATTGATATGGGGTACAATCTTGGGGAGTTCAATCCGGCGGTGAAGGTGGTGAAGATGGAGAAGTTGGTGCTGGCGATTTTGAAGTCCACCCAGTCCGTGGAAGTGGAGAGCATGGGTGAGGGACTGAAACAGAAGGAGCAAGAAGGCGATAGTGGGAAAGATGGCCAGGCGGAGGCGGATGACCTGTCAACTTAGGACACTGACAACCAAGCCATCAGCGACGGCTCTGGAGGGTCGTTTCCAGGATGACTGAAGGTATAGGTGTCAGAGCGGAGGTCGGCAGCGAACTCTTCTGGATGTCCCGGTAACGAGCAAAGGATACGAAGAGCTCTTTGAGCATATGGAGAGCCTGGATCGTGACAAGCTGATCGGCGCTGGCGTTCAACTTCCGTCCGGCGAAGAGTAGGTGGTCTGGGCAGCATCGAATTCCGACGGCCGCCTGGAGTCTGAAGTTTAGAGAGTACCTGCCACAGGATCTCGTTTGCGTTCGACTTCTATGGAGGCCGGTCCGATCAAGGCTATCATTCAGTTGTACGCCTTTGGCGTTCCCCGTGGTAGAGCGGGATCATGGCGAAACTGCCGTGAAGCTTTGATCTTGTCACAGAGGAGTTAAAAGGTCCGACAGAAACATGTATGGTAAAGAACAAAAGCGATGCCAGGTTTCGAAGTTTGTGTATTTCAATGGCTTGCTTTGTCCCGGTAGTGACTTCACATTCCAGTTGCCATTCGCATACATCCAAACAAAGACCGCTTGTACTGTTTCGTCCAAGCACGTCTACTGAACAAAGCACCGTTGCTTCGCCGTCGCTCGGATTGCTTCGTCATACATGCGAGAATCTTCGTGTTGATGTTCGAGCTGCATAGCATGCAGACAGATGCTCACTTTGGCCCGAGGCGGATGTGAAGAACCAGAGGTGTGTTGAGAGACGAAGAGCCACAGTTATCTCAACGTTGCAGCTAGCTAATAAGATCAGATCAGGGCTTTTGAACGTTGCCGAGTGCTATTAGATGCATCCCTGGATGGAGACCAGCTGTTCCAGACATGGTACGGCGATTCTGGCCATTTACCAGGATGGCGGATAGCTGTGCAAAGTGCGTGAAGACTATTTCGTGGGCGTTCAATACCGGGAGCATTATATTGAGCATGATCTTGGAAAGACCTGTAGAGTGGGTGTGTCACTGTCAGTTCTGGGATATTTTCAAAGATACAAAGTGACACGCTCCAGAAGCCTTACGCTGTTGCTTGCGATAATGGTAGGCAGGATCGTGGTAGACTGTAGTGATCCTTCGTTCTTCCGGCTTGTTCTTCGTCCTCATGCTTCAAGAAATCGAATACAGCTCCTTGCGATCCATCTCGTGGCTGTTGCCCGTCAATTTGTTGCCGTCGTCCAGAGCCTTGTCGTTGCAGGTCGCCGTAGCAGGCGTAGATCCAAAACATCCAAAAGACCGCCAAGACTTTCACGTCTGTTGACATGTTGACGCCAGCTTCCAACCCTGTCCGCTTCTTCACCGAAACCGCGAATCCGAATATCGACGTTTACTGCTCTCCAGCTTACATTCATCGATACTTCCGCCGTCTAGGTCCAGTGACGAACACTTACCGCGAAGAAGCTGATCTTCACGCAAGATGGCCTTTAGCGACAAAATTCGAGCACGTCGCGACGCCAACGGGAAAGTCGAATTTGTCGACATTGTCCCAGCTTCATGGACTAAAATTTCGACCATGGACATTTACACCGGTCAGTACTGTCAAGGTTTGATCTTCTCGCCGGGTAGACAAGCACAATTGCTGACATGTTGACATTGCAGACGGATCCGTCAGGGATACGGAACGCGCCAAGTGGGGTGGCAGCGGCATCGCAAGGTTCCAGGATGGATGGTGGGTGGGCAAAAGCTTTGGTATGTTGAAGAAAGAACACAAGATGCACAGCCTCACCATGGTCACATCAGCATAAACATGGTCACATACTCGTCTCACGGCCTTGAAGGAGCTGACCTTCAATCTCACAGGTATCGGCAAGGGCTGCACAGTGAGCCGAGCTGAGATCCGAGGCATTTGCGAGGCGATCTCGTGGGCCGTGGACATGCTGGTGGCCGATCCGGGCGCGTTCAACAAGCTCATCGTGCACTGCGATAGCGTCAGTGCTATGGAGGAGTGCCGAGATTTCTTCATCAACCCACCGTCCGGAGCGTTCGAATGGCTGGGTCTTATGTTCCTCTATCGCGTACGGGCGCTCCGTCTACACGGCGCCGAACTGGTCTTTCAATGGGTGAAAGGGCACAGCGGCAATGCCGGAAACGACTGTGCCGATGATTTGGCAAAGAGAGGTTCAGCCGCCGCATTGGAAGAGGGAGCAAAGGTCAGCACGTTCACAGAAGACCTTGAATGCTATCGCCTCGGCAAGGAGTGGACCGAATGGACGACTTCGGCCATAGGGTGAAACCTGCCAGCCTAGTTCCATTGCGAGCTCTTGCAACAAGAAGAGGGTCGAAGGGTACGCATGGGACACCTCTCAGTAGCGCGTGCTCTGAGGGGGCGGCCTTCGGCTGGAGATCATGCTTACAGCGTCCACGTCGCGATCTCTGGAACCTGCTCCAGGCCAATGTCAAGGTGGGCAGGTGCAGATGTAAGCACATCATGAGGAAGAACAGATCTAGGAGGTGAGCTGCGTCCATTGATTACGATCTCGCTGTGAATACGACGCTGACAACCGTCCATTGATCGAGATCACGCTTCAAACACAGCTTGTGACAGATGAGCACCACACATACCACGGCGTATTTCAGTGCTTCCTCTCGTAGGGCGAGATCCTCAGCAAACTAGCTGTATTTCATGGCATCAGCAGCATCGACCATCCACTCCCCGTGCAATAGTCTCGCTCTGACTTCATTTCGTAGACTCCGCGCTCCATGGAGTTGCCGAGACCCACTTCGCCGCTCTCCCATTCTCCGCAACCGAACAAGGTGCGATCACCTCTGACCTTGGGCTTCAGGACAGGCGGCCGCGAGCGAACCACGAACGCCTCGTCACCTCAGTCACCCGCAACAAGGATCTTGGCGCCTCGGGCGCAACCACTGGCGCCGACGGTGACTTCGAGGATGACGAGGTCGGCGACTTCAACGCAAATCAGGGTCTCAGCGAGGTGTCGGCAGGGAATGAGGAGGAGGAGGAGATCACATACTCCACTGCGACTTGCCGTGGTCATCGTGGATTTACCAACAACGGTTGGGCTTCGGGTGGTCGTGTGCGTAAGAGTATCTCGCCACGCAAGGATGCAATTGCCTCCAGTCGCTATCCAAAGCATCTTCGCGCTCATCCGCCAAAACGATACTGGCCATGCTTAGCGGCGGATGATTCGCCACATCAATGACGTGTGGCACACCTCCAGGAACGCTCAGGAAGAGTAGGCATTCTCACGCGCCCAATGCTGCTCTTCGTTGATGTTCACGTGTGCAGCCACGCCGTCGTCTATTCTGTCTTGCGAAGCATGGCTTAAAAACACAATCTGAACGCTCGACTTGCTCAATTCCCCGTCGATGTCCATACCACCAACTGAGGACACTGGGTTGGAACACCTTGGTCGCCGACTACCAGCGAGTGAGCAATCTGTATTTTTTGCTACGCTCACGACGATGTCTGCATAGCAAACGTCTCCTGCTCGGCGCTTCGAGTCGTGGACGAGGTGTTGGCGTCTAGAATGCCTGGGACCTTGCATCAGGTTCTTGACAATTCATGTTCAGCTTAGCAGAGACGCCCACAAAGTCATCTTAACGAACGACCTAAGTTTTACCTCACGTTTGACTCGCTTTAGTCGTTTAGCTATCGTCGGGAATTATTTGCGCATACATGCGGCAATGACAGCTGTATAAAATTGGCTTGGCGAAGTCTCCCCGAAGTCCTTTCTCCGAATTTCCACTTCTCCGTCATTTCTTCATCACACTTCTCCTTGCCAATCATGCCGCTAAACTACCTCGCCATCATCATGCACCGTCAGTACATGAAGGCGCAAGGCAAGCAAGTCACGGCCGGTGCCCTCGCATCGAAGAAGATGAAAGATCTTCCCCTCCCGACCGAAATCCTCCTCAAGATTGCCGAATACCCACTACCAACGACCGTCCGAATGTGCGCTGGCCACGGATTCTACACCCAGCCTAATTATGTCGACTCATTCGTCGACCGCGAAACCATACTGAATGTGCGAGCCGTGCTCAACCTCCAGCTCACTTCACGACAATTGGAGCCAATCGCCCGAACGACAATCCAGAACTACTTTGACAACCGACCCGAAACGCTTCATGTCGCGTACGCGAGGGAGTGGAAGGGGAGCCGGAACAAGGCGCGCTTGGATACTCCCATCTACGAATTCATCAGCAAGTTCCGCACGCTTCGAGTCGAGATGTCGTTCAATTTTGGCTACTTCCCTCATACACCCGAGCCAGATTTTGAGCATACGGTCAAAACGCTCAGCATCACCGTCACCCACCGTGGGGACAGCTGGAGAGTACTGGCCGTCGATGTGACTACCCTTCTGGGCCTCAAAGTGTACGACCGACGGATATTGGGCTTGGCGAGATGTGAAGACGCTTTCATCCAAGCCGCCATTGCACGTGTGGGAGCGGCGCTCATGGCGTTGGGCAATCATCGGCAGGGTTCTGATCTCCTCTGTACGATGAGGTTGGACGTGGAGAGGGACTGGAAAGGTGTCCCGGAGCGAGACTTCGGATTATGGGATATGTTGCCGTTGAGCACAGACTGGGCGAGGTACATCCCGGCGGGATATGAGCATGGACATCGCGATCGGAGGCTAGCGTGGGTGGGAGGGAAGGGCAGTAGCGCGGGCACAAATGGAGGATTGCGGACTACGGATGTCAAGGGCGAGGAACGAGGGGCGAAACACAAGGGTACAGGTGTTGACGGAGGGACTCGGATTGGCGGCGGAGATCTCGACGACAAGACAGGCTGAGTATGGCGAGACATACTGGGCACACCATGAGGTCGTTGCTGGTCAGGAGCGGAGCTGTGCAAGGAAACTGCGGCGAGGTGGAGGTGGAGCCTCGTACACGTCCGACTGAGCAGGCGGAAGAGAACAGACTTGCATGGACTAAGCGAGCTTTGCAATGCGATGGTGCTCGTTTGGGGCACGCATCCTGCCGGTGGACTCTGATCTTCATGAAATGGCCAGGAGCGCATCGCGGGCTTCATTCGAGCGCACAGCATGGTAGAAGGCAGAGATCACAAGGTCCTCATCCTCAGCCAGGTACCGGAGCTTTATGAATGTTGAATCAATGGTGCAGCTATTTCATCATTGGTTCTAGCAGGACTGAGGGTCGGTCGTGAGTAGTACTGTAGTTTAATGTCCGCTTCGCGTGCCAAATTTTGACGACGTCTTGACACTGACCTCACCTATCGACCCCCATTTCCTCAGCCTTGAAAGCGCCGGGAGACCTGCACCGTCCAGATCATGAAGCTGAACATAGAGCAAATATTGCAGAAGTATGGACAGACAGGCAATATCCCGACGGTTCTGGTATGCCTCTAAATGAGCCGATGTTTGTATTGTCGGTTTCTTCATGTCTACCCACTGTCGCAACTCAGATCTTCCTTCGCACAGGTAGCCTTTCGTGCTTGGGACTTTTATTTTGTCCGTTTCCAGCACAACAGCCTTCGCGGCGGCAGAAGTGACGCTTGGACTTGCCTGGACTAAGGTATACACATCATCATATCCTGAACTTGACGTAACTTGCACTTCTCACAGCAAGTTAGCCCATTATAGAGAACATTCACTTTTCAAAACGCTAGCCCGAAATGGACCCGCTTCTGCACGCGCGCGTTAAGCTTTCCAACTGTGCCCAGGCACTCTGCTTTGACCAACAACTTACACGAAGTTCCTCATCCACGGACTTTCTGTTTCAAGAGCACGGTCTGAAGCAATCGACGCTGCTACCTACTGCTGCATTGTATGTTCATCGTTGCGCAGGTCCGGCGCATCCTCTGCGGTTGCTAACACCTCTTTACAGCAGCCGTCTCCTTCGATATCAGGCGGATTGTCCCCAATCCAGGAACACGTCAAGAAAACATTATCGGAGTGAAGCAGTGCCATCCGGACACAGCGCATCGCCCCCTACAAAATGGCAAAGTTCACCATCACCTCCACCGGCAAGAAAAACTACATCACCTCCCTCCCAAAAGAACTCCTCTTTCAAATCGTCACCGAAATCTTCCCAACCTCCATCGAGATCCACACCAACGGCATCCACCGCAGGACCCCCATCCAGCCCATCATCGATGCCGACAGCTTCGCCCGGTTGAAGTGCGTCGAGGACTTCGCGCGCGCCGATCCCGTGCTGGCTGAGGCGGTGCTGCAAGCTCTTCACGACGTGTTTTTCCTGCACCGTATTCCTCTCCGCGTCGAACTCACGCGGTACTGGGATCCACCTGTCCCAACGGGGGCTATGCATATGTCGGCTTTCTTTCTACTTCTACGTCGATTCCAGGTGCTGGAGATTATGGATATGCCGCTCGCTTTCGTGCACGTTCCGAAGGACGGCGAGAGTCGCTTGGGCCATAGTGTCAAGAGTTTGAGCATTACTGTCGAACGCGCCGGGCCCAGCTGGAGACTCAAGAGCATCGTAGTTAAGACTGTCCGCAATCTCGACCAATACGATAGGCGTGTACTCGAACTTGCCGAGCTGGAGGATGATCTCATCGCGGAGCTGGTCCCCAGTGTTGGCGAAGCGCTGATGGGAATTCAGGCTATGCCTCCGCATGGACATAACTTGTTGAGTACCATGAGGCAGCGTATTGCGGAAGCCAGCGCGCGCATCACCCAGCATGAGGAATGGAAGATGATGAATCCGTACTTCGATTGGGTCAATGGCGTGAATCGCCCGGTCGTGGAGGTGACTCGCAAGCTTGGCTGGGTGGGCAAGGCGCCATAGAGGATTTCCCCCCCTCGGCAAAGGGAGAGAGAACATGGCTGTGTTGAGAGAGGAAGTCGGGAGCTTGGATTGAACGGCTACAAAGAAGTGGTCATGGCAACAATGCGGGCGGGCTCGGACGAATGCGAGGAAGCCTAAGCACAAAGAAAGGTGGACTCAGCACAAGGAAAGAGGTGCTCGAAGCTTGAGGGACGTGGGCTCAGCAGCTGAAAATGGCAAGGGATTGCCGGCCTTCTCTCAGCTGGGGATAGCCACTGCGGCTACATACCATGGTCTCGGATGGAGTCCGTTCCGCCACAGCATGATTGGGACAGCGAAGGATACCGCACATACAGCGGCGATAAAGCCGCGTGTGTTACTTCATGGTCGTGTCGTGCTTAGACATCGCGACTCACATGGCTGAACTCGGAGGTTTGGTGCAAGCGTTACTACTGTAATTAATGATGCATACACATCCGGACCGCATTATCAGCACCACCGATAAGTCTGCCTATATCGTAAGAGGCTATACTCGCAATGAGGTATGATCTCGATGTCATGCCCTATTTGCTTCGCCCATCATGCCTTGCATAAAGTCTTGTCCAATTCACGACCCACGTTCGTTGCCTCAGGTCTCGGGTGATGAGCGCATGTTGAAGGGAGACAGAGATGGTATGGCTTGTAGCTACGTATCATGAGTGCATAATTACATCGATTTGGCAGTCAAGTCACAGCGCAGAACGAGTTCACGGAAGAGTATGTATGTAGTACTTCCAAATTGCAAATCTCAGAACGATCAAAACGATCCTTTACAGCATCGTGAGGAAGAATGGCGTTCTATGAGGTACCCCTTGAACAACCGCTCGCTGCCTGAGGCAAAACAACGCAGCTGAAGCCGAACATTTAAAATCCCCCAACTTCATCTCCTCGACCTCGACATCACACACGCCATCACACACGCTATCACGATGCCTCATCCAACCTTGCTGACCCTCCCTTCCGAACTCCTCACCGCCATCGCAACCGCCATCCTCCCATCCCACATCTCCCTTCGCGAACACCGCAGCGCCCACTGGATCGGCGGCATCGACGCCGTCGCCGGCCTCCCATCCCTCCGCAGCTTCTTCACCCTCCAACGTACCTGCCACCACCTCGACTCCATCGTGCGCGAAGTCGTCTCCCACATCTCAAAACACCACGCCATCCCTCTCCGCCTCGAGTGCCACCCCCGCCTCCCGACTCAGAACCCCGAAGAACATGGCGCCATCCCCGTGAACAAAGGATTCATGGACCACTTCAAGACGTTCGAGGTAATCGTACCTCTCTCCTTCATCCCTCGCGATGCCCGCCAACGCGCGCGTCTCGGCCGTAGCGTAAAGCGCCTCGTCATCACCGCCACCCGCAACGACAGCAATGGAGAGTGGAAATTCGTCGGCCAAGAAGTACAGACCATCCAAGCCCTCAAGGTTTACGACAAGCATATCATTCCGCTTGCGATGCTGGAAGACGCGGTGGTGGATATTGCGGTGAGATGGGTGGGCGAGAGGATTGAGGATTTCAAGGGCGTGGGTTGGCCGCTTTGGTATCTGGATATGGACGCTGAGTGGAGAGTTGTGGAGGCGGAGTTGGGTGGAGAGTGGGAGAAAGTGGCTGTGAGGGCGTTGCCGGTGGGTGGAGGGGGGGTTTATGAGGTTGAGGGGGTGGATGAGAGGCGCGGGTGGAGAGGGAAGAGGCCGGCGTAAGGAGCAGGGCTGGAGGGCGAGTGAGACTGCTGTATGGATTTGAGGAGGCGGCAGTGAGCGAAGAGGGAGAAGGGCTGGGTACCAGCATGGAATCGGCAATTCTCAAGATCGGAGACCACAAGGAGCAGGTTACAGACAAGACTACAAGGTTGACATCTCGAAGCACGGTGTGGCCAGATTCGATCGAGCTCCGAAGTGATGGAAGTGGGAAACGAATGTTGCAAGTACACAACCAGTTGACAAATGTAGCAGCCTTAGTGTTCAGTCTACGTCTCTATGACTGTGTGAAGCGCAACCACGGGTATCTCAAGTCTCCTCCTCGCTTAAACGCAACAAAAATGGGGCTCAAAAGCCTTCAACTCTTCAACACACCCTCCATCCAACCCCCTCTCCCCCCAAACAAGCCGTCCGATACATCCTGGCAGCCTTCTCCCTCGTCTGACGCTGCGTCCATCTCTTCCCACCCTCCGTATTCCCCGGCCTGATCCTCGCTACCGCCGGCTCCACAATCTGTCCACTTCCCAACGTCCTCTGCATGAGGAACAAATCTTGCGCCGTTAGGATTTGCTCCCGGGTCTGCACCTGCGCGTTGAGCTGTTCTATAAACTCGCTGAAGTTATCCGCGAAGCCATCTTCCACTTGCTCCATCGTCTCCTCGTGATCTTCCTCATCCATGTCCCGATTTGTTGGATCCAGGGGGAGGTGTAGAGCTCCCATTTCCTCCCTTCTTCTCTCCAGCAAAACCTACCTGTTTCGGCGTCGAGGTCGTAGACGAATGACATCGTCAGTCGTCGGAGGGAAGAGTGCCAGCGTTGTGGGAGTTGGACATCGCGGTGGCGCACGCGGATGGTGGGGTTTTCCTCTTCTAGGGAGTGTAGGAAGAGGAAGGGTTCGCACACGTCGACGACGCGGATTTGCGAGATGAGTGAAGAGGGGAGGCCGCCGTTGGGGAGGTGAGGGACGCGGGTGGGTAAGGCGAGGGTGAGGGTGTGGTCGTGGGCGAGGGAGAGGCGGATGCGGTGGGTTGATGGGAAGGCGGTGGTCATCTGGGGGGGTTGTTAGCGAGGCGTGTGAATGTGGCATGGGAAGAACGCGTACTGCGGCCAGGGCGAAGGGATTTGCGGTTAGCTGCTGGCGTAGGAACTCGGAGCGGCGGCGATCGCTGCAGTCGATGTAGAACTGCTCAGTGCCATTGCCGTTCGCGCAGGTGACGGTGAGGTCGAGGGTGTTGAGGGGAGTGGTAGCCATGTAGGTTGGTTTTGATGGGTATACTTGGGGTGTATGTGTTGGACATTCGATTTTTGTCGGTGTGCGATCGGTCGTGGAGCTCAGAATGAAGTTCGAGCTGCTCGAAGCAGAGTGGAGCCAGAGAACGTCGACGTTTGAGCATAGGGATCGGCAAGGCTGCATGCCCTAGCGTGAAAGTTGTCGAGCAGGAGATGTTCCCTCCATTGAAGGACTGGCAGAGCATGGTCTTGTGGCTGGAAAGGTGTATGGATTGCGGTGAAAGCACATCTTCAAGGAGGCTGCTTGCTCGGCGCAGACAGCGAGGGTATGAGAAGGAAGCACCTGAGCTCGCGAAAAGAGGCAAAGTCGTCGCTCTGTCGTGGAAGACGCAATAACAGAGGACGGAGGTCAGTCAGATTGCACAGCTGTGATCTGATGGTCAAGATTGTTTCGTATGCTTGCTGGACGGCAAGAAATGTTTGCTTGCCTCTTCCGGCACCGTCGAGAGCGATAGATTGCTCTGGTTCAGACTTCATCGTTGTGCCGCGTTACCACGTCAAAGGAAGCACAGGGAAGAGTCCTCGCAAGACCAAGATGATCGAGCCGTAACAGTGACAGACGGCTCCGTAGGCTTCGTTGTTCGTTCTGGAGCAGTCTTAGCTCTTGTTGTGCTCTAGCAATCATCTACAGCTCATATATTGCAGCGATACTGCTCAGGTCTGGCCCAAATGTCCTGTTAGCTCCTCCTGCTCTTCTCACGACGCTTCTCACAGCCCGTGCTTGCCAGTATTCGCTATCCGATGTCTCCATCTCGATATGCTCCTCTTCTCTGCGGCGGACTATCCAGCCGTCTTGTAGTTGGTTGCGTAGGTTTGTCGTTTGTCTGAGAAGTTGGCAAGCTTCGATTCGGTGGCCCTTGTGAGTTGACGTGCGAGTATGTCCGCGTAGAGGATGGTATCTGTGAATTTGCAGATGTCAGCTCGTATCAGCAAGATGAGTCGGCTCCACTGACTCTAGCCATGGGCTGTCAGTGGTTAACCGAGAGTGGCAGCATTGTGCCATGCCTATCGTTGGTCGAAGCTGAGCCTGCGATCGAGGGCTCTCGCACCTCCGGCAAGGTCTGTGGCCCAGCTGACTTGTCAGTCGCGGCAAAATCACCAAGCTTGTCTCGGGTCGCTGTCCACTTATCCAGCCTTGGTCGCACGTGCAGCGGTCAGTCCATACCCTCAGAGGTCGTGCAGTTTTCTATTGTAGATGCATTCTCCGCTTGGTGGCAGTCAGGCTTCGCCAAACACTAACCGCTGAACACCCGCGGACAAAGTCTCCTCAATATCTCTCTGGTCGCAAATTCACACGTCAACAGTCAACAAGATACGTGTAATAGGAGAAAGATTCTTCTCCAGACCACCGCCAAAAGACGATGAAACTGATGAAAAAAAAAAGGTTGGAAGTCTTCTCGCGAAGCTTCAATGGTTTGTCCAAAAATTCCCTGACGACCCGAAGGCCATTCAGGAGCAGTCAGTTGATAGTTTTCAACTAGCAATAACCCTGGCTCGGACGAATCCTCATTGCCTAGAGTAAAGCCCTTGCTGGAAGAGAGTTAGTGTTGTTGAGGGAAGGGGGCGCTGGATAGTACTCGCCACCGGGATGTAGAAGAAGAAAGGAAGAGGGTCTGGAAGGGGAGTTGGGGGGTTTAAGTAGTCGCCGCCGCTAGTGTGCGGAGCTCTGCAATCAAACTGTTGTTGTTGATTGCGGTGGCCAATGAGAGGGGAGCTGTTGTTTCAGGTGAGGGAGGGTCACTGATTGGTTGCGGCGTGACCTAGAGGGCGATGACGACGAGGTTTGTCTTCGTGAAGGCTTCGTCGGCGTCAACGCATGGAGTGGCTTTTGGTGGGTCAGTCGTTCTACAGTTGATCGATATTGGGAGCCGAGCTGAAGAGGGTACAAACAGTTGGAAGTCAATGCAAAGTGAGACAGTAGAATAGGTAGCATTCGATTTGCCGTTTGATTCAAATTGCTGGTCAGGGCACGGCGGAGAGGGATCGATGGCGTACATACGTGCAGTTGCGGCTTACGTTCAATCTTGCAATATCACAACATTGTTCGAGTATAGCATGGCCAGCGGCATTTTCATTGCAGTAGTTGACTCACAGTGTCGTTTGAACAAGCTCCGGAACAAGCTCGAATGCACATCGGCTCCACGTGGAGTAAGACCATGGCTTCGGCGTGGAGGCCACAAGGTACCTGAACTTCGGGCCAGGACCCGAACTTTGAGTCGGGCTTGGAACACCACTTCATAAGAACAGAAGAGGAAACGGTTATAGTGGAAGACTTGCATTGGTGCTATTCATCTTGTACAGTCGTTGTTGCCATTCGCCGACGCAACAGATTCTGCGTTCATTACCATTCCATCGTACCGTCCGTATTCTTCATAACGTCGTAAGCCAGAACGCCAAAAATTCGCTCCATGCCAAACGCCATGTGATGAACAAAACAAAATCTCAAACGCAACCTTGTCACATCCCAACGCTCATTCATCAAAATCCATTTCATCCGCGTCGTACACTCCACTTTCGTCATCATCGTCGTAACCATTTTCTTCCGAACGCGCAGCCTCCAACACCTCGTACGGAACCACGGGAGCGTCGCCATGAGCTACCGCGATGATATTGTCAGGCTCGCCAAGAACGGTGAACGTGGGTGCAAGAGGCTCAGTCATACTCGGTGGCGGTGAAGGTGAGTCCTGCAGCTCGGAAAGTGGCGAGTCGGGCTCCTCATCATATCCTCCATCATCCGATCCGGCTGTGACGTTGGTAGCAACAGCCGGTGGAGGTGGAAATTCAGCCAACATCGGGTCAATCCTCCGCTTCTTGCTGGGAACTCGATCCTTCAGCCACTCTTCCGGTTCGTTGCCCTGGATCAGGTACGCCTTGCCTTTCCAGAGGTAGTACTCCTCCTCAGGCACGGAGCTTGAGGCACGACGCTTCCGGCCGAACTTTGCGAGTTGAGCATTACGTCGGGCAGAGATACCGTTGACTAGGTCCTCGTCACCGTAGTCTTCTTCGTCGTCCTGTGTATTGATCTGGTTGGAGCTGGGTTGAGGAGGTGCGGTGTCGTCTTGGATCTCATCGCCAGGCGGCATCTGAGCTTCAGTCTCCACACGTGCCGGTTCGTCAGCTTGCTGAGCCTGGTGCTCAATATCCCACTCCTCAGGAATGTAATCGAGGAACTCATACTCCTCCGGAAGCTGTGCAGCGGCCGCATCGTGCTCTGCATCTTCATCATCAACACCGTTGGCCTGGTCCTGCATCTCAGTATTAAGGTCGTCCGCAGCCGGTGCCGTAGGAGGGAACCAGCGTTGAGGTTCTGCTTGGACACGTTGTGGAGCTGGCACACCAGAAAGTGCTCCATTTTGGTGCACAGCGTTGCCATCGATCGCAGGAGCGAACTCAGCACCATTGGCGAAGCGGTTGTCAGGAAGCGTGTAGAATCCCGTGTTCTGGATCTGCCCTACAACGGGCACCTGGGTGTGATTCGGATTGAAGGCGGTGTACTGGAAGTCGGGACGCCAGACCGCATCGTCGTTCAGAGGGTTTTGTGGAGCCAGATTGAAGCCGGTGTTTTCGTACTGTCCTGCTGGAGTGGTGTTCGGCGGCTCTTGCATTTGTGGTGCCCAGAAGTGAGTGTTGTGCGGTACATTCGTCTGCACGAGCTGTTGCGACGGGAGATTGTGCGCATGAGGTTGGTAGCCATACGTCGGAGGGTGTGAAGACGTGTTGGTGAAGGTAGTAGCGGGCATCGGGTCCTCCACCTGGTTGGCGGTCAAATCTTGCTGGAGCGCGTTGTAAACGTCTCGCAGGTCATCTTCCGCCATCGCTGGGAGTCTATCGTCCTGGTTCATGAACTGCGCCCACTCGCGAAACTCCTTCTCCTTCTGCTCGGTCTGATTCTGCTGGTTGGACATCTTGAAGTTTCTGTGGAATTTCTGGAATGGTTGATAGGTTTGAGGAAGGAGAGGAATCAGAACGCGCCTGATGCGCCAGCTTAATACCTTCTGCTCTGCATCGTGTCGAGTGTTGTAGAGCTTCACTGCACTTGACAATGTCCTTGTCAAGTGAAGTCAAAGAAAATCAACAAAGCTGGCTGAGAATCACTCGCCAAGTCATCATAATGGTTTTGTTGCTAAGCGAGGATCGCTGACTTGCAACGACATGCTCAGCTCCAGCGGCTCGAGAAAGAATGCCAGCTTGGAGTCGCATCGTGTACAAGGGGTTCGTGAGAGAACTCCGTTAGATAGTTCAAATCGACAAGGCAGTTTTCTGTATACAAAGTATGCATGGTGTGAAGCCACAAAAGAGTCTTTGAAGTGCCCCTGAAGTGCCGGTAGGCTGTAAAGTTGTGGTTCTTCTTGCATCGGTCCCCACGCTACTGCTTCTGGTCGAGCATGGCTTATCGACCAGAGCAAACAACATCGTCGCAGTCAGTATGCAATACGCATCAAGTAGTATGCCGAGACCTGCACGGACGGACTTGCACCAACTTTGCGAGCCTTCGAGGTATCGCTACCGGCGTTCTCATGTATTTAAAAAGGGATGTATAGCTTCTGCCGTGTCATTGCTGCTGAGTATAAGTTGGGAAACTCGGACGATGTAGACGATGCAAAAATCCTGATCAATACCACAATGTAGTAATCGAAGGTTAAACCGATACTGCAGGTTTTAGCCAACAGCCTCTAGATACTGCTTGCTCCTAGTCTTTAGCTAGAATAAGAAGGGCATAATTACTCGCATAGCAAACTAGACAACTCGATTCGGAGGCATGTTCTAAGACCTAAAGAAGCTCTAAAAACCGTCCAGAGAAAGACAATATCAGACCGCTTTGTTGTCTATGCTTGCTTAAGCGGAACAGTATATAGCGTCTTTGTCTACATGTTTGCAAGTAGTAAGTAGAATGTAGAAGCGGCCTCACGACAAAGACAACAGGCGGAGATCGCAGACTAAGGGATGTAGCATCGCTTTTGGTGTCGACTTTACAAAATCGCTGACATCTAGTCGGAAGCTGATGTCAGACGCGTAGATATAAGGAAATGGGAGGGCTCCGCATTTCCTAAGGCTATAAGTACCACGAACCACTCCGATTTAACCTCCACCGGATCTAACACTATTACCGTGCCTCTAAGAAACAAACTGCATTACTCGCAAGCCCATTACGCCGGTAATTTCTGCCGCCCAAGGGGGATTGGCCCTCGGTAACGCTCCGGACATCAACTTTACTCACGACAGCCGAAGCGGAGAGAGTTGGAGGCTGGCGTCAGACATGTCAACAGATGAAAAAGTCTTGGCGGCGTTGCGAAGCGACCCCTGAAGGGCGGTCGGCAACGTATGAGATCAAGAGGTGTGTTTAGGAAGCATTGCATTTGTGCTGTCACTACTGTGCATACGTGATAATTTATTAGGCCGTAAGGTCTTCTCATTTATGGTCTATCAATTCGGTCAATTTTCAAAACTCCTGAACTCCAATACCCAGAGACACTTTTGAACGCCAGGCGAAAAGAGAAACCCAAACCAATGTCCCACGAACGGACTGCCCGATCTCAGTCTTCAATCTCAGTGCTCAATCATCGAGATCCAAAGCATCAGGATCATAATCCTCATCGCTGTCGTCGTCACCGTCATCCTCGAGCTCGGCCTCCTCCTTGTCTGCACTCTTCTTCTTGTAAGCGACACCACCCTTAGCCGGGACTGGAGCCTTCTTCGCCCCCGCGACACTGGTCTTCTGTCTCTTGGATCCGGTCGACTCACCTCGCAACCACTCCTCCGGCTCGTCACCCTGGATGACATACGTCGCGCCCTTGTAGGTGTACGTACCTCCAAGTGCTGGAGCAGGCGAGCGAGGGCGCTTCATGGACGAGGGAGGCTGGGTGGGTGGTGCAGGAGTGGGTTCGTCGGCAGAATCGTCTTCGTCGGAGAGATCACTGTCATCCTGCTCATGCTCCTCATCATCGCTCAGCTTGACCGGCATAGCGTGGGTGCCGGAGCTATCTGCATCTGGAACCTCTGGCTGATTCTCCTCGATCTGCTCCTGCTGTTCCTGCTGAGGTTCAGCCGCAACTTCTTCGGCGTCAGCCATCTGGTCCTGGAACTCATGAGCCCGCCACTCTTCCTCGGTGATCGACTCATGGTCGGCGTCAGCATCCTCATCCTCAACTCCCTGAGCCTGCCGCTGCATCTCACTGTCCTGATCCTCTCCAAACCGTGGCATGTACGTAACCCGACGAGGCGGTGGAGAGTTGTGCAGAACCTCACGAGGGGTCACAAACATCGGTTCTTGAGTCTGTTGAAGAGTGGTTGGTGGCGCGAGTTGTTTGGATGCAGCACCGTAGTCGAACGGACGTTGAGCAGTACGTCGATACCCGACTGGTTCGAATAGTCCTTGCATGTTCGTGTTGGTCAGTCTATGCATCTGGAGTGTGTCCGACTCATCGAACTCGTACAGGGAGCTGGGCTGAAAGGCATCGTCTAGATGCTCGTTGCCGCCGCCGTTCTGGTTTCGATCTGGGGTTTTGCTTGGGTTGGTCATTTTCTGAAGTTTGTGAGAGGTCTGAAGCAGGAAGATGACCGGAAGACGACCATTGGCAAGCTCAAATACATCGCATGCTGTATCGTGTCGAGTGTTGTATCGCTTCTCCGTCGCGTAGAATGTCGTTGTGACTTGCGTTGAAAGAAGTCCAACAAAGAGATCTGGCGGATGTGACTTGCCGGACCAGCACAATGGCCCTGTTCTCCCAGTCACGTCAATGCCATTTTGCGAGGGTTGCGAGCCTACTAACAAGACTACCATAGAGCGCTCGCGTGAACGAAGAGAACGTGACCCCATAGACTCGAAAGTGCTGCCGTGGACACTGACTGTAACCCAGAGAACATCCAGGAAGATGCGACCACGGCGGAAAGCACATGGTAGAAGACTCGCGTCCGGACCGACGGGAGGCCTGCAAATCCTTTGGCATCAATCTTCGGTGATGTCGGCATCGCTTACAGACGGGTCGTCGTATCGCTGTGCGGTTCGGCGTTGGCGCTCTCGAGCCATCACAGGCGTGTCGTTCTCCTCGGGCTGGTCGAGATGACGGAAAGCATTCATGCGTCGTCGGTGTGCGGGTTTGGAGGGACGTCTGGGATCAGACGCTGTGCGCTTCGGGCCTGCTGCTACGAGGGCACTCGGCGGGTTGTGATGGGAGTTGTTCGACGGTGGTGGGAAGAGCGGCGTAGTTGCGAGGCTCTTACGTATGGGATCCAGCCCTCCCTCCAACTCGGTAGAGTGCGGCGCGGCGAAGGGGCTCGCATGGACCATATCCAGCACTCCTTCCGATTCCGCGATCCCGGGAAATGGGTTGGCTTCTGGCGCGAGATGACTGCTGGATATATTGTTTCGATGAGCATTGGTATAGATCGTGCATAGATGCGTCGAGTGAATGGTCGTAGTCGCTCTGATCCCAGGGGATGCAAGACCCAGGCATGCTTGACATGAAGTGGACGGCGCCGTTTTCGGTTGGCCGCGGCATCCAATCGCAGGTCAGCTACCGCCGGAATTTGAAGGACGGCAATCCCATGTTAGTGTGTGAGGAGTCAAGTGGTGACAGCAGACCTACATATATACGGAGCCAAGTTGGCTCGTTTCGGATGGGTAGAGTCTTGTCTGAAGCCAAGTTGCCGCCCTGCGAGACAAGTGAAGGAGTGACCTCATCGTAGAGTGGACGGCGTAGAGACAGGATTCACCATATATGCTCTTCTCGGAGATCAGTGGTCGTGCCCATTCCAAATGCGAAGTGATATGTGCGGTGTTCTGATGCCGTTGCTGAAGGCGAAAAGAGGCGGCGGCGGAGGAACCTCGAGTATTGTCGCCATGGATGGGGACATGGCGAGAGTATTGCTTCTATTGTGCGATCGCGATCGCGTGGACAGTGGTTATGCTCGTTAGTGTGGTCGGACGCCCCACCCTTGATCTGCTCGAGCCGACCTTCGAGATCGGCATCTATGTTGACAGCCCATTCGTTGGCGCGAAAGACGAGATCGTGGTCGCGTGCCCCTTACGTCTTGCCGGCTTGAATGTTGTTCAAGTAGATGATGTCCTGGATACGGCGGAGCTCTTTCGCATCGTCGTCTTTGCCTGAGGCGATACGTCAGCATGTGTCTCTTCCCAAGTTAGAAATACTCCATAAGCGGAGAACCTGGCTTGCAGGAACCACAAGGACACAGCGGCGGTGTTCTCATCGGTGAATTCGACGCAATGCGCGAGCTGCGGCCAATCCTTGCTGCGACTATATGCTTGACGTTAAGCTCCGTCGGCACGGTCGTCCTCCATTGGGGCTGCCATGGTTGCGGAGTGTTCCCTTGGTGAGCAGAGTCGATGTTGGTGATATTGTGAGGAAGCAGAAGTCTCATTCTCGAAAGTAGCAGCGGTAAGTAGGTTTCTCCGCCGATATCCAAGCCATTTTGCAACAGTACAATCAACCCCAGTTCCGATCCCACACCGCTGTGCTCGCTGACTGTCCTGCGCGCTCCTCCGGAATCATCCATCCATCGTTGGCGTAGATGATCAGGGACTTTTCCCAGCCCTTGAAATCCGTCTTACCGTGCATTGATGCTCTGCATGCGATTTTCGCCATTTCGTCGGCTGCATGGTTGCCTGGAAGAGTCAATCAGTACGGATCTCCATACATGTTATACATGGCTACTCACCAAATGCCTGGTAGTTGTTCGGGGAGGGAGGGAGATGGCCGGGGACGTGCTTGAAAACCACACTCTTTCCTCGGTCCTCAAGCTCCTCGATCTTCTCCCCGATATCTTCCAACAAGCGATAGTGAGGGCCACGGTATCTACACCATTGGCTCAGTTGATGCTCAAAATTTGGAAACGATGGGCTTGACGTACTGTCCACGCTTCTGCGCATCCACATCGTACATGGCAAAGGTGCAGTCGCTGTAAACGACGAACACATCCAGCTGGTACGCTTTCGTGAGAGCTTCGTCCAGAAAGAAGTCGATCGCCATAATCTCCGCCTGGAGAGAAAGCTCGTCTCGATGTGCCCACGCATTTCCCAGCGCGATCCCACGACCCACCCACTGCCCGGTCTCCCAAGTGCACCACGCAGCTCCTCCGAAGTCCATGTTGTCTCGGTCACGGCTTCGAACGGAGGCGTCGACGAAGTACTGACGGATTCGAAGTGGTCGCTCTGGTGGCTGGTCGTGCTGGAGAGAGGCGGCGGCGGAGGAGGAATCTTGCTGCCATGGATGAGGGCGCGAGGAGGACATTGCTTCTCTTGTGTGGTTGCGGTTTGATGGACTGTGGTTGTACTTGTTGGTGTGGTTGGACGTATGATTGAAGAGACGATGAGATGTTGGACGATTCGTTCGTGACGGGACGAGAACGAGACGAGGCATAGTGGGCGGAGCCATGGCCGTGCCAAGACATATGCGGGACTCTTCGCCTGACACATGCTCCCACAACGAGGGCATTCTTCGCGTTATGGGATGATTTAAGAATACTCTTTCACATCATTTCACCACATTTGCAAGCAATCATAGCACTCCTTACTATGCTGGAAAGAAGGTAATATGGTATGCATGAGACTGGGACCATTGGGAGACGATGAAATGGTTGCAAGTAGTTCCTGGAAAATGGTTTTACGAGAGGACGGAGGCGAGATTCGCAGAACATCTGAATTGCATACCTCCTGTGTAAGACGAGCTGTTGAAAGAGAACACAATAAAGCTATGGGCTTCGCTCCAGCTCCGCTGGATGTGAGGTTCTGGTCAGGACCGCCTGGATGCGTTCCCGATCTTAGACATATTATAACCTGACGACATTCATTCTTTGAAAGACTCCCTTCTGGTCAGACGCAGGTTCGAGAAGAACAAAATTGCCAGATCCGTCCCTCTATGACACAGCAGACCAAGAAACAAGGTCAGTCAAAGAACACCAAGCCGAATCCGGCGCCAACAAGCACAGCCTTCCTCTGCTCTTTGTCCGCCTTTCTCCCGATCAGCAGGAGTTTCCACTTGCACAACTTCGGTCTTGATTCAGTGGTACAAGCTCGCACTATGATTTCCCTCAATCAATCCTCCAGCCCATCCGCCTCAAGTCATACGGTCCAAGTACGTGTCAATGTAGCGGGGAAGGACTTTCTGCCGTACAAGGTAATTGTCGACTTCAAGCCGCAAGGCGTAGAGAGTGTTTACGGTCACCAAGTTGGAGCGGAACTCCGTAATGGGGCTTTTCGCTGGGGTGAGCACCGCTGGCAAGGTCAGGATATCGATCGCAGCCTCGAACTTGGTGTCGTCATGCAGGCGGAGATCGCGGTCGGAGAAGTTGTCATAACTCCTCAGCTCAAGGACGTCATCCGCGGTGTCGGAGTTGCCGTCGGCGGTAGGAAGAGGGTCGAGTATATAGCCAGCGCGGTCAACGGGCGTACCGAAGGTCATGTGCACGTCGGTGGCGTGCAATGACATGTTCAAGCACCTGTTGCGATTGATGAGGGAAGCATTGGCCGGAGTGGCGGGCTCTCTGATAACAAGCTCGATCCCAAAGCGCATGTCAAGGGTGTGGAAGCTGGAGAGAACATGATCCGGCACCCAGAATCGCTCCGGCAGAAATGTACCCGCCTCGTCTTGCTCCTCTTCCTTTGTCATGATCTCGTCCAGGCTGTCCACTTCCACCACCAGCTTCACATTCTTCTTGAGCTTCTGGAGCCGAGTGGCTTGATTGACGAGATTTCAGCACAGCTTCGATGTGTACGCAACGTTCATGAGATCTTTCCATTCGTTCCAGCTCGTTGCCTCGGTGTGAGGGCCCTTGCCGGTGTGGCTGCGAATGGTGATGTGAAGGTCCGGGACCAGGGCGCAGAAGATGCTGATGGTGAGCTCGGCGGGTAGTCCGAGCAGATAGCATGGTGCCATCGTTGGAACCTTGTGCTTGAGCACGCTTGAAGGTTGTGCGGCGTGTGTGTTCTTGACCGGAAGCATGATTGGAGGCTGTGCAGGGTGTATGTCCTGTTATTGCGGTAATACCGGATGTGCCTTGTGCAATGATGCTGACGTCCTTTGCGATCTGTCGATGTTGACGTTCGTCTTGTAAAGTTGGTGAAGTGGAACTCCAGCCCAAGCGAGTGAAGGGAGGTAAAGCGGGCTGAAGTCCGATATGTCTTGGCGTTTCGACGTCGTCTGCGCGCACGACAACGCAATATCAACGTTCCGCTCGACGACACCGACCAGCCTTGCCCGTACGAAGTCCGCACCACTCCCGTCGTACCAGCAACGTTGTCTCGAGAGCAGCAGCAACAGCAATATCATCTGGAAAGAAGCCCGTTTTCAAGCCGCGACGCCTTCTCCTTCCTCTTGTTTTGCTCCTCCGCTCGTCTTCCCGCCGCCGCCGAACAATCTAACAGCAGCAGCGGCGGCCTCACCTCTCGCTCAAAGACCAGTCTCTCCTTCCTGGCTTTCTCCGTTCTCGGCAGCAGCAGCAACAGCAACTAGCTCCGCCGCCGCCGCTCCAACGCCGCCTCGACAGCAGAAGTTCTCCCGCCTGTTTCGTCTCTTCTCTGGCTTGATTCTCCTCTTCTTGAACGACGGCGACGACACCAAATTCCGCGGCAGCAGTACCAACACCATAGCATAAGCAGAAGCTCTCTGGCCTGTGTCCTCCTCTCCTCCGGCGTCGCTCTCCTCTTTTCGAACAGCAACAGCAGCAAGACGATCCTCGGCAGCGGCATCACAACCCTTCCGTCCGTCGAAGCTCTTCTGTCTCGTTCTACCTCCTCTCTGGCTTCTCTCTCTTGTGCTCTGGCTCCGACGACGATATCACAGTCCGCGGCAGCAGCATCAAGATCCCCTCCGAAGCAGAAGCAATTTGGCCTCGACTCCTCTCCTCTCCCTCGAAATCCCTCCCTCCAAAGACCGCGAAAGCAAGAGCAACGATCTCTTTGCCAGCGGCATCAACGACCTCCCGAAAGCAGAAGCAATTTCGCTCGTTCTCCTCTCCTCCTCTCCTGACCTCTCTCCTCTTCCGGCAGTGACTGAAGAGACAAGCTCAGCACTAGCCATACGAACGACATCGCTGCAACAGAAGCAGTTTGCCTGTCCTCCTCTCCTCTCCTCCGGACCGCTCTCTACCCTCCGCAGTGACTGAAGCAACGAGCTCAGCACTAGCCGTACCAAAAACAGTACCGCGGCAGAAGCATTCCCTTCTCTCCTCTCCTCCTTCCGCCGAGATGTCTCTGCAACAGCAGCAGCAACAACAGCAACCCCGCCGAACCCGTCAATTCTTCGTCGACGGCAGCGCAAAGTTCCGTTTCGACGACGGCGCTCTCTTCGGCGGCTCTTCCTGCTGCACCTGGGTCAACGGCGCTTGGCTCGGCGTAGCGACCTCCGCCGGAGAGTGCTTCAGCACAAAGGATGAGCTGTCCCTCGAGGCGGAGGTGTTCGCCATTCACTCGGCGTTGGAATTCGCAGTGGGCTTCGCTCACGGGGTCGACACGATCGTAGTCGTCTCCGACTGTAAATTCGCCATCTCTGACATCGAGCGTCCCCACATGGCCGCAAGATACGGCCGCAACGTCGAATTGGTAGAGGACATTTGCGCCCAAATTCCACAATTTGAGTACCAGGGCATCGAGGTGAGGTTCGAGTGGGTAAGGTCGCATCTCCCCATTATTCCTCAATACTACTGGGCGGAGGGAAATCGCGTGGCCGACGCAATGGCTACCAGAATTTGTGAGCTGGGTATGGAGCCCGAGGCGGAGGGGTGCGCTTGGAGTGAGGTGATGTGGCTGGAGCCGGAGACGCATGGGGAGGGAGCTTGCTTTGATAGGCATTTTCACCAATCTTGAGGTGATTTTTTGTTGCTTTCGGCACGGCACGCGGTGAGCTCTGGCGGTCGGGTTGTTGTTGTGTGTATAGGGATGTTGTAGCTCCGAGAAGCGAATCGAGCGTTTGTGTCCTCCCGCTTATGCTCTCCGGGGCCCCTGAATTCTCGTGGGTAAAGCATCCTCCCGTACCACGACCCAAACACTCGCTTTTACTCTTTCTAGGCCGTTAATTTGTTGGGCTGTGCTGATCGATTCGTTGTTGTACGTATAGAAATGCGGTGGTCTTGCGAAGCGAGCGAAGCATTTTTGTCCTCCAGCTTGGCTTCCAGGCAGTGCTGACTCTCATTTGTGATTCATATTATCACGACAGACGTGATGGAACTTGACATATTGTCCATAGCGGAGCAGTCCCTAGGACACGGTGAGTAGCTGTGCAACTCGGTCCAGCCGTGCCTGCTCAGACCTCTTGCAAATCAGACGAGTTGACGACATCGAGAATCATATGAGTTGCTTGATTGAAGTTCAAGAAGTCTACAGTTCACACCTCATCACTGGAGGGTCGCGTCGCGGACAAGGACATTGTGGACAACCTGATCGCCGCACACGATGCACGCACCATCACTACGGCTGAGCAGTCTCATGCAAAGCAGCAAATTTTGGCGATTCAGAACAAGAACTCTTCTTCCTGTGAGGGCTGAACTATCACGTGGGTGACTCGTGAAATCGCCGGGGAAGACTTCAAGGTCCTGCTCTTCAATTTCGAGCACTTCATCAAGCAAATCTCGCAACATGCCACGTACATGTTGAGTCGAGGAGTATACGTCCGTCTTGCGAGCCCACAGCCACGATGTGACGGCCTCCCTGAGGTCTGTTGACCGAAACCGAATTGTTGGCCAGATCGGGTTGCATAGCCCCGGAAAAGTAGAGCGCCGAGAGGAGTCTGGTTTCGGAGCGTACTCGAGGAGAGTAGTGGAGGTAGCCGAGTTGTTCGGCGGCAACGATATCGACCTTGAGTGCCTGTTCAAAGCCGCGGTGACTGTGATGACCTGTCAATTCTAAGCTACACACAGTACAACGAGCCCGAACTGTGTCTCTGGTCTGCTCATTTCTCTCCAATCTTCTATCCCGCAGGCATCTCTCCTCCGTGTCACATCTGTTGATATTCTCGGAGACCTATTCAATCGCATGGTCCACCCGATTGCCGCTGGCTTCACTGTCCCGCAAGGACGACCTATAGGTCTTCTCCATGCAACGCCCCTTCTCCTCTTCTCACCGCTCTATCCTTTGCCATCCACATGTGTCCAGCTCTTCACGGCTCATTCATCCTCGAAAGTCCACTCTTCAGGCAGTCGTGCATTCCTCACGACCCTCTCCACTGTGCTTTGCAGATTCAGCCACGCCAGCGGAGCTCGCTTGGCCTTTACGAACGAACTGACCGCCGGGAGGATTTGCGTTCGAATTTCCGGCTTGTTCAAACTCTTCAGAGCCTGCGCGTATCCTTCGATGTTCCATTCGTGAGTCGGGACTTCCGCATCGCTGCTTGCTGGCGCTTCCACACGGACGTCCGGCCCTGTGTAGGGCGCTTGATTCGGGTCTCCTGGTGTGTTTTGCTGGCCCAGGCCACTAATGATGATCTTGACGTAGAACGGGAACTTCCTGCGTGGATTCGGGTCTGGCCGACAACCGAGAATAGGCGGGATCAGAATGAAGATCAAGCAGATCTCGAGCTTCTTGAAGTTGACCAGAAATTCGCGCGGCACAGTCAAAGTTCCAGGAGCCACAAAGTCGCTAATCTGCCTCAAAATGCGAGTATAGCTAGGCAGTATGACAACAGCAGCAATGCCCGAGTTGACCTGCTGGTGGCGAATCGCAGCTTTCATGAATCGACAGAAGGTCTTCGAAACGCGCAGGCTGGCGAGCAGTACTCTCCAGTCTCTGGCACTGACGGCGATAGCGGGAGATCCAGTCAGGGGATTCCGCATCCATTTTTCGCCGTGCGTGAGTTCGAGGTGGAGGTCGCTGATCGGGATCAAGCTGAAGATCTTTTCGGCCAGCTCGGCGGGGAGGCGGTCGAAGAGCGGGCAGGGCGAATGGGATATGGTGAAGGCGGAGAGTGATCCAGTGAGGGCGTTGTCGACGACCGTGGTATGGAGATGATTTGTAGACATGGCTGGGAAGTTCGAGGCGTGGTACTCGGTGTTGTGCTGGGAGCAAAATAAAGGTCAGCAAGGAGCATGGAAGAGGAGCTGAAGTGCTGGCGCCGGTGACAGAGTCTTGGCATGAGCTGCAAATTATTAGCTTTCTCGACGAGGGAGAAAATGGCTATGACACGGTAGATGTGGGAGTATCGAATGCAATATTTCACGAGTCACAATCGTAAGACCATACAGAAGGGTTTGAAGAGAGTTATGGTGCAGTTCCGACGCCTTCAAGCGCTGCATGTCCTGCTCTCAGTCTTGACGGCTCGTTCATCCACTCTGGTCGGAAGCATCGACAGAAGAAGCTGATAAAATCCTCACCATAAAGCGTCTCGGCCGCTTGAAGATATCGCCGTTGCACCGATGGACATATATATACCCTCTCAAAGCGTCACCAAGTCAAGACAGAGTCAAAATCTCTCGCTGTAGACGGTAATGCAGAAGGACTCGCATACCAGATCCAGAAGAGCTTATGTGCGACGGTTATGGCATCTGAAGCAATTCATTGAGCTTCTCGTGTTATCTGCAATGTAACACTGGCCCCGTGCGTGAAGGCAGATAGCTTGAACTGACAATCAACTAGTCTCCGGCTTCTCCTCGATGCGCCAAACAAAGGCATCCCAACGCCATTCCTGTCCTTGCTGTATCGCAGTTCGTGCTGCATTGCGCTTCTGTGCGGGTCATATGTGTGTACGCCACGACTGCCTGCCGCCATTATTCAAACCATGTTCCACTTTTTTCTATGGTCCCTTTCACAGACCGAACACACTCAAGTTGAGGTCGACATTTCCTCGTCGTGGCAGGTCCATCAATACCTCCTCAATCTCTCCACGCAGTTCCTTCATCGCCATCAAAGACGCCGGCTTCCCGTCAAAGTCGCGGACAATCCCCCTAATCTTCTCCTTCTGTTCCACCAACTCAAGACCCTTCAGCTCGTACCTCAGACCAGCCAGACTATGAATCCAAAAAGCCGGTCCCATCGATCTCTCCGAGGCATAGGTGACATTGAATACCGGCTTCGGGCGCTCAAGATGAGCAAGCCGCGGCGCGATATTGGGGAGTACATCGACGCTGATGGCCATGTTGATATGGCATACCAACGCGACCAGGCCATCCGAGACCGGGACAAGGGAGTCGAACATGAATGGAAGGCGGAGGTGCAGCCAGAAGAACTGGGCGATGAAGTCATCCGGCACGGAGGACTTTCCGAGCTGTGGAGTGCCGTTGAACTCCACCTCGCTCGGGTGAGATGTGTGGAGCTCCATGATGAGGATGGTGCGGTGGTTTCTCTGCGCGAGGCGGATGGCGTTGGTGATGGACTTGTTGAAGCGTTTGGACACGCGTTTTGTCGCGAGGAGCTTTTTCCAGGTGTTTCCGTTGACTGCGAGAGTTTCGCTGCTGCTGGCTTGGTTCTGGTCGTCCTGCTCTGTTGCGATAACCGTGATCTTGAGGTTTGCGGGAGGTAGGAAGCTCATGACGTGATCGATCAGCTCTTGAGGGAGAATGGCGAAAACCAAGCACTCCTTGGACTTGTCGCTGACTGTCCGGGAGGTGTTGCGTGCCTTGCGCTTCGGGCGCCGCGGCGCAAGACGGATAGTTGGCATTGTGAACGCTGGGCTTGACAACGAGCGAAGCGCGTTGAGTTGCTTAGAGAAGAAGGAAGGTAATAGGAGGAAGCGATCAAGTCGAGGATCAGGTACGGCTTCCTGCGGGTTGTGAAAGCTGGGCCGTCCCGCTAAGAAATTGACACGTGCGATCGACGCCTTACCTAATTAGGAAGGTGCAGCTCATCACGCATACACACTGCAATCTTGCCTCTACAGCGAATCAAAGTATGTCGTATCGATCAAGAATAGAGCGCTGCATGTCGTCTAGCATAGAGACAATTATAACAGTGTAATCGACGATACAGCGCTGCGGCAGTTCAAAAAGCAGAGCAATATCAACACACACGTACGGCCGCCGCCGGAGGTGTCCGCGTGGTCTAGAAGCATCTATCAGTATGCAGTAGACAGGGAAGCAGCTTGCGAAGATCGTGAGGCTCTCGATCGTCTGAACCTGAGGTCAATTCATAGCCAATGAATTCTGAATCTGTATGTACAATGCGGATAACACCCGTTAGCGTGAGCGACATTGTTGCCGCTCTTATTGGACGCCGCGGATATCAAATAGATGGATGGCGGCTTTGTGGCATGACGCGTGCACGAAAGTCGTCTGCCGATGCACGTTACTCTTGTTCTAGAAACGGATGCGTGGAATCATCCTTGTGTTTATTCGAAAAGACCGTATGGCGTTGTTGTATGACGCCATGAGTCTATCGTATCTGAACTCAAACATCCTCAATCCGCTAGAACAAGCTTCTCAAAGTCGACATCCAGTCAAACCTGCGTCCTTACTCCCACTCTGCCCCTTCCAATAGAAGCGAACAGTGATCGCGGCATCGGAAGTCGTGCCGCCGACTGCTCAGATCGGTGTCAGCGTTGGATGACCTGACCAACGCGACTCTGCAATGCTCGCAAACATTGTTGTTCCGTCTCGAGTGGATTCGGGACCCTTTCTCGATCGTCTCGACTCTCCGTGATATGTCGTATCGTGCGTATTCCTGAGAAGCTTCATGCCCACATAAAGCCCGATCCTTCTCGTATCATTCCCATCATCTTTTTGCATCTGTGATTCCCGTAGACCGTCACTCGTCCTCGTCCTGCTCGTCCTCGTCGTCATCATCCTCCTGCTCAGCAAAGCGCTGCTGCTCCACCGCAGTCTGATGCTTCGTCGTCCCAAAGCGTAGCGGATTGTGGTGCCACGATTCCTTCAGCGTCGTTGCCTTCTCGACCTGAACAGCGAACAACACGCCCAAGTCGTAGAGTCCCTTCGCGTTGATGACCGTCAAGTAGGGAGTCGGAGTCATGGAGACGTTGGGCTGGACGATGTGCGGACGACGAATGGCCCATACAACCTGCTGAGCGACGAGAGAGGCGAAATCGAGCTCCGGGTTAGGAGGTTGGAAGGTGCGTAGGTCCAGGCGATTGATGGCGAAGTATAGTGTCCCTCTGGCCGAGACCAGGAGCATTTGGAGAGCCAGGAGGGAAAAGTTGGTAGGTGGCGGAAATCTGCATGGTCACGATGGCATAATCGCCGGCGCTGTTCGGCTGACCACGGCTGGTGTATGGGCAGAGGACTTGGAGTCGACTGAGCTGCTGCATCAGCCACATTGGCGCCGGCTGATCAAGGAGTTGGTTGAGCATCGGAATCCTCGGGTCGATTGGCTGATCTGCCATATCCATGACGAGGTTCATCGTGCCCATGTTCAAAGCGCGCTGTACGAGACGCTCGCAGAGACGTCGCATCGGTCCGGACGTCAAGGCCAGGTTGAGGAGCGGATCTATATCCTCATAGTCCAACCAGCTGATGTGGTATTTGTCGTTGATGTTGTTGTAGTGCGATCTCTCGTAGACAGCACTGCAGAAGTCTGGAATAAGGTATCGACTGATCAGGCGCTGGGAACACGCTGGCAGCCCAAAGATTCTTCCTATGCTTATGGAGCAGCTTACCGGAGTATTGATACAATGCGACTATTCACCCGAGTGTGAGTACTCAGAAGGGAAATTTGGCCATACACAAAGAAGTACAGCCGCGTTGAGGTGGAAGCGAAGAATGAACGCATGAAATATCCGAGCGCATTGTTTCGCACGAATATTCGACTTGCTTGCATGCTGCCACCATCAAGTTGTGTCGTAGCAGTGCTCTTCATGGTGTGGTTACCGGTTAAGGTCGGTCACTCACCACCACCAACCACTCGCCGGCGAGTCGATACCAACTCCACCGCCAAGCTACGTCTTATTAGTAAGCATTTGGGGGCCAAATTGGAGCATTTTAGCACCGACGGGGATGTCGAGTTCTCGGCCTCGAATATAGCAGCAGATTTGTGTCGTCGACTTAGAAACAAGATCCGGAAGCAAGATAGCAGCTGAAGTGCTTTCAGACCTCGCTGTCGCTGTTCGTGCTATTTCTGTTAGTTACCGGTTGATCAATATAGCCGCACCAAAACCAACTAAACGTTAAAATAAGCTCACCAAACCAACTGGTAACCGCATGAACCACCACCAGGAACCAAGTTAACCACACCATGAAGAGCACTGTGTCGTAGGACAGGCTTGTTCTCTCGCCAGACAAGCTAATGCAAAGCAAACGCGAATTGACCGAGCAATCTTCATCCTGAACTCCCTTGGCTACCTCCAGATAGATGCCGGGTGCTTCGTATCGCACAATGAGCGCTGTCGAGGTCCAACGCTTTGAGCAATGCAGTAAAGCGACACTCCGTGCAGTATCCCGATTCCGCTCATTGCCATCTGGACAGCGCTTCCCAGCTCGACGAGTATGATCCTTGGCATCGCAGTCCAGTTCTGCAATCACTGTTTCTTCTCAATCCATTTGATTGATCGTGAGCCTGAACCAACCCGATTCTTGAAAAATCCGCAAACTTCTTCGATCCTTCTCAGCAAATACAGGTCCGTGTATCTTGCTTTCTTGATTCGTTTCCTGCATCATTCGCTCGAGAATACTCTTAACAACCAGCTCAGGGCATGCCAGCCTCCACCCAACGCTGATAGTCAACAGCAACTGCGTGGACTGTAACGTTGAACCGCGGCTCATCGTAGTAGTAGCACTCCTTGAACTGCGCGAACTTCGAAGCCTTGATCGCGAAGAGAATGCCGAGATTGTACAGTCCCTTTGCATTGACAGTAGGCAAGAACGGGACCGGAGCGGAGTGAAGCTGATTACGGATCGCCCACTCGATTTCATATGCCGCGACGCGAGCGAGTCCGCTGGGGTTGGGCGCCGATGAGTAAAGGAGTTTCCAATTGACGCCGAGGATGATGTCGTTTTGGCCAGGAAGGGGGGCGCCGGGTGCGTTGGGCGGGAAGAGGCGATAGATGGTCGAGACCTGCATCATCGCGGTCTCGGTCTCTGGGCCGAATTCCCATGCTGGCATGTCGTCCGCGGTGTACGGACAGAGGACTTCCAGTCTAGTGATGGACTGCAGAAGCCACATAGGTGGAGGAGGATCGAGAAGGTGGTTTGCACGGCGACGTCCGGGGTGGACTGGATGACGCGCCATGTCCATGATGAGCTTGATGGTGCCGTGTTGTAAGCCGTGCTGGAGAGCCTGGTTGCAGCGAGCTCTCGTGGTCGAGTTGGTCGATGAGTAGCGCAGAAATGTCGCCCATTCCGCGGCATTGCACCAGCTGATGTGGTACTGGTCGTTGGCGTGGGTGTAGTTCTTTTTGCGATGCACGACGATGTGAACGTCTGGTAGGAGGATATTGATCAGGGCTTCTGAGACCTCCGGGACGTCGAGGATGTTCGCCATGTTGATGTCTATGTACTCGTGCAGTCAGCGGATGTCTCTTCGTTCCCAGACGGCACTGCGTTCTTACCTTGTTGCCACTGATCTTCAGTTGTAGAATGCTAACGCGCTCTTGTCGCGTCTGTATTGTGCTGAACAGCGCAGATTGAGATCAGCCGAAATTTGGCGCTGACGGTCAGAACAAGGTCGGCCGCTGAAGTAATCAGTGCGTTTTGCGCAATCTTGATACTCGGTGGACGTTTGAGGAGTCTATATCGAAAAGCGCAGACAATCGGTGGTGAGGATGTTTGTCAAGGCGGAGGTGACAGAGAGTGGTGTTGTTGGTGTGAAGATTTAAAGTTGAATATACCCCACTTTTGGACGCGTGACGCCAATCATGGAGGAGCAGTTTTGCATGACAGCGATGAAGACAGACGGCTCGTTGGTCATTCAGACGCCCCATTCGTATCTTGATGGCGGAGTTGAAGACTTGGTAACACGGTCGATGCCATGTCCGTCGTGTGCCAGCTCTTAGCGATTGAACAGGACAGATGTGCAACGGACCATGCGGACAGGAGAAGATAGGAGTGGTAGTGAGCTGATCGTGTTGCTTCTGGTCCTTCTAATGGCTGGCATTGGAGGTGTTCGGGACGAGGAGCAAATACGGAAGAACAAACGAAGGACGGGTGCGAGACAGTGCAGCTTTGTCCCATCTGGCCGAGAACATGCTAGCAATATCGTTGCGTCGCTGGCTCCAGCTCGAAAATCTACGGCTACTTCTGGCAAGAATATTTTCACGAGGTCACGAACCGTTCGTTGCCGCAACTCTATACGAATTGTTGGTCTACCATGGCGACGGCGTCAGGGGTTGCCGCTACGGACCCGGGGCGATCGCATGAGGTCAATGTATGGGATGAATGGGAAGCACTCGAGTGGGTGGGATCGTGACGTCCATTAACCTCCCTTCAATAAATTGCAATCGTGGTTCTGCCATTATACCCAAGGTTTTATGCACAATGAAGCCTTGCCTCACAACAGGGCCGATGCCGATCCACAAACAAAAATATACCGTCAATGCCGAGGTGCTCTGTCCAAATGCATCTCCTCCTGCGAAAACCATTCGCTTTGTCTCAAAGAAAGAACAACGTTGGCCGAGAGCGTCAAAGCTCATGTGCGAACTCTGCCGGCGAGCACTGCCATTCTCCCTCACACACTCTTGACTTCTCTGTCTTACTCACATGAGAATCAAGCTCGTCTCCCTGCCCTGAATCCTCCGGATCAGACTTCTCGTCACCGGAGCCACCTTGGTCGGCAGAACCCCGTGCTCCAGTTACCATACGTCCTTCTCAGTCAACATCGCTCTCATCGTCGGAGGAGGTGTATGCCTCGCTGTCGATATCGGCCGTCTGCCCTGCACTGGACTGCTCGGCTGCGTCGAAGGCGCTGTCGGGCATCTCGGTGTCTTCTCCCGCCATTTCAACTTGCTGGACGACATTCGCTCCTGCCTCTCCACCATCCTCTGACGGTCCTTCCTCGCCGGACTGGTGCTTCTCGATATTTTCCTCGCCGGTCAGATCGTCTCCTTCGCGAGAAGTCTCCTTTCCATCGACGGTGTCTCCTGCTGGCTTCTTGCCCTCATCGTCCTGATCACCAGACTCCTCCTCGCCATCCTCCTCATCTTCAGAATCAGAGCGCTCCATCTCCTCCTCCTCAACAGCTTCCACCCACCGCTGCCACTCGACATTCATCTCATGGTCTCCGATACGGAATCGAACCCTGTCTTGTTCCAACGCCTCTTTCGCCACAGCACATGTTCCAGCAAATTCAGTGAACAAGAGGCCCAAGTCGTAGAGGCCCTTGGGGGTGACGACGGGCAGGTAAGGAGTCGGGATGGAACGCTGAGCGACGCGTGCGTGACGGAGGGCGTATTCGATGTTGTCGGATGCAGCGGTCGCGAAAGCGAAGCCGCTGTCGGGAGCTGCCTCGTAGTGGAGGGTCAACCAGTCGACGGACAGGATTGTGTCGTTCTGGCCAGGTTGTGGAGCACCGGCGGTGAAGGGTGGGTAGAGCTGATACGTGCTGCGGATTTGCTTCGTGACGATCTCTGTGTCCTTCCCATCCATAGTGGGAGTGCTCTGGATCACGTAAGGACAAAGGACTGTCAGTCTCTTCATCATGCGAAGCAACCACATCGGAGCTTCGGTCCCAAGCAGCGAGTTCGGAACGCGGCGTCTCGGATCGATGGCGTGGCGGGACATGTCCATGACGACGCTGATAGATTTGACCTTTTGTGCATCCTTGAACGCCTGCTTGCAACGGATCCTCATGTCGGTGTTCGTCGCGGCGAGGTGGAGAAAGTCTCTCCACTCTTCTGGATTCAGGAGCTCGACGTAGTACTGGTCGGCCCAATTCGTGAAGGTTCTCTTGCGTCGCACCATGATGTGCATGTCTGGAATCACAAAGCCCTCGAAGAAGTGGTTTACGAGCTCTGTGGGTAGATCGAAGACGCGATCCATCGCGCCGGGCATCTGATGGATGTCAGTGGCTATAACTGTTTGGTGCTGTGAGTATACGAACGGCCTGATCGTTGTCCGCCGTGGCCGGAGACTGCACTGTCGTGTTCATTTTGCTTGTTTCTGTCTTGACGAGTCGGATCTTGAGGAGTTCGATGGCTTCGGTGCTGTGAGCGATATGAGAATGATCGGCACCTCCTTTCATGGGCCAGCTCTTGCGGTGAGAAAAGGATTGAAACTTGTGGCAGAGAAGAACAAGTAAGATGAGCGCGGGAGCAGTTCAGGAAAGTGAATATTTCTGACGCGTGATGGGTGTTGTTGACATCCAGAATTGTCGAAGTGAAGCGGGCGTTGTCGACATCCAGGAATTAGAGTTTTGGCACATGTTTGCTCACTGGACCCTGGCCAGTCGCCAGGAGGGCCGTAGTCCTCTCGATCGTTCAGTATAACGGTATGAGCAGCAGGACAGAGGAATCCGGTGCTATACTTTGGCATATCTCTTCTGCCTGGAGTCGATCAACTCCATTCAACCCGAGTGTAGCTGTTTCCTGGCTCCCGCCTCCTAGTCTTGCACACGGAGGGTTTTCCCTGCATCGCATTGCACTGATGACTGATGATTGCCACCTTGTCGCCGAGCCTTCGGGATTGACAGTGAGCGTAAAGCATCAAACTGACGCCGTCACGAAAGACCTGCTAGCAAGAAGAATGGTAGTGATAGCGGAAGCTTTATTATAAGGTAAAGATGACAGCAGAACGGCACAAGCATCTAGGTCTACAAAGCGGTTTCAAGGCAAGCAAGCAGACAAATGGACGACTAGGAAGAACTGGAAGGTCACCAAGCAACCCGGGCGTCCAGCAAGCAGAGTGGTGTACTCCCATTGGCCTGTTGAGACTCCCACCCTGAGCGTGGTTCCAGTTCCTTCGAGCTACGATCGCAATCAAAAGCACCGTCCATCGCAAGCTGAAGGATATGTGCGGTCTCGCAGGTAGGTGCGGTACAGGCAGAATGCTGTGAGAAGCTGAGGTCAGAGATCGGCACGCGTGAGATCGCGGGATCGAAACTTTGCTCGATCGGGGCAGCGCCCGGCAGGCCGATGCTTGACCTCATCCCGGATGTTCCTCCCTTTACAACATCGGCGCTACATCGTTGTGGTGCATTGAAGATTTGAGAAGCTTTGTGAAGCGGTCATTCATCTTGCGTCTATTATCAACTCCCTTCTGTTGCACTATCGCCCGGTCGCGATGTTTCCATACCCGGTCATAAATCCTAGCAGAGCCGGCTTAGTTCGAAGCACGTTGTGTTCGCCGACGGCTACCTATCAGAGACTCTCACTGCTTGAACGTTCTTTGATACTTTCCAACACAGCACCCTCGTAGGTTCTTGAAGGCTAGTACTGCGCGTTGCGTCGAAGCGACCCAAACGCCCTCGATCCCAAAAGCAAAAGCGTCCTATCAACCCTGCTTTTCTTCTCCGCAGACTTCGGAGAAGGCTCATTCGTAAGATTTCCAGTGCTAATGGCTCCCAGTCGTTAAGAGATCGCATATCTTAGAAGCGTCCAGGTTTCGGATCGAAAGAAGACCGGCAATGCATCGTTGTTTCCGGACGGAAACTGAAGAGCAGTATAAACAACGAGGCGTCTTAGGCAGTAGAGGAAGAGCGAGCTAACTGTCACGAAAGAGAGTGCAACCCGAAACAACGTTCTCGCTAGATTGTAACTATACTTATAGACGATTTGCTTGCTGCATTAGCTGCTTCAAGCAACATCGTTGACCTTTCATCGATCGGCAACTTGTGGAGCGATGTCTTATACGGGAAAGGAACGTCCTGATCTCCTTACGGGAAGAAGAGTTGTGCAGCTGTCGTCTAACGAGAAACATGCAGTAGATTCCGGAGGCGAGACTTCGTCAGAACCTCACATATCGCGGCATTCAACTCCGCTAGACCTTAACACGTTGTACCTCGCTCTGTACGTGGCATCATGTTAGAACGATGAGCACAGAACCAACATCAATGTTAGCATGAAGTTGTCTTTGCATTGTCATGATGACTATCCAAGCAGCTCTGGCATTTTTTTTGTCAATGAACCTGCTCAAGGACTTGATTCGTCGGATCCTTCTCCATACGGCCGCTCGTCTGACAGGAACCCAATACAAAAACAGACCAACAATCGCAGGCGCCATCTCAAGAAAAATCAAGCCCTCCTAAAACGGCCTTGTACTAATGCAAAAAGTCCTCCAAACCAATGCCTGGACGACCCATGCTGACGCTGCCGATTTGAAACCTCAGCGAATTGCGAAGAGCAGATGTCTTCGCGACCTAGGACGTGTTCTCCCCGCCCGCCTGTGACTGCCGAGCCTTTCTCAACGGCTGATCAAGTCCTGTCGCCCTGTCCGGCATCGACTTGACTGGAGGCGTCAGCCTCGCTTTCGCAGTATCCCTCTTGGAGCTCGCCCTGCAAGCTCTCCGTGATCTTCTTGCCTTGGATGACAACAAAGATCTTCGATGAGATGTTCTTGGTACATCTTGTTCGAAATGTTGAAGATCAGCACAACCTGGTCGGTGTGCTTCGAAAGCTTTGAGAGAACCTTCGCCTTGATGAACTCGCTCCTCATGTTGATGCGGAAGGCAACTTCCCGGTTCTCCTGCCACCTCGCCATGACAATCAACTTCTTCTCCTCATCGTCCATTTCGGAAGGGATGGAGCCGTGTTCTTTCTTGTGACCAATCTCCTTTGTCTTAATCCGAGGTGGAGAACTTTCTTAGCGTGGCTGCAGGGCCAGCTTTCCGATCAGAGTCGGCCGAAGCCCTTCTCATCGTCGGCGTCGTACTCGGTTGACAAGCCGTGCTCATTGTAGACATTCTCGCCAAGCTTCGACCTTGAGTGGCATTTCGGGTCCTTTTCCTCGTGTGAACCGTCCACGTCCTCCCCGCCGGCGCCATCCTCTTCGTTGGTATCATCGTCCAAGTCCGACTCCTCTATCTCCTCAACCCAACGCTGCCACTCCACGCCGCAGGCATGATCGCCAATGACAAATCTCGGCTGAGCTTGCGTGACAGCCTCCATAGCTTCCGCGCACAAGATCGCGCGATCGGTGAAGAGAAGACCAAGGTGATACAAGCCTCTCGCGTTAACCGCCGGTAGGTATGGCGTGGGAACGTGACCTTGCGCGACGAGCTGGTGACGAATAGCCCACTCAAGACCATCGATCGCGGCGATTGCGAATGCCATGTCACTGTCTGGCTTCGCCTTGGTGTGCAGATTCTCGAAGGTGATGGCAAGGAGGTCGTCAGCTCGGCCGGGCAGAGGGGCAGCGGGCGAGCTAGGAGAGTGGAGGCAGTACGTAGCCGTGACGTTCTCCACCGCGATATCCGACTCGATCGAGCTTCCAGGCCTAATCTTCTCCTCGATCGTGTAGGTGGTGTTGACTTGCAGCCTTGTGAATGCCTGCAGAAACGGCAACGGCGCGACTGGTCCGAGAAAAGAGATTGGTAGGGGTAGTGTAGGGTCGACAGCATGGACGACCATGTCCATCACGATGCTGAGGGAGTTTCCGCTAATCAACATGTTGTACTCGTGGTTGTAGAAGGCTTGCACTGCCTTGGACGTGCGTTTAAGGCTGTGAAAATCTGTCCACGCGGGACCGTTCAAGAGAGCGACGTGATAGACGTCGTACAGGTTGGCAATCCTCGTCTTACGCTGCACTTTGATGTGGGCGTCTGGGATGATGAAGAAAGAGATACGCCGGGAGACCACTGGAGGAAGGTTCATGATCGACGCCATGATGCCGGCCATCTGATGATGATGTTAGTACTGTTACATGTTGTCATCTACGGGTACACGAACATTTGCGATGCTCAATTGATGGTGGCGAACGCGCTTGTTGCAATTGCAGCTTCAAAGCGCGACAGCTTTCCGGTGATGAAGTGGATTATAATGATGAGCGGTGGACAGCTACGGTTGCTGTGGCAGGAAGTACACCCCGACCGCGCTTTCGCGGATATTAACGACAGTACTAGCGAGTCGTTGCAAGCGCATGCTATGCGAGTAGAATTGAACGCGTGTAGAGACTGCTGGAGGTGAGTGTCGAGTTGGTGCTGGGTGACAGTTGTTGTTAACGTCCAGAAAGTAAAGCTGAGAAATTTGAGTATAAGGTTGGTTTGCTGGCGCCCGCGCTAGCGTGGAAGGACGCTGCAGAGCGACCAGGACTCTGTCGCGATGGCGATGGGACAGAGAACTGAGGTTGTGGGCCAATAACATGTCTCCTGCATCGTGGCAAGGACATCGTTCCACTGTCGAACATCATGCCGAGCAATTCAGTCGATGGAGACATTCCGGCCTGTGTTAACAGAAAAAGGGGTAAAGAGGAGATGGCATGCGAGCATGCGAGTATGTCTCGACAGAAACGAAGGCAGATTGACAGAGCATAGCACTACAAAGATCTCAGTCGTAAGCAGAAACAACAAAGAGGGCAGCAATCGTGAACATTTTGTGCAGAAGGTCCTGGAACATCCGACTGACTTCCGGGTCAGGACTAACTCTCATACCATACCCAACTCCCTTAGCTACAGGCTGATACTGGCCGTGTGGTACAAAGGAATGCGATAATATCACAGCATCAAGAAGCTGACGTCGAGGATCCGCGTGCCTTAGATCGTGCGATTGGAAGTTTGCTACATTAAGTACTTGCACATCCTAAGGCTGACCTCACCTATGGATTGCAGTGCGCGACCGATTGATGTAGCTCGCTGAGTAGCACATCAATATCGCCGTCAATCATTGGACGCAGTGGAGAACAGGCCTCGTGATGTAATATTCATTGTTCGTTTCCTTAGTCTCATCGTTGCAAAAGTCGCTGCAGTGCCGCATCCGGCGGTCGATCCAAGAACAGCGCTCACTGATATCAGAGCGCATTCCACACCACATGAGAGACAAGAACCCACTGAAATCCCCTAGACGCCCTTACCGAACCTCTTGCAGGTTTCGCGAAGACGGGTGCCGTGCTTGACATCCAAGCATCCCAAATCCGATTTCGTAAGCAGAAAAGCCACCGCATAGAGGCCTCAACACGACTGCCATGCGTCCCTTCCTTGATCATACTCTCTTCTTCTTTCGATGAACGTGGATCAGGACCCAGTGACAGGAGCTGGCCACATCCATCAACCCAGATATTGAGCCCAGTCTTCGTCAGTCATTCCACAGCCAGTTGTGCCGGCTACTGAACGGCGGCAGGTCATTCACATCATGAGCCTTCTTGCAGCCCAGCTTCTTGCAGTCATGCACCCTCGTCCATTCATCTTGCTTGACTTTCTCCGCCTCGGCTTTGGCTTGCTCCTCCTTGACGTTGGCCTCGGCTTTCGCCTTCCTCTGCTTCTCAGCCTCATCGATGGCTGCAGAGCGTGCATTGTCTTTTGCCAGCAGAGCTCCTGTGGCTTCCACCGAGCTCGAGGCGTTCAAATGGCGCATGGTCGTGATGTGATCAGCAACCTCCAACACCACGTCTGCTCCAGGATGCACAACTTTGTAATGCGACTCCACGAGTTCTCCGACATGCTTTGTGAAGAGCCGACCCAGCTCGTACAGGCCTTTCGTTGTGAGAGGAGAGAGGAAGGGCACACGCCGACCCGCCGCAACGTCAGGATGAGGCAAGGCGTAAGAGACACTCTTGATGGCGAAGTCGATTGCTGTGCGGCTGTGTTCTGTCGCGGTGCTGCGGATGATCTTGCCTTTGAGCGAGAGCAAAACGTCGTGTGTGAGATGTTGCGTCGCAGCACCGGGCGGAGGGAGAGCGAAGATAGCGGTCACATTCTGCAGAACGGCTTCGTTGTCGTGATCTGGTCCTTTAGTGTGCCGAAGAGGTATGGGCAGCGGACGTCGATTTGCGGGAAGGTGTTCAAGATCCGCATCGGCACGCCGCAATAGAGCGGATTGTTGGGAACAGGCTTGCTTGGCCGCTGCGAGTGGGCTTTCATGTCCAGAACCAGACGAATGCTGCCTTCTCTCTTCGCGCGAGAAAGTGCGTCGTCGAAGATGAGCTTCATCTGGTGGCAGACTTGACGCATGCCAAGAGCCTCTTTCCACTCGGCAAGATTGAGGACAGTGGTTTGCAGCTGGTCGGAATCGTGGAAGTAGTACTTCTTTTTCTGTACGATGATGTGCATGTCGACGAAGAGCTCCGCTTGGATCTTACTGAGGATCTCCGGCGGCATGTTGAGGAGGTGTCCTTTGGGTCTGCGCAAGCTACTAATGCCAGAAAGTGCAATTTGTGAAGATCGTGAGTATGACAACCTCCGAGCCGTCCCATCTCCAACGCTGCTAACCATCCTTGCTGTACGACCAGGAGAGGTCGGTTCTCAGATTCGATTTGAAGCGTATAGAAGTTACGCGGCGAATCGCACTGCTGATATCTCGGTCTTTGCACGACGAGGAGAGGGGCAAAGTGTTGGTG
Organism: Zymoseptoria tritici IPO323; assembly: GCF_000219625.1. Classification (NCBI taxonomy): domain Eukaryota; kingdom Fungi; phylum Ascomycota; class Dothideomycetes; order Mycosphaerellales; family Mycosphaerellaceae; genus Zymoseptoria; species Zymoseptoria tritici. Next base: position 2,394,730 of record NC_018212.1, on the reverse strand, counting down.
GTCAGGGTAATGGGGCGAGAACCTTTGCGAGCTCAAACCGGCTTGTGAATTGTGCTTCCAGAGCCGCGTAACTCGCAGGCTGTGTCTCAGTTCGGGTTCCCGCACACTGGCCAGCCGCGTGAATAACAAGTACGCTGCAACATTCTCGAAAGAATTCTGAGACACAATGAGTAGGTATCGTAGCAGCATATCGTGTGAAACTCGTAGCAAGGCTCTGTGAGACTTCTGCTCAGCACTGACGCCAGCATGAGTACATCGAGGAGATTTTGATCAAAGTTATCGACACTACACTCTATAGCGGTCTACCTCATTTGTCGCCGGCACCGTCACGGTTGCTGCTCGATAACACCTATGGACCCTAGGAAAGCCACCTGGTACAGATCCCCACGGTGATACTCGTCCCCTTAAGTCGTTGCAAAACGTACAGAATGGGCGGTAGTAACCGTACAACCTCGCGTGAGGAGACTCTGCGCCTGGACTACTGATCCATTGACCGTGCTCCGGTACCTCCATGTCTGAATTTCCACAGACGCAGATAGATGCCTTGTTGAGGGTCCCATATGCCTACAGCTTGGCACAGCGTCGTTCAACAAGTCCGTGTGTCCTGTGAAAGCCGAGTATCGTAACGCGACATCCCGCGAGTATGTCCTCCCAAAAGCAGGGAAGTATTGCCCTAATGTTCGCCAAGCTCACATCCCCCTTACTAGTCGCCGTGCTCTTTGTACAACTCCATCATCCACGCCTTGTCCTACTAGGCCTCCTTCGGATCCTCCTGCAACAGTTTCTGCCCGACCTCAGCTGCCGAGGCCAATACAACAGGAGGCCGAAGGGCCTTCTCTGCCTGCACTCCCGCCCACCACTTCTCCTTCGCGGCCTCGTTGGCTGCGTCCCATTCCTTCTGCTCGGCCTCTTCCGCCAGTTGCTTGGCCTCAATTTTTAGTCGCTCAGCTCCTCCTTCGTCGAACCAGCCCAGCCAGGCCACCGCGTGAGTGTGGCTACCAATATCCACCGTCAGATTTTCCTCGCCATGCGTAACAGCATATCTCGTCGCAGCAAGTCGTCGAGCTCCAGTAGCGAACACGCAGCCGAGGTGATACAAGCCTTCTTTCGTGAGTGGTGCCAGATAAGGAGGCTCGACCTTGGGACGCAGGAGGTCAGGGTGCCAGATGGCGTCGCAGATGTCGTCGATGACCTCCTCAAATGCTGCGAGGTTCGCATCTGTCTGGGTGGTATAGACGATGTTGGTGTTTAGATAAAAGAGGTCGTCGTAGTTCAGCTGAAGGTTGCCGGTGGGAAGGACATACTCGGCTTCCAGCTCTTCTAGGCGAACCTGTGGGTCCCCATCTTCTTCCTTGCTGTCGATCTCGATGACTTGGTAGTCCAGTACATAGAGTGATGGGAATGTTGCGAGGAAGGGCATAGGTGCCTCCATTGCGGTGGGAAGGGATTTGAGGTCCATAGACTTCGCCGGGCAGTTGTTATGTCTTGCCATGTTCATGATGAGGCGAACTTTACCATGCCGCTTCGCGTCATCCAGCGCGGAGTCGAACATGCACTTGAAAGTCTTTGACACTTTGCGCAGCAGAAACAAACGGGCCCATTCGTCGCGGGCGAAGAGCGTGACTCTAAAGGGATCTTGCGGGTCTTCTGGAAGTCTGAGCTTGTGTGCTGCGATGTGCGCCTGGAATGTAGAGGTCAGTCATGGTGCCCACTGTTGGGATGTGATGCAGGGTAGGACCTGCTAACATTGCCGTATAAAAGGCTCAGATTACTGCAGGTCTTACGTATACCACTACTTACGTGAGGGAAGAGCTCCAGCCAAATCATACCGAACAGCTCCGGAGTAAGCATGCGTTCGATTAGGCTCGCGCTGGATACTGCACGGATCTTGTGAGTAACTGGAGCGTTTGAGGCATGGCATGAATACGAACCTGGGCGCTGGGTGTTCATCGTGTTGGATTGAGCGGCTGATCAGGGCTTCGACGAGAAACAGTCCGCGATCGACAGTGCTGAGCGTGGAGCGATGTGATTTGGGCCGGGCAATTTTGATAAAGAAAGTATGGTGGTAGTGAGAGGATGCAAGAAAGAGGCTGCGGAGTACCATCCAGCTTGGAGTCGTGGATCAGCAGACTTCTTCCGCGGTACTTGCCCAAGTCAAAAACGCCGATCACCGATTCCGAGAATTATGCGCTGTCCGCGAGGCGATGGATGTTTCGGCGGCGAGAACCAACGACGGCAGTAGTCAATGATCATTGATGTCAATCTGAGCAGATTGAGGCCGGGTAGCTTGAGGTGTAAGATGTGATGACAATGGCCTTTGTGATCCTCAGATCTGCGTTAAAAGAGCATCACTTTTGCGATGTCAAGGTCTCGAGCTGTGTTCCTTTGTTATTGAGATGAGCAACGGCACCCCTCTGCCTCTCACCTAAGACAGTTCCGGTGACTAGGTATCAACCTGAGCTGAGAGCGTGAGGTCGGATTGAGTTTGCCTGGGTCAAGACGTCGCAGGCGCGGAGGCCGACCTCACGTTGCCGATTCGTACATGCGACAAGCATAACGGAGTTCACATGGCAGTTTTCAAGAACCAGAGTAGCTACAATATGGCCTTGCAGTCCCGGCTACAGTTCGACATTTAATGCGTCGCAGAAGCTTTATATCGTACTGGGTGCATGTAGTCCGAAGCAAAGTTGACTAAGTGGCAACAGTTTCAGGAGAGCATCTGATAGGCAACGCAAGCAGGACGGCAGAATGATGTAATGTGTACAAGATATTGCTATGTTCGAAGCCTCCGGCATGCCGATGCGACGATGCCTGCTCCTCTCCCGTTGGCAGCATAAGGGCCCGTGGTAACGGCTAATGCCAGAGTCGCAATGGATTTTACGGATGCTAGTCGTGGAACACGCTCTCCTCCTGCTCGCCTCCTCTCCACTCTCATAAATGTTTTCCTGCAGAACGCCCTTTTGCAGCAGTATACCAGCCCTGTTCAGTCATCGAACCATTCCCTCGCCCGAACCCGAACACCCCAGACTTTCCGTGCCTTGAACCAGTCGAATGTCTCTCGCTCTTTCCGCCGCCGCTCCTCCTCCTCCGCCCTTTTGACCGCTGCCAAATCCTCCGCCTCCAAGCGTGCACGCCGCTCGGCCCACAAGTTTCTCAAATCTCGCGCGGCAGCCGCCTCCTTCTCTTCACAAGCTTCCTTCTGCGGGCCACCCTCATCGTACCAGTTCAGCCACCTCACAGCGCGGGCGTGACTGTGGGTAGCCATCGGATAGTTGTCTGAGTCGTCATCCCAGTAATACTTGATCAGAGCCCAGCGGCTTGCACCATCTGTGAAGACGCCAGTTCCAAGGTGGAAGAGGCCTCTGGAAGACAGTGGCGTGAGAAGTGGAGGCTCATCTTCGTACGATCCGATCAGCGAGAATTCTGGGTTCTTGATCACATCCGCGATGCTATTCGTCATGCCGTCGAAGAGTGACTCGTTGGCTGTCGACTCGTTGGTGTAGAGTGTGGTAATCTCGGTTGAAAGGAGATTGTCGCGGTCGCCGTGAGGACTCGGGCCGTGGAGGTCGTAGATGCTTTCGAGGATCACCAGACGATACTGTGTCTTGGCGCTCTTGTTTTCTTTGCCGTGGCTGATGACCTGGACGTCAAGCACATTCAAATGAGGGAAGCTGTTGAGAACTTCATCGACGCTGCTGGGCCCGCTTCAGCGCGAGTAACGCGTGTTGTTGCAGACTCTTCACGCCTTGTCATATCCAAGATGAGACGCACGTCGCCGTGCTGTTGAGCATCGTGGAGGGCCCTGTCGAATTTTCTCTGTATCGGCTTGGAGACCCTACGAAGCCGGAAGAGATCCGCCCACTCGTCATGTTCGAGGAGTGTAGTGTAGAACCGGTCTTCGTCGTCCTCGGGATCTGATAACTCGAATACTTGTACGTTCGCGTCAGTGAAGAGCAAGTCGCACACCTCAGCGAAGAGCTCGGAAGGGAGGTTCTCGAGGTAGCTGCTTCCCGCGACTAGAACGCATTGTGTAAGTATGTATGTGCTTTCATGCATGTGGGTATACGAACCTCGCTTCTGCTTCCGAGGCTCCATGATGACGGATTCAAAGCGTCGCGATTGTGTAGAATCGTGATGTATTGCGGGAGCTGGAGGTCGAGTTGGAACGCTGAAGTTGGAGCGATTGAAGCTTGGCTTGATGGGAGGAGAAGCACTCGGGTGCATAAGTGCAGCAGTCAGACGGTGTCGATGTCCGGCAGATTGGTGATAGAGAGCCAGAGAAGAGCTGATGAACACAAGCAAATTGAAAGTCGAAGTTGTTGACAGCCCGTTTCTGGCTCGTCACGCGCGCGACGCGGATTTGTGGAAGCAACATGCTTAAGCATAAAAGCTGTGTCGAGCACGGCAACCCGCGTTCCCGCCGAAGAACATGCTCGCGGAGACAGTCAACATCTGAAGGCACCAGATTGAAGGATCCAACCTGGAATACAGAAGCTGATCGGAGGTGCAAGACACGCCAAGAGTCCCTTTGTCTCCATCACCCTGCTGTTCAAAGAGACTCCCATGCTTCCGTCTTCCTCGGCCGGCCCTTGATGACATTTACGATGGCCATTCAGTCGTAACTCATGTGGAGCTGAGCACCACAACGAGGCATGTCTGTTCTTGCCAGCACATGTTGCAATGCGGTGTTGCAAAAAAGTCCGGTCTTCCTCGACGTTATACTTGGACGAGGCTGTCGACTCTGGAGATATTCGGCCTCCGCCCACTGCACTTTGCTCACTCAATCAGGGTATCCGGCGAGCGAGTGGCTCCGATTCTGGTACCGGAAGCCCATGATCTCGACACTTTTCCTGTCGAGCGGTATTAAATGACCGTTAAGCCTCCTACATGTCCACGCTGCTCTCGGAGTTCTCGTTGAGCAGCGTTGCCTGGCCTCTCCTGGTGCCATCAAGATGTTGGGTGGGTCCTGCATTGAGATACCTGAAGGGTGTGTGAGGTCATTGTCGCTGGGGTGCCTGTCGGAGCATGCATCGGACCAGACCAATGGACTGATGGACTCTGGCAGCCTTCACGGAGACCTGGCTGTGGGCTGGGAAGTAGGTGTCTCCAGTGATATTCGGAGGTCCTATAACGAGTCCACTCAAGCAAGCCCTCGTTATATCGAAGCTGGAGCCTGGGCTAGAACAGGACCTGGCGATCAAGACAAGCTGGATCTGTCGAGCAACATGTTTTCGCTCTTCGGGAGCCTCTTTTCTGCATCCTGGCCCAATCTGAACAGGATTTCTGCGAAGAATGCCAGTCGAAATATGTCTTGCGAGCAGCAAGTCCAGAGAGGTCTGTCGCTACTCTGCTGTACTGCCAAAGGGCGATGAACAGCTATATCCGGGCGCGGAGGGTGAGTTTGAATGTCAAGTCGAGCTGAAAAAGGCACGACATTAGCATTGGAGAGATGGCCAACATCGTTTGCCACGAAACCGGGCTTGCTCGCCGCTGGGTAGCGACTGCTTTCAGCAAGCACTCCTCTAAGTCTGCGTAGATCGGGCGGCGTCTGGAAGACACGGAGAAGGGCCTGCTTCTTCTCTCGTTCCTTTGACTTCGGTCAAAGAGGTGCGTGGAAGGCTCAAGCATGGACGCACATGCTTGTTGTGGTCCGTTTTCTTCTCTTAGGCCGTAGTGCTAACTGTGCTGCAGGTCAATTCATTCTTCCTCGTATGGCGCTGTTCTGCTGATTCGAGAGTCCTCTATGATACCGCTTCGCACTGTGAAGAAAATCACGAATTACGTGGGATTTCCGCATCCTTTGCGCGCCCGGTGGCTTCGGCGTACCTTCCCTCTCTGCGTGGTCGCCCGACATCACTCCATCGCAAGACCTTTCCGCACCCGACTAGAACGTACTACGATTACTATGCGATCGGCTCTAAGACTCAATTGGATGGCATCCGTCCGCCAGCATTCCGTGTAAGTCGAAGGCAGAGAAGTCAATTTCCGGGTAGGCTCTACATTGACGAAATGAACAGGGCTACGGATCATCGCGAACGGGGAAATCTAGACAACCAGAGACGAGCAGAGTTCTTGATGTGCAGGTAGATCTTCATTTGGGTGTTAATTGACCCAATTACGGTGGCTTTCCCATTATTGCCATTGACGATGGAGTCGTGTTCTCCTTGGACTATCCCAAAATGCAGACTCCAACAAACGCCAAAACAAAATCAAGCTACTCAAGCCAACCGTGCCAGTCTCGCAAAGTCTTGACCTTGTCACTGTGTGAATTTTCAATCTTGCATGTCTTCTGGTCCTTCTTGTCCATGCTTTGTATCGTCAAGCCAAACATGAGGAGCGTCCGTCATGCGCCGTGTCGTAATCTTGCTGTAGGTATTTCTTCTCGTAGGTCGTTTCTTCCGCCAGCAAAGCCAGCCCGTCGTCGTGACTGCTCATCTCGTTTCAACTCTTGATCCCTTTACTCGGACTCATCCATGCCCTCATCTTCCTCTTGTGCCGCCTTTACACTCTCCCGCTCCTCCCACTCCCGAAGCCACTTCACGGATGTGCTGTGGCACTTGGTCCGCACGTCGGTGGCACCAAGATAATCATCAAGAAAGTGCGTGGCGACGCGGCCGGCTCGACCGGCGAGCAAATTGCCGACAGCCCAAAGGCCTTCGGCAGTGAGTTGCTTTGCGAGGTAGGGTGAGGCGATGCTACCGGACTGCGAAGCTTGGGAGTAATGGAGCGCCCATTCGATTCCGTCGTTGACCGCGGCGAACGACGGCGCACTCTTCTTGTCGCTGTCGTCCATCAACGTCTTGAAGGTCATGCGAAGGATCTTGTCGTTGTCGCCAGGGTCCGCCGTGGTGACGAGAGAGTCGATGTCGTAGAGGACAGAGACGCGCTGGATGATGGTTTCCAAATCGCTGTCTTCTCCATCGAAGCTGAGGTCTTCTTGCTCGGGTCCCTTGACGACAGCCACAGGCGTACTAGTGTGGAGACGGGTGAAGTTGCTGAGGAAGTGCAACAAGGTCTTCTGCGAGATGTTGTGGGTGAAGGTAGATCGGAACACGGGATGCGCTGGATGATACGTGTGGCGGCTCATGTCGATGATGATACGCGTCTCGTCGGCTTGGCGCGCATCGAAGAGTGCTTGCCTGCACAGAGTGCGTGATAAAGTGCCGCAAGAATGTAGGGTGCGGAAGTCTGCCCACTCGGACTCGTTGACGAGGATGACGTGGTATGTTCTTCCTTCTCCTTTGCGAGGTTTGACGAGGACGACCTTGATGTGGGCGTCTGGAATCAGGTGCTTCACGATCGAGCTCCGCAGCTCTTCGGCGAGATCCCAGATCCGGAACATGATGTCGACTGCAATGATGAGGCTGTGTCAGTCGGTATACGGGAGCGCAGTAGTTGGATATACAAACGGCTGTGGATGGTTTCTTGGACGTCCAGAGATGTTGCTGCGGGAGAATGTGACAACGACGACGGTGTTGTGCCGAAGCTGTGAGCGGACCGGAAACCTTCAACGTTGGCGTGGGAGGACGATGCGCCGAAGGAAAGCTGGTGCTGCAGGAGAGAGGTGTTTGGAAGAAGTTGAAAGTGTTTGTGGTGAGCCTTTGGTGAAGCTGGGCGATTAATCTGAAGCTAAAGCGACGCAGCGTTTCCTCGTCACTTTTCCCAATCCTCGCTAGTACCATCAGAGATGACGGTTCGGTCTTGCATACAGATTTCTCGGGACTATGTGTGGTGCCAGTCGGAGCTTGCAAGAGATCAGACCATTCTGCGCTGGCTTGGTCAAGTCCGGCAGCCTCCTCGAAGGCCTCATTGTAAAGAAGGAAGTTGCAGTGCCCAGCGGTGCCCGGATGCACGGGAAAGAGCTTATGGGTAGACCTGGCCCAGACCGGCACTGAGCACGAGCTCATTGTAATGGGAGACCGGGATACGGCGTGTGTCAGGCCCAGATGGCCCGCGGATACTGGACACCACTTCACCGGTCTGCTTGACCATTCTTTCTGCACCTTGATCTAAGCTGCGCCGGTGTTCCGCGAAGCTTGCCAGTTGAGAGATGTTTCGCAAGCCATGGGTCCGGAGAGCTGTACGGCTGGTTTCCTGCAGGGCCAGAAGCAAATAGCCAGCTGCGCTGCGTCTCGACGATGAAGGTAGGTCTTGACGTCAATCTGGACTAGTAAAGGCCGCAGACCAGCATTGAAAAGAAGCTCCTTATCGCTTGCTGGAAGTCAGAGACTGCTGGCTTCCAAGCAGAGACGCCTTCCAGCAAGCACTGTTCCGAGGTTTGCTCTTTCGACTGCTATCGAGACCCTTCGATCAAGCGCAGGATTCTTCCAATTGCCTTGCAGTCTCAGGCCCACGGAGGTGCGTATAAGGCTCTGGCAGCTTTATTCATTCTCGCTCGGCTCTGGGGGCTTCCTCGATGTCGCGGCGCCGATTCTGCTCAAAGTGGCGGGACTTTTCCTCGCATGGCGGCCTTTCGATCGAGCTAGAATGGTCCTTATATTGCTTAGCACTTTGAAATACGATGGTGTTGTCAGTCCCATTGTGCGATGCTTTACTCCATGCTTCGGCGCCTGGTGGATCCGCCTATACTTTTATCCTCCCTGCTTGACTGCCCGACCTCACGTTATCGCTAGCATGGCGAGAAACTTAAGAACCCTGTTTGTAATACCACAGGCCTAGGCGGGGAGAAGTGTGACGATTAGATCTATGGTCGTATATGCCGTCTGTCAGAAGTGCGTAGATACTGACGATGTAACACCGATGGTGCTTTGGAGGAAAGATCCAGGCGGCAATAACTACAGCACGCCGGGGAGATTCTTGCGACGAGACATCGACAAGAACTCGATTCATTCTGAGCATGGGAGAGATGAGTCAAGTTGTGAGAACAGATTGCGCCATACGAGACATTATTGACACCAATACTTGCGTGTACTATCTATGCACAAGAGCTGTGTCATCTTCCGCACGGACGGCAGCGATGTGCTTCCGCTGACCATTCCAACTTCCAAGTACAATCATGAATCCAACGCCAAAACCACGCAAAGCTTTACAAAGAATCGTCTCGGTCGTCGCATTAGTGACCGTTAAGGGGTGACGGAGCTCCTTGCAGCCCACATTGCCTCTCCGACCAACCTTGCTCTCATGGATATGCCCAGGCGACTCAAGTTGTCCTCCTTGACGTGCTCCTCTCGTAGTGTTCTTCTCGTGCGAGTCCTGCCAAAGCAGCGAAGTCCGATGTACACTAGCTCGCACTTGTCCTGTCCCACTCCGTTCTCCTACTCCTCGTCGTCGGTATATTCATCGTCCGCCTCTTCCGCCTTCTCCTCGTCTGCCTTCGCCTTCTCCGCCTTCATCTTCTCAACTCGGCTGATCCAGTTGAGGCTGTTGACGTGGTTCTCGACCCACACTCTCGAGGTACCGTGGACCTCGCTCTGGTAGTGTCGGGCGATCTTGCGAGCGCGGTGGGTAAGCAGGTTGCCAAGTGACCACAGACCCTTTGGGGTGAGAGGCGTAAGGTACGGAGTCGGAATGGTGGGTGATGGAATGGGGTGGTGGATGCCGTATGTGATGGCCTCGTTCGCAGCGGCGAAGAGTGGCGCATTCATCGTGGTGGAGGTGTCCATCAGGACCTCGTTGCGGATGGAGATGATACGATCATTGTCGCCGGGCTGTGGTGGTGCGATCGGAGGGGAGATGTCGTACACCACAGAGACGCGCTGAACCACCACCTCGAAGCCGCGCTCGTCTTCGTCATGCTCGGTACCCATCGTGATGGGCGTGGTGGCCTCAAGGCGCGTAAATTCGTCGAAGAAGCGCATCGGCACAGGTCGTGTTGCTGTCGAGCGCGGAATCCAGTGAGATGGATTGATGGTGTGTTTCTCCATATCCAGAATGATACGGATTCGGCCGGCCGTTCTCGCGTCGCGAAATGCTTTCCATGCAATGGAGCTCGTCTGTGGGCTCATTCCAGCGAAGACGCGAAAGGGCGCCCACTCCTCCTCGTTGACCCAGACGACATGATGCGTGATCAATCTGTCTCCTTGGCGAGGCCGCACCGCGTTGACCTTCAGATGGATGTCGAACAAGAAGTTTTCCGCGACCATGATCTTGAGCTCGACTGGCAAGTCAAGCAGCAGCTCCAGGTTGTCGAATGTCAAGTCACGCATTCCATCCATGTTGCCGTCTGCAGAGGCAGGGCTGTTAGCTCATATATAGAGAGTTGTTGATGAGTATACGAACACTGGTCGACTTGGTTGCCATTCTTCTGAAGAGACGACATCTTTGGCGTTGATGGTGATGTTGACGAAGTGAGAGCGTGTGCGGGTTGAATATCTTCAGTCTCGTCGTGGGAGGTCGATGCGCCGAGGATAAGCTGGTGCTGTAGGAGAAGAGCGCGGTGTTGGAAAGAAGATGAGTGTGTTGTTGGTGAGCAGTTGGTGAAGCTGGGCGATTGATCTGAAGCTGAAGCTGTGCAGCGTTTGCTCGTCACTGTTCGTGATCCTGAGGCTTCAATTTCGACGGAAGTTCTGCATCAACCGGGCTGGCGGGGACAGCGACCCGCGGGCCGCGTTGCATGTTGACGAGGATTGTCAACAAAACGAAGAGTCTCGAGGCAACGCATCATCATGAGAAGGTCGGTCGACATGTTCTGATGTGCAAGTCAACAGCACAATGCTTTGTGTACTCTGTTGAGCCGAGGTGATGTCTTCCTTTGATCTTTCTTCTTTGACCCGGACCCCATTCAGTACCCAGGACCGATGCATGTCTGGGTCGCTTCCTGCTCAGACGCCGAGAAGCTGACCATGTAATAGCACCAAGTCTGCCTCGGACGGCACATTGCCTTCGAAACTCCATGGCCATGCCTTGAAGTATACTTCGGACTTTCGAGCGCGAAGTCGACGCATGAATCAAATCAGCCTTGGAGAATCACGGCCATGATAGCCCGGCAAAGCCACACACCAAACATCTCATTCTCTGTCATATTCATTGTACCCGGATGCTGCTGTCGTTGTATCCACCACGATGAGAATCATCATGGATGTAGCAGCAGTCCGCCGGACTTCCATTCTCAGAGACTCAGGAGAGAGTCACCTCCAGACTAAAATCCATGGCCCGAGAACGCGTCTGCGAAGTCGCATCTCATGATCAAGCTGCTCTACGATCGATGCCGTTGAAGAATGAGACAACTCGCAGCTGCGATTTCTCCTTCAAGTCTGATCGGCATGAGCAGATCTCGACTTGAGATTACCCGTGTACTTGCAGCAGGAGTCCCGGATGTGAGCAAGCTCGCAATGAGAAAACAACATGCCCTCGGACCACCTCCAGATGGGCGTCGTCTCACCTGGCCTCGGGAAAAGCTGACGGCCAGTCCTTGTTCGTCCGGAAGAAGCACCGTGGTCGAGTGACACTCTAATTGACACTGACGGCAAGCTGTCGAAGTTGGTGGGTGTTCTATGTAGTAGTCGATCCGAAGCCGTGTCGGAACTTAGAGTGTACGGCGAGCGAAGACGGCGAATCCTTCGGCAGGAGTTGTGGCGAAGGAACCAGGCTACCGTATACCAGTGGTCCGGCCGGAAACTTCTGTTTGTGGCATACCTCGCCGCGGAGCTCACGGCGGCAGCCCTTTCTCCAGACAGTATGCGGCCCGGCGGAGGATCTTCTGTGGAATGCACTCTCAGGCATGATTGGACCGGAAGTTGGTGGATGCCATGCCCACCTCGGGTACGTGACGGGTGGGTTGAATGGCGAAAGATTCCCATGCGGTATTAGAGTCGCAGAAGAGACAGAGATCCTGGAGGAAGATGCCGTCAGCGAAATGGAACAGCAGCATTGATGGCCGTTTGCCTACCCTGTCGCGCAAACATGATGCAGCAATCAACGCTATACCTGCCAATTTCTAGCGGAGCCCGGACGAGCCACGTCTGGCTTTATTGGCGATTTCCATGCTGCCTCCCTCTGCCGAGCACAGCTGCATCGAAGAGCGAGGGAAGGAGTGCCGGCACCATTCAAGCTTTAAAGAGGTTGGAGCTATATAGGGAACCAGTCAGCAAAAGGAAGCGACCGCAGTGAACTCAGTCTACCAACCTTGCAGCACAAACAATGCAGCAATCGACATCTTGACTGGTGCTTTCCAGCGACGACCGCAGCATCAAATTGCGCCTGGGAGAATCTGGTAGCATGCGGTCTGCTATTGCCTCTCCAGACGCAATCATCCCGATTGCTTCTTTGAAAGGCGAGTCCATGCAGCAAGAATCCAGCATACTACGAGGTGAAGTGGGCAAGTCTTGGCCGTGGGTACGGCTAGTCATGGCTCAGGCGGGCAATAGACCGAGTTCTGCATATCCCGGAACCTGGGAAGCGGGAAGTATCGCAGCTGAGCTTGACCTCACCTCGCTATACTTGACCGTGCTGCACCTGATGTTCTAAGCCGGAGAGGAGATACACGAATATATGCTAGATGCGACAATCAGGTCAGCATAGGAAGTTATATCGGCTTTCTATCGTCCTTCACAGGGCATTGGGAATCGCCAATGGCACGAACAGTAGCATTTGAAGGGTACGAGAGACGGTAGATGCTCATCAAGGAGTCTAACGCCAGTACTGTGCTTGAATACTGAGACTACCTGCAACTACGCGGATGCGCTAGAGGTACAATTTGATTAGTTGCGAAGAACAGAATCAGGATATTATCAGGACACAAGCAACCAAGAAAGGAGTGGTACAAAAAAGACAATGAGAGGCAATGGTAGGAGACAAAACATGAATTCATTCTGGGTATCAATCGGAAAACCACGCAAGCATTTCCTATGCATGCTTTCCGGACGCAGCATGCTGTGTAAACGCCAAAAGTAAAGACAAAAAACCCGTTGACCGCAACGCCGCAAAACCAAATGAATCCGTCTCCAAACAACTCGTACAATCGTGTGTCTGCCTTTCAAACGACTCCCATCTGCGTGCATCGGCGGTGTTTGCGCCATGAGCAGTGATGTTGCTGCCCAGCTCCCAATGCCTTGAGTCCCGTCGAACCACCAAGCCCGTCAATGTCGCATGCCATCAGTGTACCCAAGTCACTCCTCGTCGTCAGTGTACTCGTCCTCGCGATCGTCCTTGCTCTTTGCAGCTTTCACTGCATCCTCAACCTTCTTCGCCAACATCGCGGTCTTCGCGTTCGCGTCTGCGACCTTGCGATCTTCCTCTTGTGCCTTGGCTGCGACCCTCTTCGCTTCCTCATCTTCCTGATCTTCAACCCAGCCGAGCCAACCCATCGAGTTTGTGTGCGAATGAGCTCGGACTTGCACGCCGTTCTTGACGCCGTGATGAGCAAAGGCAGCGAGTGCAGGCGCGCGTGTGGTGAGTAGAATCCCAATATCGTACATGCCCTTGGAGCTGATGCGGTTGAGGTAGGGTTGCGTGGCGACTGATTGGGCGATGAGAGGGTGTTGGAGACCGTATTTGATGCTTCGAAACGCTGCGGCGAAGGACGGCTCGCTGGAAGCGGAGACGTTGTCGAAGAGGGTGATGCCGACAGACGAGAGGATGTTGTATTTGTCGGCAGCCGTGACCTTGCGAGAGGCGGTGGTGAGGTCAATGGTAAGTGTAATTCCCCCAATTATGCGCTCGTACTCCGTTTCTTCTTCCTCGTCCTCAGGCTGGTCACAGAAGTCGTCGTGATCGTCCTTCTTGGGAGCCTGCGCGTACAGCGTGATGACGGTGCACAGCTTCAGACGCGTGAAGGTGTTCAAGAACCTCATGAAGGACGCTGGGTTGTATCGAGGGACGAGGGTGAGCTTCGCTGGATGGTCGAAGTGCGCGGTCATGTCCATGACCAGGTGAAGACGGTTCGCGGTCTGTGCCTTGCTCTTGTACAACTCGCACAGCTTCTTCACTGACTTGTTCGTCGCGGACAGCTTCAGGAACGCGTTCCAGTCATCGCGGTCGGAGGCTTCGATGCTGGTGTAGTATTCTTCGTCGGTGTTGACGATGCGCCTCTGACGGCCGACCTTGAGATGTGGGCTTGGGCAGAGGTAGCTGAACACCTCCTCCCTCAGCTCTTCTGGCAGCTTTCCCAAAAGACCCAGACTTGAAGCGGGCGAGGACCGCATTGCTAAGCTGTCGAAGGTGAAGAAGACCGCGCCTGTAGAGTCTTGGACAGCAGTCATGTAAGGCGTAGCGAAGTCTGAGCGCACTGGTTACTATGGTGTAAACTGTTTGGTGGTATTGTGTATACGAACGTTGGCTTGGATGGGTGAGTCCGACGTGTTGTTGGTGATCGTTATCGATGGAGAGGGTACCGAACTGGTTGCGGCCGGATGCAGGCATTGCTTCTGCAGGCTTGCGGTGACTGTTGATGTCGAGATTGTGTGGAAGATGCGCCGACGATTGCTGCGGTTTCGCGGTGAGGTAGGGCTTTGATGGAGAAAAGATGAAGGATGTTCGTGTTGAGGAACAGAAATTGCCGTGCTGAAGTGGATGAGGGGTGTTGGCTGCAGAATTCAGGTGAAGCAGCGTTTGCACAGCGACTCCGCCCTCCAAGTCTCAGCTTCCTGCGAGTGACGGGCTGGAATCGCTTCGGCGGGGATGACAACCCGCTCAGCGGGCCGCGATATGTGTTGACCACGATCAACAACAACATCTTTGGCAAGCACCAGCAACGACAAGTCTGGTCGGATCGTACCTTTGTACAGCAAGGTTTGTAGCTCTTCGGTGGACGAAAAAACATGTCCTTATGCTCCAGGCCTCGGCAACGTCGATGCTTCTCTTTGTCGTTGATACGGCTTTGTGGTGGATGACGGCAGGGCAAGCGAGCAACACAAACCCGCAGTCTATCTTCCACCCGTCGGCAGTCCATGACTGACTTGATCGCAGCGATGATTCGCAGCGTTCGAGTTGCAACGACATCCCAACTTCCGACGGTCGTTTGCATGCCACCCATGTCCGCGAGTGGATTTTGACGGAAGGAAATGCTTCTGTATCAGATCTTTTGGAAAGAGCATGATTCATGCCAGCAACTCCTGCTGCACGAGTCGCGGACGTGCTGCCAGATCCCTCGTCGGACTCGCTATGAAGCTGCAATTGTCATCATATGCCCTGGCTGGAGACGTCACAATCATCTGGAGATGCTGAGATGTCTCAATGCTTGGACTCGGTGCTTTCCGCCAGTCGAGCATTCCTGGCGTAGCAAGATCTTCAGTAGGTAGCTTCACGCAGGATGTTTGTTTCGCGGCCGTCGGAAGAAGACTGCGCTTGGCTACAGACAGTCGAGTTGTCGGCTTGCTGGATATGATGAGACAGCTAGCGAAGAGGGATCCTCGCTCGCGATCATGAAGGAAGGCAACATGCTGGGTCTGAAGTAGGCCTGCTCTGGAGACTTGAGTCACTCCTGTGACTGGCGTTCTGTCGACTTTTGAAGATCTGATTGAAGCCATGAATGTACCGCATTGGGTTGCCGGGTCCTGCAGACGAGTCCTTCCTGCCACGTCGACATGCTGCCGAGGAGGGATTGACGCCTTCAAAGAGTATAGCCAGGGGATTCCTCAAAGGCTGCGTTGCTCTGAATCCTGTGATTTGAAAGAGGTCGCCGACCATACTAGGCCGTCATGAGCGAAGAATGATCTTCTTGAAGCATTGCAGTCCAGTGTCGCCGATTAACTCAGGATAGCAGACTGTGTATTGGAATCGGCAACAGCGAGCGATGAAGACAGGACTGCGTTTATGCTGCTCCGGCTTCAACGCCTGTGGCAGTCGTGCAGTCCCATGGAGTCTTCGGGCCGGACTTGCTGAGTCCCGGCATGCAGTGTACCAGCTTCACAGCTCGTTCAGAGCAGGGTAGAGTGGACGAGCTGTGGAATTCGTTTTTACCGGCTGCACGTCTCAACACCGATGGTTCGAACGGACGACGGCGAGCTCTCCCACCGCGCGATGCATCTTCCTTCGGCTCGTTGCTCTCTTGGTCCATGTCTATATCTGCTCCTTTTTTCTTCTGGCTTGGAACGGGGTTGTCAGTGGGATTAGAGCAGGTGGTTGCTATTGCCGGTCGGGTGGTGCAAGCTTGTCTTTGAGCGTGAGTGGAGCTGGAGCTGACTCGATTGGCGGAGGTCGATGTGAAGGAGAAGGGGTCGCATACAGTGGTCTGCCGAAAGTCAGTGTCAGCGGTTCAGTACGAAGGTAAAAGTTTGCTGCCGACATACCAGACCTTTCAACTTGCCATTGGCTCTTTCAACTCGCCATTGCCAGCTAATGCGCAAACGAGAGATCTTGCGGCTCTTCCAGCCGGCTAGTCTACCGCGAGCCAATTTGCGAAAGGCGCAGAAGTTGCTGGCCGCTGGATATACACAGATCAATCACAAAATTCATTCACCGCAGGCTACAAGTGTGGCTTTCCTTGGCGAAGTTCACGGCTCACGATCTGACGTTGACGATAGCTTGTTATTCAGACGCTTTACTACATCGAGCAAGAACGAGTTACAAGTCCGACCTCACGTTCTGTGACATGGACCAAACACATGCATTTGCAGTGCAAATCACGGCTACTTCACGAAGCTCGGATGAACGCTCGTCACCAAGAAGACGAGAAGTATGGCAAACATGATGTAGCATTCTGGGCTGTACACTGTCTGTACCTCCAGCGGCCTGGTGGCCCCTAGGAACTGTTTGGAGGTATTTTTGTTTTGAATAGTAGTATAGTAATGGAGTAATGTGTAGCCTGCGTCTCGTATCCAATATCCGTCGCGATGTAAAATCCCGCCGCCAAAATCCATATGCAGCGTTGTGAACAACGAACATGTGCAATGCATAGAGTTCAAAGCGTGCACAAAGAACCCAAATCCCAAGGATTCCTTCATACGTCGTCGAGCCTCGCATCCAAGTTCTGTCACCTGTCAACTTCGTCCTCATCGGAGTCCTGGTCCTGATTGACCCTGACTCTCGTCCGAATCCCTCTCCTCATCGAATCTGTCCTCCCTGCGCGATCCTCCTCCTCATCCACCTCCTACTCCTCTTCTCCCTCGGAGTCCGCCTGCTCCGCTCTAGCGGCTTCTTCCTCAGCTTTGCGCTTCGCACGCTCTGTCCGCCACCGCTCTATGCATCCCAGCCATTTAATGGTGCTCTTGTGCTTCTTGATGATGAGCTCCTCGTGCCCGCTCACAACGTCGACCTGCTGCATGGCATACTCCCGAGCGCGAACGGCCAGGACAAGACCCAGCTCATGGAGACCTTTACCAGTGATCGTGGGCAGGTACGGCACTTCCACGTTAACGCCCGTTTGGACAGGGAAGTCGAGAACATATTGCATATTCGCCTGCACAGCGGCAAAAGCGGCAGCGTCGGCGGGCTTGACGGTGTCCCAGAGAATCTCCTCTTCGATCGAGACGATGTTGCTCAGATCGGCAGGGTGGGGCGCGCGATCTCGACGCAGCGGTTTGGCAATATCGATCATCACGGTGGTGCGCTTGGTGAGCTTGTCATCTCCAGGAGTGTATGCGGCAGGTTGGGCTCCATGGACCGCTTTCGACATGGAGATGACCGTGCTGATTTCAAGCCCATTGAACTTGTTCAAGAACGTCATCAGGCTCCTGACCTTACTTGTAAAAGGTGCTTTGCCCAACTCAAGTTGCGAGGTAGGATCGTTAGTGTGGCGTTCCATCTCCATGATGAGAACCAAGTCGCGAGTCTTGCGGGCGCTCTTGATCGCCCCGAGGCACTTCGCTCGGAGTTCCCAGCGCGTCATCGAGAAGTTGTGGTACGCGCGCCAGTCCTGCGGGTTGAGGACTGTGACGAGGTGGCCATGGCCGCCGAGACCGTAGACCATTCGTTGTACCTTCAGACGGATGTTTGGGGTCAGGTACATGCAGATGCTCCCGATCAACTCGGCCGGTAGTTTGAGGATTGGACAGGGCAATGCTTGAGTGGGCGAGAGGTTGATCGATGAGGTAGAAACGATTGGATTGACGGCGCCGCTGATGCTGCCGTCAAGACCCATGATGACAGTGACGGGAACCATGGTAGTCGATGTGTCGCTGGACTGTCAGTCGCTGTATTGGATGCGAAGGGTTGAGTATACGAACTGTAGGTCTTTCGCGCGCGAGAGGATGACAGCAAAGGTGCCGAGTACTGTTGATTGCGATGGTGGTCCTTGGTTGGAACAGGGTTCTTCGGGTTGCAATCTACGGTCGTAAGAGACGCTGTAGCAACGACAATGATGAAACGAAGCGCAGTACAGCTTTTGCGGAAAGATAGAAAGAAGCAAGTAGGTGATGAAGTTGAAGGGCGGAGTTGTTGTTGTTGATGTTCCTGCACTTCGCGTGATGAGAGAACGTCATCTTCGTTGCGAGTGAATACGCAGAATCGCTTCGGAAGGCAGGTTATTCCGCTGACCGGCCCGCGATCCATGTCGACGGCCGCGATCATCATCAATATGTTTGGCCGCTGCTGGACGAACGTCTGAAGTCGGTCGTATCTCCACATGGCAAGAGGTGCAGCGATTTGATTGACAGCACAATGTCTTTATGCCTCAAACCTCGGCGCCCGGATTCCTGCCCTTTTATGTCTTCTTGGCTTTGTGGCACAGCTTCCAGTCCACCTCCCACGGGTCGGTGGACGGTCGCTAACATGATCGCAGCATAGATTCTATAAAGCGCCGACTTGTAGCTGGACGACATCGTCTACTTTATTTGCATATTATAACGCCTAACTCTACGAACGATACTAGATCTTGCCAGGGCTCTTGCTATATTATCCGCCGTTATGTCGCCAAATCGCAGCTTAATTACTGCAAGCTTATTAAAGAATGTGCGTGCAGCTACTTAGGATCTTCCCACAGGAACAGTGCTTAATTAGCTTAAGGGAGTCCAAGCAACGAGATATCTAAGCATTCTCTTATAAAAGCTGCCGCTCTTGCCTGAGCTTAGGGCCACGACGTGATCTACAGAGAGTCTTCTTGTAGTAATTAAGCTGCGATTTGGCGACATAACGGCGGATAACATAGCAAGAGCCCTAGCAAGATCTGGTATCGTTCGTGGAGTTAGGCGTTATAACATGCAAATAAAGTGGACGATGTCGTCTAGCTATAAGTCGGCGCTTCATAGAATCCATGCTGCGATCATGTTAGCGACCGTCCACCGACCCGTAGGAGGTTAAAGAAAAACTGTGTGTTGAGATCTATAAAGTGAAATTGTCAGCATTGGATTGCAAAATCGAAAGCTTGCAACAAATGCGCAAACGAGTCCTAGCAGCGATTCTAGTCGCATCGATCTCTTCTCCACGAGTCTCGAAACGGGCAGAAGTTGTTTCTTAATACGTGCACCTACATCAATCACGCTATACCCAGTCTCCGGCCGTATGTGTGGCTTACTTGGCGAAACCATGCGGCTCACGAGCCGAAACAACAATAGACGATCATCACACAACTTACTTAATGTGGACAGCGTGGCTAGCTTCAGCTTGACTTCACGTTATTAACCGGACGTGCCGGAAGGGCAGAAGTATACGGACGAGGTCAATTCACGAGGTACGCTTGAAGTCGTGAGGGCATAAGACTTGATTTAGTTGGTTCATTGTTACATTATGTGTATCTATACAGTTCATTTGTAGTCCGTTGCAGTCTGTTGCTCAATTCTCAACTGCTGTACCATGCATCCAACTGCATTGTTCGGCTCGTACTCGCACTCATTCGCAGCGCCAGACCTGGGTGCAGATCTCCAGATACGGTCTTGCAAGAAAGGAACAATATCAAACGCCAAAGGCATGTCCCATGCACAAAGAAAGCTTCGCTCGGAAGCGCCGGTAACCGCAAACAGAGACGGTAGCCAAAGGGCATACCATCGTGTTCCGCGAAGCAGGTATCCATATTCTATCCGAAAGGCACTTCAACTCCTTTCGTCGAGAGACATGCACTCGCGATCTTGCTCTTTCACTCCTTTTCTTTGCGACTCTCACGTTCTCCATTCCCCAACACCCCGTCCACATCGCTCGTCTTCGCGTCGTCCTCGGGCCTCCTTGAATCGAGCTTTGCATTCCTTCCCATGAAGACCCTAGAAGTCGTCGAAGCGTGCGATGATACGCAGCCACCTCATGGAGTCCTCGTGGGTACAGATTACCAGATCGTTCTTATCGTGGATGTGGGAAAGGTGCAACGTGGTCTCCTGTTCTGCATGCACAGCAACCAGGCGTCCAAGTTCGTAGAGACCTTCGCCAGAGATGTTGGTGAGAAAAGGAAGTCGGATATTCGTCTGGTACTGGTAGGGATTGTGGATGTGGAGGGGATTGCGGATGACATGCTCGATGTGCTCTTGCGCCTCGCGGAAGGTTGCAGCATCGTTGGCGTGTGTGGTGTCGTAGAGGGTGATGTTGATGATGGAGAGAATGTTACTGATGTCTGCTGGGTGAGGTGCGAGATCGTCGCGAGAAGCGGTCAGATCGATGAGGACTTTGGTGCGCTTCACGATGACGTCGTCCTCTGGGTTGTCAGAAGTATCCTGCGTCTTGGCCATGGTGATGGCGGTGCTGACTTCCAAACGCGTGAACTTGTTCAGGAATGGAATCAGGCCTTCCGATGTTCGCGGACAACGTGGGCAAACTTGCAGAGGGAGAGTCGGATCACCGGTGTGATCCTCCATGTCCATGATGAGAGCGAGCTCGTGAGCCTTGTGCGCTGAGTTGATCGCGCCCGCGTTCTTGTCGTGGATCCCTGTGCAGGTGATCGAGTAGTTGAAGAAGTCGCTCCACTGGTCCTTGTTGATCACGTCGATCGAGTACGCTTCTCCGTGATAGGCGTGAGACTTCTTCTGCACTTTGACACGGACGTCTGGTGTGAGATAGGTGCAGACGAGCGCGTTGATCTCGAAAGGCAGCCTCAGGATGTGGCATGGCAATGTGCTGGTGAAGGGTGCGACGTCCTGCGCGGCAGGAGTAACGCTGTTGACTGTAAAGATGAAGCCGCCATCGGGAGTCCCAGTTGCAGTGACTGGAATCATGTTGAAGGATGCGCTGTCGGATTATCAGTTCCTGCAGCGAGAGTTGAGTCTGGATATACGGACTGCGGAAGACTGGCGCACGAGTTGACGATTAGGTCGGTGTGGTTGTTGATCGTGATGCAGGCTGTCCAGTCGCGCGGTATTCTCATGCGGTGAGGACGATTGCAATGTGAAGCGCAAGGAGCCTGACCTGTAATGAGGGAATGGTGCAAGTGCTGAAGTCGGAGAGCGAAGTTGTTGATGTTCATGCTCGCGAATTTGGGCGTGTTCCGAACATGGCTTGCTCGTTACTTCAACCCGTCTAGCCGTACGGCAACCCGCCTGCCAAGGCCGCAGCGTGTATCGATACGCAAAGTCACTTGCTTGATATCCAGCGAGGGAGATAACATGACTGCCCCTGCAGCGAAGTAAGCTCCTCCATGGGGAGATTCATTGTCCTGCGGGCCTCGGCAAGGACCAAAATCGTCTTTGAGCAGCCTTCGGCACACAACTCTGAGCGCCTCGACCAACCCCAGACATCTCTCTTCCTCCCAGATCGATCAGGTAGACTGCAGCACGCCAGCCGAGACGGCAACGGCCAGCTGTCCACCTTTACGATGTTCGCTCGCTACCGTATGCGAGAAGCTTTCGTACGATCCGGGCGAGAAATGATCTCGCCCACTTGCGAGAAACCATCATCCTGCTTAGGAAATGTTAGCCCGAAGACACCGCCTTTCAAGCTGAACCTGGGATCATGAAGCCACCGTCAAGTTCTGCGGGGCCTGCTCAGGCGGATGTACACCAAGGTAGGTCGAGGAAGGAAGAGCCTTAGTGGTCTTGATATGCTTGTGTATGGAAGGGATTCTTGGGACCGAAGTCGTCCGTAAAGCATGATCTTGCAGGGGATTCCAGTCCCTGCGGCCATATTCCCCAGCAAGTGCGTGCCGATCCTTCGTGTCCAGGACGCTCGAAATGATCTCTGTCTGACCAGTCAAGCAGGAGTGGGGAAGACCGACGGAGTGGACCAGGAAGTCAGGCAAGCGAGCCACGATCTGCATGCACGGATGGATTTTGTGCCTGTAATACATTGCGACTCCCAGACCACTGTCGAAAACTGCCTGGCACGGTGTTGGAGACGATCCTACTGTCAGAGGCCGGGGGTATAGCCAGGTCGTCGAATGGCACGATGCAGTGGCCACTATCTGTTTGGCCTCGAAGGAACAAGATGTCGTGTCTGCGGACTTTGAAGGTAGCCTCAGCTACCTGAGCTTTTTTGTCCTCGTCCTGTGGGGACAGACTGTTGGAGTGGCTTCTGACGACACACGTCGAAGGACATGAGATCCAGGACAATGTAGTCAACTCTCCGCGGCGACGTGATAAGGAATCGCGACCCTGGCACTGGGGACATGCCACTCGGGGACGGTGCTGTGTCCTGGGGTGAAGAATATGCCCGGGATAGTGGTATGCGGCTTGTACTTTGCCGACTCTCCTTGGTGAAGTAAGCTGTACAGGGACATGAAACAGGTTCGAGAATGTCGCAGGGCGGGCGCAAGAGAAGAGGAGAGACAACCGGGTGCGCTCCACACCGCGCCATACATCTGGAAACGATCTGGTTAGCGCCATACAAGATCGAGGTTGCGTCGGATTGCTCGAGCAGTTCGCTGAAATGTGACCGCAAAGTCATCGACCAAGGCGCCCAGAGTTGCAAACAATGTGCCCGCGAACCTTCTAGCTATTCGTAGACATCTTTCGTGCTCGTCTAGACTCTTTGGGAAGAGAAAGGAGCATACTATGCGCAATTTGCAGCTTTTGGGCTGGAAGTGCGCCATGACTTGGCTCGTAATATGTGGGTCTTGACGATAGCTGACCCCTATACCAAGCGGAGCCTCACTGATTCGCATTCTCAAACACTTGGCTATAGCTCACATTAGCGAACTGCGGATGATTTGACCTGTATAAAGAGCTAGAGCGACATTTTTGCCGCTCGGAGTCTGTGGAACACGAAGGGAGAGGCGAGTAATGGGGTTTTACAGGATAGATATTGGATACTATTTACTACAACGCTGTGGCACTCTTGCTACTCACGTCTCCGTCTACCAGATCAGCTCGACGAACGGTTACAGAAGCAGACGGCGGCAAGAAGAAGTGTCATAAAACGTAGAGGCCTATAAAACATTCCATGTGGTGCCAGTGCAGTCCGAAAGCGACCATCTCCGTACGCTAAAGTGAGGTTTTACTTCCCCAACTAATATTTGAGGAGTAGCAGCGCGCGGATTGATTCTTCCGCGCTCTACACATGACTGCCATCATCTATTTCCACTGCTGTAGCTCCACACTGAGAACATAGACTTGTCCCAGCTTCAGTCCACAGCATCGTCGTTCCTGTGTGCCGACTGAAGGTGGTACGCCAGTTTTGCTTTCGCGTACTCGCTCCTCGTAGCCACCTCGATGCCAGCCACCGCATCTTCCTGCTCGGCGATCTCCTTCAGTCACTTCGCACAGAGACCCTCGCTAGTGATCTGGATGACTGTACGCCCTCAGGGCCCGATCCTATCTCCCGATAGTCCGAATCGACCGTCAACACCCGTCTCCGTTGCGGTGAGCCGCAAAGGAGCGGCCTCTTCACACAAGCGCAGCCTCTCAACGGCGGCAGCGTGGCCAGGTAGACGGATCACGACAGCTTCCTCTTCATCATTCGTGTACTCCAGGTCGATGAGCTGGCTGGCGCCCGTGGTGAAGAGACA
Source organism: Zymoseptoria tritici IPO323 (assembly GCF_000219625.1). Taxonomy (NCBI): domain Eukaryota; kingdom Fungi; phylum Ascomycota; class Dothideomycetes; order Mycosphaerellales; family Mycosphaerellaceae; genus Zymoseptoria; species Zymoseptoria tritici. The sequence goes on along the minus strand of NC_018212.1, from coordinate 2,371,038 downwards.
TGCCATGAGAGACAAGCCTTCCACCGTTACTGGCGTGAGGTAAGGCGTCCTGAACGTCGGGAAAACCAGGCGAGGATTCATGATACCACGGATGATGCCTCCGACGGCGTGGATGAAAGCAGGCCGATTGGCCGTGTCCGGACGTCTGCATAGCGTTGCATGGGAGATGGAGATAAGGTGGTTGCTGGAAGAGGTTGGCAGATGGACGACCGCGGGGAGGGCGAAGTCCGCGGCGAAGAATTCTAGCGACTCTTCGGCGTAGGCTTCTTCGCCCGGTTTGGAGACTCTTATGAGGTGCGGACAGCTGACACGGAGGAAGTAAAAGCTGGTGATGAAGGCCATCGATGAGTCGTGATTGCCAGACCGCTTACCCTCCTCGCGTATTGAAGGGCATTCCTTGTGTTCGACGAGTTCCATGATCAAGCGGCTGTCTCCAGTCTTTTTCGCGCTGTCGAGCGCACGATCCAGGTTCGACCTGAATCCTCGGCAGGTGTAGCGGATGTTCAGGAGCTTTCTCCACTCGGATCGGTTCAGCACATCGGCTTCGCAGAAATCCTGTCTTTGGTCGGGATCTTTCTTCCGTGAGACGAGCACATGTGCATCAGGTGTGATCAGGATGAAGATGGATTGGAGGAGCTCCGCGGGAATGTCGAGGATGCCCATGCTGACGACGGTCGGCGGTAGTTGACTGATGCACGAGCAGTAAGGTCGGTGGTTCCGAACTAGGAGACGGAGAGACGTGCAGCAGTCTAGATGTCAGGATTCGACCAAAGCCTTATGCACGCAAGAGTTGTAGCGAGGTGGACCTTTGTTGCAGAGCAGGAAGTAGTGTAGATGCTGAATTGTAAGGTGGTCGGGGACAGTAGAAAGCAAGTGGTGATGGAAACCAGGAGGACGGAGGTGATGGGATGAAAGCTGGAAGTTAGTGTCCAAGAACAAAGGCGCTCCAATCGGCGCGTCACTTGCTCTGTTGGTCGTCCCGTAATGTGCACACGTGAGGCCCGCAGCTGTGAGGACAATCTCTCGCCGGACTTGCCAAATGTTCGGGCTCCGCGATTCGAGCACCTTGCCACCTAGGCGCGAGGACTGTATGCGGCGCCGACATTGGTGTATAGCAGCAGACCTTGCGTATGTTCCGGGTATTAGGTACTGGCTTTGTCTCGAAGTCCTGTTGCAGCTCAACGACGAGTGCTATTCTCGTGATGCGGCGTGGGGTTGCGTAGGCCCGGAACGATCGTGCGTTGGAGTTCAGAACGGCTTTAAGAGCCGAGTGGATAGGCGTGAGCTTCGTCACTGACCTAATAGCAATGGTCAAAGTAGATCAAGAAAGGTCTAGAGTGTGAGACTAGGCAATACCTCGGGACAGACTGCCTGCTTACTTGACACGGCTCTTTAGCGGCGATTACAAGCGACAGCATTGGATCGAAGCTTTTTCAGAGCCGTATTGCACAAGTAGCTTCGTGTTCCAAATGGCGTTGAAGAGGTCTATTGGAACTGAGCCTCGACAACGAGGGCCAGCGCAAGTTTCAGTAATGGAATGGCGGCCGAACCATGACCCTCGTCCGGCGCCCAAGCGGCGAGGAATGAAAGTGGTGAGCAGCCCATCGATTCCTGACGTTGATTATGGCCTGGACGCAGGATGACAAAGTCTTTGCCTGGATCCCTTTGAATGGCTCGCTCGGCCCTGTCGTTGGAATGAGTGTTTCCAATGATTGCGTTGACTGAGCCCGCAGTGTATCCAGCACGAGTAGCATGCGTTGACCGCCGTTGGACGTGCCAGATTAGACACCGAACTGGGCTTGTGAAAGGACAAAAACCTCGCAGGATGCTTCTGCATGAGCCTCATCACCAGGTTTCGGAGCTCCGGCCAGTCGAGTTGTGGCCAGCACCGGTTCGCAGGTTCCTTGAATCTGTTCACTCAGGGTTCAGGATCGCGGACCATAGTCGAGATCGAGCAACGATCGTGGCATTAACGCGACTTCTGCTCGATGTAACGATCGATGTCATCGTTAGTTGCACTCCAGAGATCCAGTGAAATCGTGCTGAATGATCGCATGCCGTCATACGTATGATCCGACAAGCTTAAGCTGCTCGCTCGTCCTGATCTCGACCGAGGTGGAGGACCGGAGAAGCAGTGTAATATATGTAATCAAATGAATGTATCGGCGCAGGGAAAGGCCATAGCGTTATGTCGCATGCCCGCTTCGGCATGTGTTGGATATCGTTACATCGTCGTCTGCCGCACAATGTCAGACAATACTGTTTCGAACCGCAATTACGACCAGACAGACGATGGACATTATCGTGAGAGTCTTCGGAAGGTCGGTACAGAGTGGACGGGGCGAGCAATCAAGGATTCCTACCTCGGCGGCCTGCTCAATGACTACTAGTCGTGTCCTGGGTATACCAGAAAGGTGGCTTGATGTCAAATAGCGTATGCGGGAGTGAATGAGAGGCGACGACGGCTTGCCATCGGCAAGCCAAGCATTGAGATCTGCAAATTTCGCCGCACATATGACCTTCTCCTCCGCAACTTCTCCTCGCCACGGCGTACTCTTCTCGAACACCCTCTTCTCTCCACTACATTGTCGCCGACCGTACCATCATCTCGACGCCTCTTTCTCCGTTTTGCGTCCTCCTCTGCGAGACCTGCGCCGCCAAACCGCCTCGATCTCTCCGGCTCCCTCTCCTCCCTCCTCTGCCCGCGGATCGACCGATCCAACCATATGGATGCCATTACCGCCAGCATGGCAACTACCGCCGAGACTTCTCGCCTGTTCCGCCTCCCTGTCGAGCTTCAGCGCGGGATATTCTCACATCTGCCCGTCGACCTGCATGTGATCGCCGGGAACGGCGACGTTACTTTAGAGCGCAGCGATGACGCCTTCTGTGCCCTCTTCCGCCTACGAACAGTCAGCCGGGCCTTCCGCCACCGCCTCATGGAGGCCATCGGCAATGCTATCGATGAGAGAAGAATCTGCATTGTGCTGGACAAAAGAAATGTCGTGAGTACTGGAATATCCTCCCCTCCATCCCACGACTGACCCATTATGATCTCCACAGCCCACAATGAATACAACGAAAGAGTGGTGGTGGTGGCAGCATGGCCGTGGCACAGATGTCCCGAGCGAACTCTTGACCAGGTTCCAGGCTGTGGAGATGGTCCTACCGCACGTGCTTAAAGCTCGCAAACAGCCAGGCTTCAGCTTCAATGAGATGGACATCGACCACACCGCCAAGACGCTCCGCATGAGACTGGAGCGAGCCACCAAAACTGAGCTGTTTCGAGTGACGGTATGTGCTCCCTCCACTTTGGCCTGGCATACCCAGGCAATGCCTCCTTCGCCGTACACCTCTCCCCTGGACTGTTCTGAGAAGCTTCTGACAATTTCTTCTCCCATTCTAGTCTCTCGCCTGGACCACCGAAACCTTTCCTCGCAGCCCCTGGCTGTACGCTTTCCACGGCATGGCCCGCGATCATCGAGACGCCGAAATCATGCTTCGAGACGCCGAGTTAGCGGTGATGTATGCGAATCCTCCAACTGGAGACAAGGAGAAGGACAACGTGCACAACCTGGACATGTGGCCATGTGCTGGGCCAATGGTCTTGAATTGGGAAGAGTCCGGAGGGAACCGAGCACAGACAGTGGACGCCTGGTTCTTGGAGGACCTGGTCGACATGTTCGACGTTGACGGCACGACATACATGCAGTGGACACCAGATTGGGAGTTCGATTGGCAGACTTCGAGCAAGGCTGCGAACCATGCTGAGCGATTGATTATGCAATGGGATGAGCGCTGGGTCGAGAAATTGGGATGGTTGGGCATGGAGAAGGTGAGGAGAGCGTGGCCCGGACAGTACTTTACGGATTGAGTCGACTACGGATAGGAATCTCCATATACATCGTACACGTGCGTCCAGTTCGCAGTCTGGATAGATGTCTCTCAAATGTCGCCAGCCAAGTAGTGAATTAGCTAGAGGACGAGCCGACCATTTGGAGGTTCGCAGCCGGTCATCCTTGGCCATGCTTCCTGCTGGCTATCATGCTTCGATGGGAGAAGCTCTACGTCGACGCGCTCCGACATCTCCTGAGCGCATCATCGAAGGAACTCTGGAGTGCAATTCATCATGTCGCAGCCAACCTCGGGATCGACTTATGGAAAGTGACAACCATGCACAAGTCTGCGATCAGCAAGGAAGAATCTACGCTGCAAGAGTTGTGTGCACGACTTCGCCAACTCCCACTAGCTTCACCGATCAAGAAGACGGACGGCACGCTCGGCGAGGAAAAGACGATCACGACGCGGAATATGGAGCGAGCACGATAATCAGCGCGCTTGATTTTCGGTGACTGGCTCTTGCAGCAAGAGGTTGAACAAGAGCTTCCAGAGTGGCAGATCTTATCCACGGTTCACCGTTCCAGGGTCCCGATCCGTCCCATCGTGGCGAAGATTCAGCACTATGCGCACTCACGCGACCCTGCTCTCCTCTTTGACAATGCAGCTCAGGACCATGTCGACCTGATGTGCGACGACAAGACCGGCAGAGTAGCTGCACAGCAGATCAACATCAAGCTTAGCGATCTTGTTTGCGAGGCTGGATGCCTCGTCCAATGTCTTTTCCAGGAGACCACGGTGACCGACAAGAAGGGCACCGTGCTCACCTTCCGTCTCAATCGCTGGCCCCGTGGTAACGAGGTGTTTGGTATCTACGACAAGGATGCGACGTTCTCCTACCTGGGACTGGACGAGACTGATGTTCCATGGAAGGGCGAGGAGGCGTGGACTGACATGCCGAAGATGTTTCTGCAAAGTGACAAGGAAGGCTTGGAGTCACGGCTGCTGGCGCTGGGTATGGAGCGCATGAAGGTCTGAGGAGCGAGGAGGAATATAATACTGAGACTCGAGATGGCGGACGGAATCTTCGGCCGCCGACCAAGTTTCTCGGAGGTGTGAAGACGACTGTTCAGCTCAAAGTGGACACGGTTGGAGAGGAGCGCCGCCTGGTTATAGTATAGGTCCATCCCACTCTTGGAGATCGAAGACGCACAGCAGAGTGGTCTGCTCCGGTATGGGTTGATGATCATCGAGGACTCGAGGCGATTTGCAGTGGTCTGGTCACGGACCGGCAGTGGGTCACTATCTTTGCCACAGCTCCGGGTTTCCCTTTGCTTCGCCAAAGATGGACAATGAAACTTGATCGTTTGCATAGTTTTGGCCTTTCAACCAGATAGCTCACCATGAACAAAGGACTGCTTTTACACTTCACTTGCAATGCTCTTGCCGCCCTGTTGTCGTATTGAAACTGGTCCTCGGTAGACAGCTCTTGACCTCGATCGCTAACCGTGCCTGAACTTGACTACAGCCTTTTACATATGAGAAGAGCGAGCGGCGAGGACTGGTATGACATGGATGGAAGAGCGTATCGACCCTGCGTCATCAGCACCTTGTCAAGTCATAGCATCCGATGAGCTACAGGCTCATCGATGGCACGAGCAGGAGTTGGAAGTGCCGACTGTATATCCAAAATTGCGTAAACTCGGACGGAAATCGTACCATGAGGGAACCGATGCTGCAACTATATCTCTGGAATAGTGTGCCCAGCTCTGCATACATTGGAATCGCCTAGTTCCTTGCCCGTTGATACGACCGCAGATCATGCTCCTGCAACGTGCATCATGTCATCAAATTCACGACCGCAGAGTTTTGCACTAGCTTAAGCGCAGGCTGGCCTTGCTTTCCTCCGCTACATCGCCCTTCCGACATCTTCCACTTCTCATCCTCGCCCTCCTGAATCAATCTTACACATACACGACCGCAAAGGCTACATTATCAAGATGTATGCGCCCAAATTCAAACCCACTCGTCTCGCGCACGGCACCTTGCGCATCCGAGTCGATGCCGACCCCACTCACGACATGCTTCTTGACAAGGCGGTGATCGCAGCTTCATGTCCCACGCTTGAACCGGTCTTACGCGCTCTGGATTCTACGGATTCACGACACTGCTGGGGCAAGTCCGAACTCATCAAAGTGTCTGGCAAAGACGACCCGCTCGAAATCTGGTCGCTCGCCATTAACCTTGTTGACGGCGCCTACATCCTCGACGGTAACGTGAGTACTTGTTGAAGTCTGATTCTCTCTGCGGCTTACTGACACTCTTCGCAGTCGCTCCGCCCAGATCCTTACGATAAAGCCTCCGCCTTCTCGAATTCTGAGCTATCCCTTCCAGGATGGAAAGACATCGACTATCGTTGGCGCTCTCACGAACAAGACAATCAAGGCTGGCGCGAAACTGCAGTCTATCAGCATCACATCATGTTCCGATTGCTGCAAAACTTCCCCGTCAGCATCGGAGACATTCCATACGCCGTGTGGAAAGACTGGGAGGAACGTTCAACGCATGATTTCCGCTGGGTACAAGTGGCGGGATGGCTGTGCGAGCTTTGCGCGCGGGCGGAGTACTATGGATGTCTGCCAAAAATCGTCAATCAAGTTGTGGACTTGATGGCCAGCGAACCATCGCTCTGGAGGGCTGTCGCGCTCGATCCGAGGCGCTATCTCCTGCTCGGTGAGAAATTGCGTTGGAGTAACCTCTTCTTCGACGCATTACGCCACCTGGTGGTGTCTCCACACGACTTTCGCGTCAATCAGCACGGCATCGCCGAGATGCTCAATATGAGCCAGGAACAGCTCGTTAAGCTCCGCATCACCGCGATCATGCGGCAAGAAGAAGCTGTTGAACTTCTCTCAACTCGACTGCGCAGAATTCAACTTTCAACGCACTCGAAGAGGGTTGGCTACAACGAGTATGCCATCCGAACAACCATGATCAATCATGTGGAACTGAGCCCCGCGGCGGAATGGAACGAGAAGCTGCTAGCGTACGAGCGTGCTGGGCTTGTCGCACGTTCTATCTACGGCGAGTGGCTTGCTCAGCAGGAGGTTGGGGAGGAGGCTGTACGACAGAGTTTCGTCTGGCGTTGCAATACCATCTCTCAGGCATCCGGGCCCCTCTCGCTAGCTGTGGCAAGAATCCAGCACCACGCCAACTCTGCGGAACCCGCTCTACTGTTCGGCGCCGATGTAGCGAAGAAGTATATCGAGGTGATCGGCGGCGATAGCAGTCAAGCCGCAGTGGAGGCTGTGCACGTCGCATTGAGCCAAATCGTGCTCCATGCCAATGATATCGTTGAGAGCGTCTTCGACCATCATTCGATGGTCGAAGAGGGCAGTGTCATTCTGACATACAGCCGCACGCGGTGTGATCGTGGCTTTCCGATCGGGGTCAAGCCGTCTGTCTTCACTTACATTGGCTGGGATGAGTGGGAAACACCGTGGAAAGACAAGGAGAAGTGGGACTGCAGGTTGAGCGTCGCTCCGGTGAGTGGTACGCCTGCACCCGCGCCTTTGCTGGAGGCGCTGGGTATGAAGTGAGGCGCACACTTTGGTTGTGCTCCGTGTCCTCGGGTAGAAGTAGCAGACGTCTCAAGGGCCGGACTTAGCATGGTAATTGGAAGCAACCAAAGCACCGAATGGGATATTGTTGCAACAATCGGATATGATGGCGGAAGAAACAGCTTTCAGCATGAGAGCATGAGCTATGTCAGCTACGTGTATGCGGAGGAGTTCTGTCGGCGGTTGAAGGACTGTCCATCATGAAACAAGACTGTTCAAAATCGCCTCAATGGAGGCAGGCCTGCGGAGGGTGTTGGCATCTCCTATAGCCCCCCCCCCCCCCCCCCGAGTATGGAAGTCCAGCATCACCCAACAATGGCAAATAGCACAGTAGGGGTTTCCATCGGCTTCCGTGCATGCTCAAATGCAACCTCATCGTTTGCTCAGATTCTACTCCTTGCCAACTGGTCGGCATACAACGTTGCACAAAGTAGGAGCCCCTGCTATCGATCACGCTTGCCCATTCAATGATTCCTCCTCGTCCATGATGGACTTCCAGAATGCACTGGTTCTGTAACGGAGAACACGGGATGAAGCCTGCTCTCCTCTCCATCTCTGTTGACAGGCCTATACACGATCGCTCACAACGATGTCATCAAGTTTAACTTGGGCAGCGACCGATACTATACACACAATTTACAAGCAATGGACACTGTTCTTCCACTTTGGAGCCCGTGAAGCCACGCCATGTTCTTGATTCACGAGCCAAGGTTTCGCGCTAGTAGGCCGCAAAGTTCATGCACACCTTACTTGCGACTTCTCGCCTCCGATCTTGACAACTTCATCCTCTCTTCTTACACTACACACACATATTCCCGTCACAGCACACGTCAGCCATGTCGACCGAAGCAATTAACAACAGACACGAGTTCAAGCCGCTGCGCCTGGCGCATGGAACTCTTCGAATCCGAATCGACGAAACCGCTAATCGAGATATGCTCATCGACAGGGAAGTCATCATGGCGCACTGTCCGACGCTCGAGCCGATGCTTCGCGACCCAGATTCCGCCGATTCCAATGCCTGGTGGGATAGATCGGATGTCTACCAAGTGCCGGATCAGACGACAGGAGAGCTGAAGTCGCTGAGAGTGTGGTCTCTTGCGCTGAATTGTATCGAGGACACGTACATTCTGGAGGGCCAAGTAAGCGTTCAGATCACAGGAAATATCTTTGAGGCCTAGCTAACTTCATGGCGCAGTCTCTTATCTCCAATCTTGAGCTCGAACCTGGCAGCTGCTGGTGGCCGAAAAAGCGCATCCCATTCGTTTCATCGGAAATCGCGGAGTCAGGTTGGCACAGGAGCGGTATCATTCATCGGGTCTGCCCAGCCGAACGCGATGATATTCTCAACGAGGCCGCCTTCCTTCACCACATCCTTTTCCGGCTACTGCATGGCTTCCCGGTCGCTTTTCAGGACCTTGAAGCAAGCATCGGCATCGAGGAGATCGACGACGAGAATGAGTGGAAAAAGATCTTGGACGGCACACAATCACACAATTGCACCCGTACGATGCGCTGGCTTTACAAGTTCTGCTCGCTCGCGGAGTATTATGGCTGTCTGGAAAAGGTCGCCAATCATGCGGTGGACTGGCTCATCGAACAGCCAGCCCTTGCATACTGTGTGGCTCTTGATCCGGACATGTATTTCACGCTCGGGACAAAGCTTCGCTGGCCAGATCTGTACTTCGATGCAGTCCGCCATCAAATGGTGCGGGCAGACAAGTCGGGAGGAACAGTATGGCTCCGAGAGATTGCCGAGGACCTTGAGATCTCGGACGAAGACATGCTCGCACGCCAGGAAGCCGCGATGGCGGAGCAGGAAAAGACTGTGGCGAATCTGTCCGCACGTCTACGTGCGCTACAGCTGAGCAGCTCCTACAAGATCTCCACGAATGGCCGCAACGAAATCGCCGTACGCACAACACTGACCAACAAGAATGAGACGCAGACCGTTCTCCGCACACCAGTCGGGAAAGCCTTCGAGCGCGCTGGGTATATTGCCCGCAATATTCACGGAGGATGGCTGTCGCAACAAGAGGCCGGAGAGCTCGTCTGGATCCAGAAACACAAGCGCTTTCAAGAACGTCGGTCGCACCAAGCAGGGCCTCTTTCTCGTGGAGTCGCTGAGATTCAAGAGCATTCTCCATCGCCCGATCCGTCACTGCTGTTCGGGAAGAGCGCCGTTGAGGATACACTCGACCTTCTCGGCGTGGACAGCAGTGCTGAATCAATTGTAGCAGTCAAGATGGCTCTCAACGACATCATCCACCACGCCAACGACATCATCCAAGAGGTCTTGGGAGATCGCACTGAAGACAAGGAGGACGGCACTGTCATCACGTATCGCCGTACCTGCTGGGGGCGCGGAATCCCAGAGTATTTCGACTGGTCGAACAGCTCCTTCACCTACCTTGGCCTCGACGAGAGCGAAGTGCCCTGGAGGTTCGAAAGGGAGTGGAATTGCTCGCTCGAGGTCGCGCCAAAGAGCGGAGCTGCAGCATCGCCTGGACTTCTCAGAGCATTGGGGTTCTACAAGTGCCGGGACCTGGTCGACACTGGTGAGAATCCTTACGAGGACTCTGTGCTGCGGTCTCTATTTGAAGATGAGGGCGAGGGTGGCGGATAGAGTATCGATAGCCTGCAAGCGAGGGAGGATCAGGGCTTTAGAGTTGTATGAGCGGGACTGGGGCGCATTTGCTGCGGCGGTGTAGCAACGGTCAAGGGCAGAAGCTAAAAGCGTTGACTTTGGGATTGAGATGATTCTCCTGATGCCTGGAGAGGAACTCGAGTACACGGCGTTTGAGCCTTAAGATCTGCTTCATGGTCAAGATTCTTTGAGCACGCTGCTCTTGATGCTTCCAGTTGCATTTGGTAGCCTAGATCCTGGCTTTTAGTTTGCTAGATCGCGAAACAGAATGTTCTTGCCGTTGGCTTTGTTCGTTTTAATGTTATGTATTATCTTCTCCAACACGAACCTTCATGTCTTTCTCCGTAGCATCGCCCAGTCTTTTTGCCAGATGAAGACCTCCCAACTCATCTATGGCACGTGCTGCGAAAATATGTCTTGGCATTTCCTCAAGTCGAATCGTCTGCTGCACTTCTTCTATACTCAACTTTCATGAATTTCACGCACACCTTCCAGTTTCTTTCTCTCCAACGTTGGCAATTGGTTGTACCACATGCCTCTACAGCACGACCACACTGTTGAAGACATCCTCGACAAAATGAGCAGCTCTCCGCCTCTGCGCATCGCCGGCGGCACTTTGCGCGTCAGACTATCTCCACAACACGAGGACGACCTTATCCTTGATCGCAAGGTGATCATGGCGCACTGTCCAGCGTTTGCGCCTCTCCTTCGCGCGCCCGATGAGCCAGGATACTGCGCTTCCTGGGACAAATCAGAGCTGGTGAAGGTGCCCGATAACGACGATCTAATTCGGGTTTTCACTTTGGCGCTGAAGATCGTCGATGAAACCGCGATACTGGAAGGAACCGTAAGTCCTCTGCTCCTGGCATGTTCAGATCCTTGCTTACCTTCATCAGGAGTGCGACTTGGGACGCTTAGGATACAGGTTCAAGAACTTCCAACACTCAATTTACGCCACCCTCGACTGGCCTTGCGCGAACGACTACCGGAACGACCAGGAGGGTATATTCGAAGCGGCGACTCAGCACGCCATCATGTTCGAGCTCCTCCATGGCGTCAAGATCGGTCCTGAACGCCTTCACATCCCGATCGGCAACGAGACGTATGACGTTGCTTGTTGGCGCAGCGCTTTGGGTGACATCAGTGAGATGTGCGCACGCTCCGAGTTCTACGGCTGTCTACCTTCCATCGCCGGCGCTGTCAAAGAACTCATCCAGCAAGCGCCATCGTTTTGGGAAGCGGTCGCATTCAGCCCGCGTGAGTGGCATCAGCTGGCAATAAAGCTCCGCTGGAGGGAGGTGTACTTTGACTCTCTGCGCCACATCATCGCGCATACCAAATTCTCCGTCCTCACGCTGGATGCCGACCCATCCGAGGATCCATTGTATCTCGATCTCTCGGCGCCAGATTTCCAAGACTTCGCCACCGACCTTCAAGCCAAACAGGCCGTTGTTGTCCTCGAGCTCAAGAGAAGCCTCCATCACCTCCAGCTCTGCGAATCGTACTCGGAGTACAACAAGGAGAAGTCACCAGCTTGGACGACATTCCTCAACCTTGTCAAGAACGCTTGGCCAGGTCGATCGGCCCACGCCAACACCATGGAGAAGTCTGAGTTTCTTGCCTGCGCCATCTGGGGCCAATGGCTAGCTGAGCAGGAGTCTGGCGATCACGTCTGGATCAGCACTCGTCGCAAAGCGGATCGCTCGGGACCTCTCCAGAACGGCCTCATGAAGCTGGAGGAAGCTACAAATTCTACCTATCCACCTTCTCTGTTTGGACGCAACGTTCCACGCACAATCTCATCAATCTTCTTACTTGATCGGAGATTCGAGCCCGGGCGCAAGATCGACGCCGTCTTGACCGAGATTATTCGGGAGGCCGACAAGATGGTGAAGTCGGCCTTTGAGACGTATGAGGAGGAGCAAGGTGAAAAGACACTGACATGGCGTCGTTCGAGGTTCGATGGGATGGCTCGCGGCGACTACGGCGTCAAGGTGGAGGCATTCACATTCCTGCCGCTTGACGAGAAGAACGTGCCATGGGCGGAGGAGAAGGACTGGGCTACGGCCGAAGCTGTCGTTCCTATCACTGTGGAAGTTGCCGCGGAGGCGTACGTTGCTGCGATCCAGGGCGCATAGGATGGTGGTGTCAAGGACGAGAGAGCACTACGGAAGCTGAGGCGTCATTGACGGCTTTCGGCAGCGAGTTCTGTGTCGTTCACGAAAAGTTTTTGTCATTTACTATGCAGGAACTAATACTTCATCCACATTGCGACCCACGCCTATCACCTCACATACGACACCTTGCATCATGACGTTAAGCCTTACATCTTACCGTCATGCTCTATGTCTTCCTTCTTCCTTCTTCAGACATTGCTTTCACGGAAAGTGCTACCCGTCGAACCCACCAACCTGTCAGCTTCGACCCCAAACTCACCGGCCAGCGGCCCACAGCCCTCAAGCATGTCTGCTCCGGCTCAAGCGCCGTCCGTGTCCAACTTGATTCTGCCCCACAACATGATTCTGCAGGCCTGTGAGCAGTTCATGCCTCCCACACTTGACCTGGTCATCATCCGACGAGATTGTACTTAAGGAATCCATGACCGAAGTCACAGGTTGCTCTTCTCCCGGCATGGCACCGGAGCTCTTCGTCACCGGTTCCTCTAACTGGCGTTGACCACGCGCCCTCTCGAACGTCAACTCGGAAATTGTCCGCCTGACTGAGAAGGTCCAACATTGTTTTGCCGTCCACCCTCAATATTCACTTCAAAAACGACAACAAGCGAGTGTGCCGGTGGGATTGGAAATGTGCCGGATATGATCCTGGCCAAGTTGAGTAGACAAGATTGTAACAAAATGGCCAAGGGCATGGTGAAAGGAGGGCAATTTCAAATACAGCATTGTGTCGACTGCTATCCTTTGTTGTGCAAAGACGAAACGACTTCCCACACAATGCTATTATTCGGCGGTGGTGCAATGTCGCGCACAATACATGGATTGCTTGTATAAAGCTGCCAACTCCGCGTCTGCGATTTCTTTTCCTTCTCTAAACCCTCCATTGCGATCAAGAAACCCCCCCACAACAACAACAAACATGTCGAACCCAGCCCAAGCCGCAGCGGCATCCAGACCAGCTCTTCCGAACGAGCTTCTGTTGGAGATCTTCAATCACTCTGTACCACCAACTCTAGACGTGCTGATCGTTGCCGACCATATCCAAATGAGACAAGATCTTAGGACCGGTCTGGGGCACAACTACCCACCAACGCCACCCGATCTTGCTGTCACAAACATTGCTGAGTGGCGGTCTACCCGCGGCCTTCTCAACCTCGATCAAGGGATGTCTTGTCTTACCGGCCGCAAGTCCAAGGCTAATCTTCCATCTACCATGCGTATCCGATTCAAGAACAGCACCAGTCATCCCGGCGCCAAAGAGAGCATATCTGACATCATATTGGCCAAGTTCGAGCGACTGACTATTGAGATCCCAGCTCTTATCACATACGACACCTGGGATCTGCAGGTGGGCTACCTCATCCTGAACTACAAGTATGAGCAACAGGGGTGGAGCTGCGATGTAGATGGAGCGGCATGGCACTCGGTTGATGATGGTGTGCTGGACGACTATGCTTCATCCGCGGCGACGCACGTCGACTTGTCGAACATTACGCAAATCTTGGCTCAACGCATCGATACCCGTCTTCCAGAGAGCATGCGTACGTCCAAGGTGAGTACGACGTGGTTGCGAAAGTATCGGGCCCATGTAGTACGGAGGTTTCGCGAAGTTCCAAAGGGTATGGGTGCAAGTTTAAGTGTGTGGAGACCACTCCGTCTGGAATACTTTAACGATGGGTTGAAACACGTTGCGATGTGGGAAAAAGCAACCGACAAGTCCAAATTGTTGTACGCTCGTGTCTCGCATGGTTAGATGTTTCTCTTTCGGCATCCCTTTGAAAGTGGGATCGGAGCCTTGGGCGTCGGTACATGCGATGGTTACCGGTATCCCGGTAAGATGGCGAGACAGACATAGATACGAATCAAAATAATGAACGTGGAAAACCAAACTCTCGTTTCAAGACTGCGTCTTCACCCAGTAAGAGCTGGCATCTTGGTCTTTCGCCGAAACCAGTGTTTCCACGGAGCCTACCCTACGAGGTCACTACGACTTTGAATGATATTGTCTTAGGAAGAGCCCTTGTCCGACTGCCCAAGTGACGTGCCAGTGGTCTTCACTTGACAATGCCATTCAAGTCGTGACTATATCCACCCACGGCACAACACACGACACAAAGCCAGCGGTATATATCGCAGGCGCTCGCTCCTTCTCTCCACTCTGTCTTCATCTTCCCTTCCACAACAAGCCTTCACTGATCAACAAAATGACGTCGACGGTCAACCCAATTCTCCCCAACGAGCTCATTCTGCGGGTCTTCGATCACACCGTCCCGTCTGCTTTGGAAATCGATGTCGTCGTCGCCGACGACGATCGGATGAAGGATGCTGTGGCAAACTTCCTTCACCAAACCAACATCGAGGTGTTGCCCCAGATCGCCATTACCAACTCATCAGAGTGGCGATCAACCCGTGCCCTGCTTAACCTCAATTTCGAAATCGCTAGCCTCACAGGTAGAAGGTCCACCATCGAGTGGCCCTCCACACTGAACGTCGGCTTCGACAACGTCGTTCAGCGATCGTCTGTTACCAACAGTGCGCCAGACATGGTCCTTGCCAAGTTTAAGCTTTTCACCGCGACCATCCCGATTGTCATCAGATACGGACGTCATGGACGTCGTACCCTCATCGGTAAACTCGTTCTGAAGTACGAACGCTCGGGACAAGGATGGACTCACCAGGCGGATGATGCAGCATGGATCTCAATCACCGGAGGAGAATCCGAAGCTCGCTTCTCAGCCGCTGGGTTGGCCGCCTCTGGAAGAGAAGGAGTTCTAGCACGATCAACAAATGTGCTTGCGAATGGTATCAACCACGGTCTACCCAACGATCTACCGAACTCGAGCTTGAGTTTGGTCTGGCTCTCACGATTCCGAAAGCACGTGGAGGAGAGGATCTCTCTTGCTTCCCGCAGGGTCGCGGGCTCAGACTTCGTGCCAAGGGGGTTCAATCTGCGACTGTTTGCATACAGTCTCGAACGGGTCTCGACGGTTGAGAAGAATGCGGCCGAGATGCGTGCAAGGCACCCATCACGCCGCGTCTTCGGGCGACCGACTTGAGAGGAGCCGCAATATTGTGGACTGAGATACTGGCTTTCACCAATGGCGTTTGCGTTGTTTCGTGTGAGGTCTTGCTGAAAGGGTGCTGGCCCGAGGGATCTTGAGCTTTTGGTTTCAATGCTGCGTTGACTTTTGCGTGCCCATGAGCATGCCTTGTACTAATCATTGTTGTTCGGGACCTCGAAGCTTCGGACGTGCGAGGAGTTCTGTTTCTGGCAAGAGTCCGGGAAGAGACCTACGTAGTTGACCAATTAAGTTCCTATTCCTTGACAACCTTCCGCTCCGGCGTACAGCAATCGTGCTTGTTCTCAGAAAGGGACCACCTCAACCCAAAGAGACCTTTTCCAGGTCCCGTATAGCACGAGCAGAGGAAGCACGGACAACGCCGCCACCAGCAAAGCCATGTGTACCACCAGCATGATGCTCTTGATCTTGATTCTCTTCTTCTCCTTCACCCAAAACTCATCATGATGCCGGATCGCTCTGTTCAGCTCGATAAATCTCCACGGCCCAAACAGCGGCCAGAAAATTTGGACATTGTTCGGCGGCAAGTCTCGCAGTACGCTGACCAGTACCCACCGAAGTCTCCACAGACTTGCGGCAGTGATATTGGCCGGAAGCGGGACAATGTGATTGATGGCCCCGCCCATGATCCCTTCGAAGTGGTACTGAGTCCAGACAAGTGAGGGATGTGCTGTAGCTGCACCGGAGATTTGCATCCATTTGGTGTGGGTTTGCAGCCATGCGCCAGACGTCTCGCGGGTGAACTCGATCTTGAGCATTACAAGAATTCGATGGTTGCCCGGGTCGAGCAGAGAAACAGGAATATTGAACTTCCCCAGGATAGACTCGGGGATAGTACACTGGGAGGCTGTGGGAGTGGCATGGACCTTGAAGGATAGGTCGAGAGTCGTTCGGCTGGCCGAGAATCTGGAGAGGGAGTTGATACCGGTGAGCTCCGCTATCTGCGGCGTGGTGTCGAGGAGGCCGCGGGTGGCTCTCCATTCCGAGACATTGGTGCCGACTATGGCGGGGGTCGTCTGTTGGGCAGCACCGTATGAGAAAGCGATTTTGAGAGTCTCGGGAAGAGAGCAGTTCAAAATCTCCAGCAATAGGTCGTCCGGAAGATTTGGCTCTGATCGCCGTATCGGATTGGGTAGAAGATTGACGATTATGGCGGCCATCGCTGTGACGGTGAGCGGTGTCAACTGTAGTCGTCAACAGTTCTGCAAACGAATCGAGAAATGGAATTATATCGACCGTACAAACGACGCGGACTACACGCGTCGGATGAAGCCGGCGGGACCGACCGCAGAAAAGCACGCTCTAACGACGCAGACTGTGATACGAGTACGTCCTCATGTTCAATCTCACATTTTCGCATCGTCCACGGCATGGCTTGAGATTCGGAGGGAAATGCATAGCATTGTCTAAGGTGGGCATTGTTCTTTGTCCCGACCTGTACTCGACGAACGCCAAAGCACAATGCCTTTCAAAATCCCCCATTGTCTTCTGCACCACCTCAGGAAGACATATAAGCGACCCTCCCGGTCCGTCTTCCTTCTCCTGGTCGAATCACAAAACTCAAGAAGCGACAACCACAACTCCCAACAATGTCCGTCAGTCCAGAACATGCGGCCCCTGTGCCTAGAATCCCGAACGAACTCATCCTCCAGATCATAGACGAAGCCACGCCCCAGACTTTGGAAGTGGTCATCTCCTGCGTCTATCCGCGCAACAACCAACCCCTGTCTCTGCTCGCGTTGAAATTCCGTCACGACAACTCCTCGGACTGGCAAGCATTTCGCCGCCTCAAAAGCCTCACGCTCGCGGTCGCTGAGCTGGCTGGTCGAAGCTCTGTGGACATCCCGTCAACTCTCGTTGTTCGCTTTGATACCCACCTCCCAACTTCGCTCCTTTTACCTGGCCCTGGAGTCCCTAACGCAATCCTAAAGAAGCTGAACCATGTTGTATTCCATGTCCCAATCTCCATGCGAATTAATGGAGGGGAGCTCGTCCCGGGAAAGCTCACTCTTGCCTACGCTTTCAGCAATGAAGTTTGGGTCCCTTGTCACGATAAGACCTTCTGGATGCCGTCATCGGAGAGCGTGCTCAATCCGCCGCGATTGGGCGCCGCATTAGCTGACCACTTCCACTCTAGGATTGACCAGCGTCTCCTGACCGGGAGATTGAACTTGGCTCGACTGCAGGTCTACTGGGGAATATTCTACTGCGCTGTCACGAAGCTGAAAGAGATGGAGGACACTTCTTGGACTTACTCCGGCGGTATCTGGATGGTTCACGGATTCGAGCGCGGTATCAAGGCGATCGTGGATGAGGAGGTGCGCCAACTCCGCGGCGAAGACTCCGACTCGTCCCACGACGACAATTGAAAAGGGGATGCTCAGGGTCATTGGTAATGTCCAGATTGTAGCTATATTTGCTTTTGCTTGCCCTGTGTCCTACTTTGGAGAGTCTTTTCAACCTTTAATGGCGCTTGTTACTTCGTGGTCTCGTAGTCCCGTGCCCTAATTGCTTGAACTACACATTCGTGATACTGACGGCATGATCGTTTGCGGCTTTGTGGGCGTTTGAGACAGAAAACTACTTAATATCTACACTTTACCGTAGCAGCGTGCTGTCATGCGCTAGCTCTTCCTCGCAAATGTCGTGGCTCGCTTGCATGCATGCACAGCTTGTTACTTATTCCCTTTGCGTCGCATGGAGACATCCACAGCAAACCAATCTTGATCGCGGTCTTAGATCTTTCGATCCCGCTGACTATTGACAAATACGCTCCGAGGTGTTTTGCTTTCGAGATCGTGTCGTTACCCGGTATCTGCACCGGGAAGCGAGCACAGATACATCATAATGAACCCTTCTATGGAAAGACCTATAAGACATCTGTACATGGACTAATGAAGATTCGACAACGTTCAGGCACTTGAGATACATCAATGCGACTAGCGACATTCGCATCCTCCGACAAACGACATTGTCTCCATCTATACCTAGCCTTGGTAAATTATTGGGAGGCAGTGGCATTGTCTCGCGAGCATGCTTTGTACTCACTGCGGTCACAACCACAAGGCCGAGACAATGCCGCTAGGATAAGGTGTGAGACTCTGATTCGAAGATAGCGGCATTGTCTCGCGAGGATGCTTTGTACTCAGTAGGCACAACCGCAAGGCTGAGACAATGCTGCTAGGATATTACCATTGTCTTTAGCAGCACTCCAAGAACAGATTTAAGTTGGCCAAACGACTTCTATTCCTTACTTTGCACAATTCCTCACCACCCGAATCCAATCACTACTATCAAGACATGACGAGTTCTTCGCAACCCCCCACAGGAGTACCCTTCCTACCGAACGAAATCCTTCTCCAGATTATTAACGAAGCCACGCCAGCCTCTCTAAAATTAGTCGTGCGCTGCGGTCCTCAATCCGCCGTGCCATACCAGGCCCCTCAATTGCCATTGCAGGTCCGCCACAGCGACTCATCAGATTGGGAGCTGGTCCGCCGCCTCAAAAGTCTCAGCCCCAGCATCGCCGCGCTGACCGGAACCCACTCAAACTTTCCGATCGGTCAAATCCCCCTAATGGTGTGTTTTGACACCTACGATGACGTCTCGGAAGGACCGGTCGGGCCTGAGACTCCCAACCCAGCAGTCCTGTCCTGGTTCAAGCGAATGATTATCCGGATTCCCATTGCGATGCGCCCTCCATGGGGACCCCCTATATTGGGCAATGTCTCTCTGGCGTTCGCTCTGGTGAATGGTCAGTGGAAGCCTTGTCCTGAAGAGACTGCCTGGGAACCACTTCCCGGCCAGACTTCGGCCAAGGTGCAAAACCCGCCCGGAATGGGCCACGCTCTGATCCAAAACATTAGCTCCAAGATTCCAGAAGAGTTCCTAAAGGAGAAAGTCAGTTCGGAATGGCTTAAGCGCCTTTGGTGGATGGTTCGTTGGGGGTCTGTGTCGACACGTCGATCAAATGTGTCGATCTGTTAGCGTTGATTCATGAAACAGGGTAAGACCAGGGATATTGACTCTAACAGCCTGATTACGTGGTTAGTGTCCTATATGATATTATAGGATATTGGCGATAAGACCCCAACCCCTTTTAGGTATTTGGAATTACGGCGTCTATATAGTCTTTAGGTCGATAACCTTAAGAAACACATGGTTTTTCTTAATCTTGAAGTTCACCCCTGCATTGCACTACTTAATTAACAGTTATAAGCCCGGTTTCGACTTAAACAACAAGATTAAAGACAACTTCGCATTAACAAGCAACAATAGAAGGTCTTAAGCTAGACTTGTTAGGTTTTCCAACCGCAACAGGACTAAAGCGTCGAGAAATCGTCTATACCGATTAAACCAAGTACGACGAATGGTACCTAAACACCAAGTCGGCGGCAATTGACAACCATGTGTAGTAATACATGCGAGAGACAACCCTAACAGTTAAAGACGGTATGGCCGTAGACCGAACTTTAGAACTAAAGGCCCTAAACATGCCGAACAAGACGGAATTAGACCTTACAGACACTTAACTTCTGGAAGGCGAGAACTTTATAAAGTAGCAACAAAATAAAGCCATTTTCGACTCTAAAATAAAAAACTACACCAGAGAATCCGTTATCTACGAGACGTTCAGGAAGAAGAAAGAAGATTTCAAAAAAATACTTCAGCCGGACTATTCCGTTAACATACCTAGACGACCTTAACGATCAGTCTAGGACACTAGTAAGCTAGATAGACTTCGTAACTAAGACATTCGCGCCGGACGACGCAACGAGGCGTAGAATGCTTTCCAAACAACATAACGACCTGTTGTCTAGACCTAAGTCGTCCAACATCCTTATGCACCTGCAGAAGTGGATTAAGCTTAAAAAGAAGATAGTTAGAGGACACTATCCGGCCGCTAGCATCCTAAAAGACGACTTCGTGCGGATAGTGGAAGACAAGATTAATGTCACTATAGGAAGACTGTTAGCGAGCAAGAATAATCTTAGTTAATGCGTTTACGACGTAACTGCGTTTATTAACAGAGATCCTAGCAACTTGGCTAAGCAGTTCCGTGCAAACGCCACGTTTGGGTCTAAAGAGGCTCAAATTACCGGAACAGGTTAGGTAACATTTAACGCAACGACTAATTCAGGTAATTAAAACAGAGGGAACAGGCCTAACAACAAGGACAGGACCTGTCGACCGTATACGGGTAAAGACGCCGACAAAGCGTATCTAAAACTAGGAGATTGTCCTATCGTCAACTATCGTCTTCGACCTAATAAAGCCGATATAACAAAAGAGGATAAGAAATTCCTCGACAACTACCGGAACGTCCTTAAAAAGGACAAGGCCAAGTGCCTCTAGCAGATGAAGTTCAGAGACCCTATTGCTATAGGACTAAAGGATTACTACAAGATCACTAACGTACTAAAGGAATAGACTAGGTCCGGAACGCCTAGTTCAAGTGGGACAATCGTCTCTAACGAACTAAAGACGTAGTATAGCAGTCACGCCATTAGAGCGGTAACTTAGTTTAGAGTAATGTCGACCGAAGCTTACGACGAGAAAAATCGATAGCTTCTAGACAGTAGCTCGAACGTTTACATCGTAAACAATCCAACTGTGGCGGGATTTGAGGTCGTTAATATACTATACAACGTGTCGATTTACACCGGGAACTAACAGATGAAGGCTGCTGCAAGAGGCACGGCAAAAGTGTAGTTCCTATCACCCTTAGGCAAGCCGATCACGCTGTTACTAAGGGACGTCCTGTATATACCCGGATTTTACGTTAACATCGTGTCGACTAGGCTGTGCAGAGACTTCGGCCTCTTCTTGGACGAGAGGACCGACAACTAGATAGATGAATCCGGAGCAGTTGTTGCCAAAATTAAGCGATATGGCGGCTTACTATACCTAAACCTGGCGACTACGCCGAAAGTAAGGATTAAAATTATCAACTGGCCACTTAACGAGAATAGTTAACCCCTAAGCGTCGAGATAGCGTTGAAAAGGGATTAACTAGCCGATTAAACACGGCTCGTCGCCTTCGCGACGGACAGTAGGGCTGCGAGACAACCTAGAGTCCTCTCTCAGGCCTAATGGCACCGAGTTATAGGCTATATCGGAGGTAATCGTATATCAGAACTCTATCGAGCCGCTAAAGGCGTAGAGTATCTGAAAGATGGAGATGCGGCCCCTAAAATGTACGAATGCTACTTATGCGCCTAGAGCAAGTCGAAAAGAATCGTTTCTCGAAGAAAACCGGTTAAGATCAGGATGCTAGCACCTTTTTCCGACGTTGCGGCCGATATCGTGGAATTCAACATGGCAAAGAACGAAGATAAATACATGTTTTACGCCGTGGATTTAACGACATACCTGCACTTCGTTTGGACGATGCCGAACACTAATTAAGCGAGCCTGGTACGATGCTTCGAGGAACTTCAGACCTTTGTAAAGAGTATAGGTCGTGAAATATTCGCCCTTAGATCGGACGTAGACCCCAAGTACGGATTAACGTTTCAGTCCGCACTCCGCAAGGGATTAGTAATGTAGAAGCCCTTAGCACCGTATACGTAAGCATAGGACCTAGCAGAACGAGCCGGCGGCATCATCGTCGAGATAGCAAGGACACTAATTATTAAATTAAGGCTCCTAAAGGATCTCTGGAATAAAGCCTGCGTAATAGCAGCCTACATCATAAACAGGGCCCTAACGTAAGCATTAGGTTACAAATCCCTATAGGAAATAGCGACAAACTAGAAGCCAGATATCGCCTATATCTATAAGTTCGGGTCGAGAGCGTATGCACACAAAACCAATCCAAAAGACGTCCCTAAAAGGGAGAAGATGATAAAGCGAGCAAGAATCGGATACCTAGTCGGGTTCGAGGGACACAACATATTTCGAATCTGGATTCTAAGCCTAGACAGGGTAATTAGGACAAGAGATATAGTATTTAACGAGAAGATAAAATACGAAGGACTCTACGACTTTGATCTAAACATAGTAGTACCACTTAATCTTGCGATTAATATCGAACTAGACTACGCTGCAGAAGCACATTAATTTCATAACCTACAAGAGGCTATGTACATAAGCTATATCGCTAGATAAGGTAATAAGGTCGAAATTCCGGAATCCTTCCGAAGAGGTGCTCTAATTTAAGACGACAGTAATGTCGAATATACAATCCCCTATAACAGACCTAAAGAGATGCGAGAGGACATCGTGGAAACGTTTGTTAGTGTCCAAGGCATCGAATACACAGACAATTAACTCTTCCCCTTCTATCAAGCTTAGAAGCGGGGACCGGAACAGATAGATCCGGACGATAAGCTCGATGAACTAACGTTATCAGCTTAACGGCAGAGAATAATCGACTACTAGCTACCTCTAAGCTTTAACACCGAGGTTATAGACTTTAACTTCGGCGAAATAACCTTATTCGACACTACGGGAATGTTCGCGACTTATGCGACGATGGCTAAAGTCTACGCTATTACTACGATAAAGGCGGTTATAGAGGAAGGAGCATCCGCAAAAGACGCACCTGTCCTTATCGGAGATTTACCGCCAGAACCAAAACGCTAGAAAGATCTTATTATGCATAAGTACTTAGAGGAATTCAAAAAGGCTGCTAGAGCAGAGTTTTAAAAGGCTCTCGACACTAGAACGTTCTATTAGATCCCTAAAAGTCAAGCAGGAAACAACCTAACCGTCCCGTTAACGTAGGTGTTTAAATACAAGCAAGACTTAAAAGGACACTTAGAGAAGTTCAAGGCTCGAATTTGTGCAAGAGGAGACTTACAGTTAACCGAGCTTAACACGTACGCAGCCACCCTCGCAGCGAGGCTGTTTAGGTTATTAATAGCGATCATAGCACACTTTAACCTAGAAACAATCCAGATAGACGCCGTAAACGCCTTTCTAAACTCTAAGTTGCCGACGCTAATCTACCTTTAACCCCTAGACGGTTTTCGAGACCCGAACATGCTGTTAAAATGCGTTCGCGCCCTTTACGGCTTTAAGGAATCCCTAGCGCTGTAGTAGGGGGATCTAAGTAAAGGTGTCGAAGAGCTTGGACTACGGCAAGTCGTTAATTGCCTATATACCGATAGAAAAGTTATAATCTTCTTCTTCGTCGATAACATTATGTTAGCATTTTATTATAAACACAAAGTTCACGCCGAAGATATACAGAAAAGGCTGATAGCTAAATACGAGATAAGGATTATAGGCCTAATCGACTACTTCTGTAGAATTAAAATCATCCGGAACAGAGAGACTAGGGATATGTAGCTTAACTAAGACACCTACATTAAGAAGGTCGCCGGAAGATACAATGTCTTATTAACTAAAAAAAGGGCGGATACACCTCTACCTATAAACTTTAATTAAGAACCGGCAAAAGAAAAAGCGAAACTATACATAATTAAGGAGATGCAGTTAAAAGTTGGTTCTCTTAACTTCGCAGCATCCTACACAAGACCGGATATCGCTTTTGCAGTTTCTTTGTTAGCACGTTATCTGGTAAATCTAGCCGAACATTATCTTAAAGGAGCAGATTATTGCATTAGATATCTGCTATAAAGCTCTTAATTAAGCGTTTAGTATAGCAAAGACGACAGCAGGCTTACCTACCTGTTATAACCGCTGGAGTTCTTCGGAGCCTTAGATGCGTCGTTCGCAGACGATCTAGAGACGCGAAGAAGCTTAGAGGGTATAGTTTTCTTCTTGTTTAGAGGAATTATCGACTAGAAGTCCACGAAGCAGACCATAGTTACTAAATTATCTACGGAGTTAGAACTATATGTACTTAGCTATGCTAGAACGGAGATAATCTAGTAGGAACGAGTGTTCAAAAACATAGACTTAAGCCTTAACAGCAAGGGGAGGTTGTTATATAACAACAAGCAAACTATTCGAGTCGTTACTGCACAAGGCCAAAAGCTAGACACTAAGATAAGGCATATAGATATACAGCAGTGCTAGCTGCGTAAGAGGTACTAAGCCGGAGACCTTAAGGTCGAATAGGTCGAAACTACCTTAATGCCCGCGGACGGGATGACAAAACTGCTGTTAGCACAACGGCATCGCGCCTTTCTAGACTAGCTCCGAATAACAATACTACCGGATCTAGGGGGTGAGGACTGCGCTAACAGTAAAACTTCACTACCGGATCTCGGGGGTAAGGGCTAGGCAAATGCCTAGCCTAACTTTACTATCAGAAAGAAGTCTGCACAACGATCAGGAGCTATTACATAGCCTTACATGCACATTACATGCGGACTCAAATTATTACGTTTACTACCTTAACAAGTAGTCCAGGATGTATACATCTAGGGATCTATCGACCGGATTACCCTTTTAAAGCCAAATTCACTTTACTTTTTGCGCTAAACTGAAATTAGTAGCTGCTAAAGGCCTAAACAGCTATTACATGCCGAACTACGCGTACTTCTAAACCCGTAACGCATTCCTTAGCACTGGTCTATGCTTATTCTTAGAGCTTATATCTTTTCCGTTTGCAGTTCCACTTTCTCTTCTTTTCTTCAACTACCTTATTTTGCATTAGCAGAGGTGTTAACATTGCACAGTAGCACTATTGCGATAGTAAACACCAGAAACAGGCGCAACCTTAACCCCGAGAACGAGGCACTACTTCTGGACTTCAACGCACTCGAAAACGTCCCTAAATTAACCAAGAAGTTAAGAAAACACTCGAAAACCACCTCCACGATGGGCGACAACTAGTCTAGCATCGACGCCAACGACCCGAACGCGCGCGTCGACACTCCTACTAATCTAATTACTCTAGAACAGCTACGTTAAGTAACCGCTTAGACCGCAACCGCTCGTGCGTAAGATAAAGTTTAGGATAACTAGCAGGGTGCGCAGCCTTATCTAAGGGAAGAAGACGCAATCGACGCAGTAGCTAAAGCTAAAGTTAACTGCGAGTTGTTAGCGGCCGAAGATTAACCAAGCGATAAGGACGACATGTTCCGACACCGCTACCTTAATTAGCGCGCAGTAAGCAATACGCAGATACCGGATTAAAGCGCACAAGTCCTAAACGACGGGAACACATAGGAGGATACTACAGCAGCTGGAGCTAAAGTCCCAAATAAGGACAACGCTCCTCCTTAAGAAACAGTCATCCTCGACAAAAAGGAGTTTAAGAATTACGCTGCAACACTTTATTAAGCTAATCTAGTCACCGGACAATCGGATAAGGCCTTTTAGGCCTAGTAAGCTAGGGACCTTAAAGCTATTTAGTCATACGAAATAAAGTTAAGAACGAATAGTTATACAACCGAAGAGGACCTAATAGCATACTAGGACGCAAAGGCAAGAGAAGCGGCTATCCTAAAAGCAGAGAAGAAGATAGAGAAACAACGCAAAGCTGCTAAAGAGGCCGAGTCCGAAGCCGCTAACGTTAAGAAGGAGTTATAGGATAGATCCGAAGTCGACCCTATCTCTACGAAGAAGGCTAGAAAGGGTAACTTTAACTAGGGCCCCTTACGTAGAACCTTTGTAACAGAGACTTTATGTCGTTAGAACTAACCTTAGCAGACCCTAACGAAGAAATTAACTCGCCCTCCTAAGACCCTACGCACAACTAGTAGGCAGCAGAGTGCCAAGAGGCCTACAACTCTTCTAGACAAACAACCCAAAATTACCGATCAGGTCGTTAAGACTTACCAAAATGCATTTAACGACTTCTCCAGAGAATTTAGGCGGTTTACTAACTTTAGCGCAACGAAGGAGCAGGCGTTCCGGTAGAATAAAGGAGAAGACGGAATACTTTAACGCGACGCTGCGGAAAACAAGTTAAAGCCTAAGAGGCAGTTAAAGTCCATCCTGCTCACCCTCCTTAACTCTATCGACCGTATAAAGGAGTTTAAGGCGCTAATTTCAGCAAAGCTTTACCCGTTAGCTCCCTTTATTATTAACGTCCCGTACATCGACATTCTTACTTAGCTTGAACGCATCTATAACGATATTAAGAGCGGAGTTACTATCTACTACCCTAGACTTCTTTAGATTCTTAAGGACCTAGAGGCCCTCTGCACCTTTAAGGGCGAAGGAAAGGATCGAATTATTAAAAGCATCGACCCTATCGCTGCGTCCACGATATTAAAAAACTACACTCGCGCCTACGCCACGCCGACCTAGGACGACCAAACCCTGAATAAGCCTAAAGCCGATGCTAGAAACAACCGGATCCTAGATATTAAGACTATACGCCAGATAGTAAAAGAACATAATCGTAAGTCTAAGGCCTCTAAGGAACGTAAAAAGAGGAGACAGGTCGCTTAGGCTACCCTGGACGCCCTCGACGAAGAGTCTGAAGGAGATAACGATCTAGAAAACTTCCTTACTCCGTATAGTAGCTACTCCGGACTACTAGCTCGCCTACGACGCAATCAGCCTGTTAACGACTCTTCCGACGAAGAGGAGAAGGAGCTTACACCTGTGCCTAAGCCGACTAAGAGAAAGGCACTAGCAAAGAAGCAACCTACTAAGGGCGTTACCGTTAAGGCCGAGAAGCCCGCGAAACGCAAACGCCAAGATAAGGACGAAGACGAAAACGTGACAGGCGTTAATACTAAGTCTAAGCAATCGAAGACTAGAAAGATCAACCGTAACGCTAGGAAGGTCGCTCCCTTGCCTCTGCCTAAAGGACCTTAATCGAGCAACGTTACTACTCCCGACCGGATAATAAGAGACGCCTACGCCGAGGAGGACGCTATAACCGCGATAGCGGGGAACTAACGTAGAGGAGCCGCCGTCTTCAACGCTATGGCCAGCGGATCCGGCGAGTTCGAGCCAGAATCTCTCAAACTTTAACGCCGTCGTCAAGCCGCCGCCCTGGCGCTTATTAACATTCCACTACTGCTAAAGAAGGACCCCGAAATCGAAGATTCGGACGACGACTCTAACAGCGAGGAGAGCGAGGGTTAAGATCGTTTAGTATGACATAAACGGATCTCGGGGGTGTGTCGATCTGTTAGCGTTAATTCATAAAACAGGGTAAGACCAGGGATATTAACTCTAACAGCCTAATTACGTAGTTAGTGTCCTATATAATATTATAGGATATTGGCGATAAGACCCCAACCCCTTTTGGGTATTTAGAATCACGGCGTCTATATAGTCTTTAGGTCGATAACCTCAAGAAACACATGGTTTTTCTTAATCTTGAAGTTCACCCCTGCATTGCACTACTCAATTGACAAAATGCTATCCCAGGTCACTTAGCATGGGAACCACCGATAACCTGGCGGATTTCGGCTCTCGAAGAAAGTGCAGCACTTGTTGCAGACCGTGAGCTTCGTCTCGCGCACGGCATGTGGGCTGTCTAAGGGATGAGGTGTAGTACGAGTGGTTGCCTTGGTGGCTGTTCAAGACGGTTCTTGTCGAATTACAGAGCTACTTGCATTGCATCTCATATTGCTGTTGCATTCGACATGTGGAAAGAAGCCCAAAGGCCGTGTTTAATATTTGAGCTTTCCTTCGTTGTCAGAAAACAAGGCAACAGTTATAGAGAAGGGACCCTACCGGCGTTGTAGGACAAATTAGCAAGCATAGATCGCAATTCAAGATTTCAATGTCCAGTTTCAATGTCCACGGTCTCCTGAAGGTGCTTTCGATCGTAAGTAATAGAGTGAGAAGTATTTCCACGATTGGAGCCTTTTCCTTGCATCGACACGCGACTGAATTCAGGCAACACGATCATGAGCGATATACCCAGCGCAGGATAATGCAGATTTTGCTGGCCAAGTCAGTCCATCGTTTTACTTGCCGACCCTGCCGGGACTAAATGCGTGACGTGAAGAATATCGCATCGAATCGAATCCTTCTCGGGTCAACTTTACTTGTGACAATGCTTTTCGATCGGACAATAGCTTTGAGAATTGGCAATGGTTACCACGCGGCACAATGCGAATGGCGTATCGGCCGGCTTCTACCTCGTGTTGCTACTCCGATCGACATTTCCTGTTCTAACTTTGCTACCCAAACTCACGACTGCAATCATGTTAGCGCCTACCTCCTTGAGACAAACCCGACGAACTAGCATGCCTTCCGAGGACTCTGGGCACTTACGCTGGAAGTAGCTCGGCTGACAGATCGCATATCCAGCATCGATATTCCATCTACGCTGCTTAGGTAGTGGTGCAGTTCAGCGACGCGGACACTAACTTCCACGCGGCACCCAAATTTCGTGTGCCGAACGCATTCCTAGCCAGGTGCAGCCATCTCGTCTTGCACGTTCTATTCACGACGCGGTCTCCGGCAGGCATACCCGTCATTGGCAGACTCAGCCTAGGCTACACCTTCGCCGATGGTAGCTGGGTTTCTTGTCCGAGAGATTTGATTCGGACGCCGTTGATGCCAGGAGTCATGTAACTCATGCCAATAGCACCGGGAATGGCTCAGATGCTGGTTGAATCCATCATTGCATAGTGACAGGCCCAGCTACTTCTTGGACAAGAGGATCAGTTCCCAGCAGCCGAGGAGACACTGGGCAATGCTCGATCGGCCACAAATGACGCCACGAGGGGCCTCCGGCGGTCTGGAAGCGTCGATTAGTGTGGAGTAGACAGGGAAGGAGCTTGCGAAGATCGTGAGTCTCGATCGTGAGTCTCGATCGTCTGAACCTGAGGTCAATTCGTGGCCAATGAATCCTGGATCTGTATGTACAATGCGGATAACACCCGTTAGCGTGATCTCGTTCGAGGGCATTCTCATTGGGTACCGCTGTTACGAGGGCTTGCTGTCGTGCACTGGAGTGCCATGATCAGAGCTCCTCACGGCCGGACTGAAGCATGGAATATGCCACGAGGTCGGACCGTTGGCTGCCTCGGCCATGCTGTCCGACTCGTCGCAGAGACCGAACCCATGTCCCTGAAACGACAAAGACTTAGTGCCCTCACAGCAGAGTTAGACAAAGACTGGGAGCAGTACGCCCTCGCCCGAGACCGCCCTTAACCACAGTCCGCGACGCTGAGAAGGCTGGCTCTCAGACCATGCTGTATCGTAGGGACAGAATTACGTTCCGGGGCCTTAAGTTCGAGGTTTCTGGCGTATTTGTCGGACGAGTAGGGTACGTAGATCGTAGAAGAGAACATCGTAGTCGTCTCTTTTGGGGATTTAATTTCCAGACGACATTAAATCACACCCGCACAAAGGTGTCGTTGCGCCTGTGTCCACTTTTTAGCTTTCTTATGCGCCTAGGATCCTACTCGTTACGGTGCAGCATTACGACTTTAAACGCTTGGCACATCGGCTTTACCCGATCCTATTAGTTCAAATCGTTACTTCTTAGACCTTCTAATCTGCTTTTCTTTTTGTCCACAGACCTCAACATCACAGCCATGACGACCACTCCAGACTCTCCACCTGGCGCAGCGCCTGTGATGCCTGTGCTGCCCAAGGAGCTACTCCTTGACGTTCTGCAATATTCCGTACCAGCCTCGCTTGACGATCTCCTCCAAGATCGACTTCCCATCCACCCTCCACATCCACTTCAGCGACCCTGCTGCCCCAGCCGTCCCGAACAACCCCGTTACCAACTCCATCCTCAAAAAATTCAAACACCTCACCATCTCTCTCCGCATCGCAATGCAGTCCTCCGAGCGCCACCCCATGGCCAGAAGACC